>NC_083586.1:61307236-61657236 GCF_027579695.1 Neoarius graeffei | reverse complement strand
CTGAACAATCCTAAGCCCCACTCACACTTGTTCAAGCTGCTGGAAAATAAAGGTCCTGCTGACGTTCATAGAAAAGGACCCTTGAGGGTCAGAAATGTCGGAAATACTGCGCTTAGCCTTTTGTGAAACAGCAGCTTATTTAACGCCTTATCTGCTTTATAACGTAATATTTACTAACAGTCAAGCTAGCTAGCTATTGACCTATTTATTTATGACAACTCTTCAGTGTAACACTAGCCTTCTATGTTTACCTTATTCTGGCTAACCATTTATGTTGGCTAACTTACTCCAGTGAGAGCCAACTCATTGTAATGTTAGCGAGCTAAACTCTCCGTCCAACTGATGCTACTCTCTAGCTAACATTCTCCATCTGTTTCTATAAATTTACTCCATAGCTAACAATTCTGTCCCTCATCTTGCGACCTTATGCGAATAACTTGTTTGTATCTCGAGCTTCAACTTAAAAAATAAAATATAAAAAAAAAAAGTTATAAAATCTTAAAAGCTTGCCTGAGGCATCAGTGGATATCAGCTGTTAACTGCTAAGCAGTGACTGGTGAGCAAAGCTGGGGCTTGCAATTGGTCAGTTGTATTTTTAAAGGAATAATTTGTCAAAATATCTTTGTTTGAACCCACTAAATTTTGTATGTTTTCAGCACTGAGTGATATTCAAGTACATACAACAATCAGCCATAACATTAAAATCACTGATCGATGAAGTGAATTACATTGATTATCTCATTACAATAGCACCGGTCAAGGGGTGGGATATGTTAGGCAGCAAGAGAACAGTCAGTTCTTCATGTTGATGTGTTGGAAGCGGGAAAAAATGGGCAAGTGTAAGGATCTGAGTGACCAAGCCAAATTGTGATGGTTAAAAAGTTAATGCCAGCTAAAACAGAAAGGTGTCAGCATTAACTTTTCAGCAGTTTGTGCTACAGCAGCTCTTCTGTGGGATTGGACCATATGGGCTAGTCTTTTTTGCCCCATGTGAATCAACGAGCCTTCGACACCTATGACTCTGTTGCCGGTTTACCGGTTGTCCTTCCTTGGACCACTTTTGGTAGGTACTAACCATTGCATACCAGGAACACCCCACAAGATGTGCCATTTTGGAGATGCTCAGACTCAGCCATCTCACCATCACAATTTGTCCCTTGTCAAAGTCACACATACCCCTTTTCCACCAAATCAGTTCCAGGGCTGGTTCGGGGTCGGTGCTGGTTCACAACTCGTTCAACTTGAGAGCCAGCTGAGAACCAGTTTGCTTTTCCATAGCTCGCGGTGCTAAGGGAAGCCATGTCATTACGTCGCTGTATACGTCAGTTACGTCACTGTATATGTCAGTTACGTCGCTACGTTTGCATAAACCTTGGCGCGAATATCGAAGCAAAAACAACACGGAAGAAGCAGCAGCAGCAACAACAACAATAATAATAATGGATGACTTCGCGTTTGTACAGCTGCTGCTTCTCGTCGCTTAAAAATGGCGATCTTTCGCGGTCTTGTTATTGTTGTTGGTCTTAACAACTCCGCCCCCCGCTGACGTAAGCGGTTCTTTCCTCTGGCCCAGCAGAGAGTTGGTGCTAGCCTGGAACCGTTTTTTCTGACCCCAGAGCCAGTTCTTTGTCAGTGGAAACAGAAAACCCGGTTCCCAACTAAGCACTGGCCCCGAACCAGCCCTGGAACTGCTTTGGTGGAAAAGGGGCAACAGATCCTTATGATTACCCATTTTTCCTGCTTCCAACACATCAACTTCAAGAACTGACTCTTGCTGCTTAATATATCCCACCCCTTGACAGGTGCCATTGTAATGAGATAATCAGTGTTATTCATTTCACCTGTCACTTGTCATAATGTTATGGCTGATCAGTGAGTAAAAGCCACATGCAAAGATTTGGACTGTTACAGTGAAATATGGCCAAATGAAGGACATGTTGTGTGAAATGTACAGTTTCTCAGATCTTCTGTGGCATTTAATTAAACTGTACAGATATTTTGGTAGAACTGGGGTCATTACATGTTTTAATCTTCACTACACTATGTAGAAGGTCATCTTGCACCCTTACTTCTTTAGTATTCTATAAACTCTGTGATGTACCTTTGGTGCTTGGGTCTCCATCATTGCTGCTTGTTTCTCATTGCAGTTTAACATTGATCATTCCAGTGTATGTCATGACTTTTTTATGTCTAATATTAACAATGCTAAAACACACTACAGCTAAACTATTTTACATTTTGACTTGGGCATTTAAAAAAAAAAATAAAGTTTAATTCTGCAAAACTGTGTTTTTGTTACATTTGTAAGAGACCAGTTATTAATTAATAAATAATTTTTCCAAGAAAAAAAGTTAAGCTTTTTATCTTAGGCCAGATAATCAAGCCTGAGAAACCTTATCTAGGGGAATTAAGGAACTGAAGCTCAGCTCAGTGTTTATAGTGATGTGCTTAGCCATAAAAAAAGCAAATAAACATCCTGCAAAAAACTTTAAATATCAGCCATTATGTGCTTCTTTAAAAAAAAAAAAGACAATTAGACTTTATATGGGATGACCACCATACAAGTCCCTGTTACTGTCACAGAACAGACAGGAGAGGAGATCAAATGCGCTCAAACCACAGTTTATTAATAATAGGGGAAAGGGGAGTTGGAAGAATGTGTGTGGGTGAAGTCCAGTGGCAGGAGAACTGAAAGGCAGGGATGGCTGGTAGTGATGTCTGAGGTCTCCCATCCAAGTACTGACCAGGCCCAACCCTGCTTAGCAGCAGAGATGAGACAGGACCAGGCGTAGTCAGAGAGGAACGGCTGTAGGGCTGAGCGAGCTGGAGATCAGGTGAAGGTACAGGAGGGGCAGGCAAGAGGCAGAGTCAACAGAACAGAAGGCAGATCAGGTTACCGGGGCTGGAGAGCAGACAGAGTCAAACAGAACCGGAAATCTTCAGGAGTCAGAGTAGTAGGAACACAGAGCAGGTTATCAGGCTGAGAGTTGCAGACGATCTGACACTGAGGCTAGGGAGAACTGCAGCTTAAATACACCCAGGGGGAAGCAGGTGATCAGCAACAGCCAATGACAGTCACTGAAAGTTAATAAGAGGAAGTGAGTGCGGGCATGGCCGGTAATGCTGAGTGGAGATGTTACCTGAAGAGAGAAGCCCACAGGTAGGACCATGACAGTTACTATAGAAATGCTAACTTATAACCCTTTTTCACCAACAGGGAACGGGTTCTTAAACTGGTTCCATTCAGGATTCTTTAAACATTAGTGCTTGCTAGTGAACCAACCCATGTTTTCACCAGTTTTGAGTGGAACCATGGATGTGTCATGAATGGAGGGCGTTGCACAATAGGAGTAAACAATCATAGCAAGATGGTAGAGTGCATTGATTACCTCCAAGCTTTTGTTCTGTTATTGCATATATTTGTTTTTGGTCCAATTTTTCTGAAGATGTATCCTTTTCCATTGCATTCTCCATTGCTGTGTTCTGCTTCCTCTCTAAACTAATTACACACCCACTGATGCCGTCATGGTTCATGCTGGAAAAACCAGCTCTATTTTGGTTCCAGCTGGGAACCAACTTTTCAGGTTCTGAACTGATTTATTTTTTGTCGAAATGCTCCCAAAGGTTCAAAATTTGGTGTGCAAACAAGAACGGAACCTGTTTCCTGTTGGTGGAAAAGGGGTAACGTTGGAACAAGCACACGTGGTGGTGTAGTGGTTAGCACTGTTGCCTCGCAGCAAGAAAGTTCTGGGTGTCAGTAGGAGTGCTGAATCCAACAGCGCCAACCAAACTACAAACATGGCCGCCGAAGACTGCAATGACCAAGATTCTCAGCACCCCCTGTCACCGGAGTACTAAACTCAGCTGTCTGTCATTAGGCCAATTACCACCACGCTACCTAAGCTCTTCTCAAACTCTGCCTCAGTGCAAAGTATCGTTCTGCTTTCCCAGTCCATACCGAGCCTTTGTAATCTCTGCCTGATCTCTTGTTATTTTGACTCTCGCTATCCTCATGTTTCTGCTTCCTGGTTTTGTCTATGTTGCTCCGTTTGCTGATTAACTGACCCTCGCCCGCCTACTGACTATGATTTCTGTCTTTTGATTTGGCTCGACGCTGTTTGTTCATTGCTTCTTCCTGCGATTACATCTGTAAGTGCCTGTACTCTGACAGGATACTTCACCATAGAATGGATGTAGTGGATGAAGCCAAGCAGACTGCTCTGAATGCTCAGGGATGATTGTTAGGAGAACATCAACAGATGCTCACTGATCTCAACATGCAGATGACACAACTTAAACAGAGTGTTTAATTGGTGATTGGGTTGCGCATGCGCATTCTGTGCTACGCACTTCCTGGTTCCCAAGTTGTTTGCGACGAGTCTTTTTTTCCATGGATGTTGGCGTTAATTACTAATCTCATCTCATCTCATTATCTCTAGCCGCTTTATCCTTCTACAGGGTCGCAGGCAAGCTGGAGCCTATCCCAGCTGACTATGGGCGAAAGGCGGGGTACACCCTGGACAAGTCGCCAGGTCATCACAGGGCTGACACATAGACACAGACAACCATTCACACTCACATTCACACCTACGCTCAATTTAGAGTCACCAGTTAACCTAACCTGCATGTCTTTGGACTGTGGGGGAAACCGGAGCACCCGGAGGAAACCCACGCGGACACGGGGAGAACATGCAAACTCCACACAGAAAGGCCCTCGCCGGCCCCGGGGCTTGAACCCAGGACCTTCTTGCTGTGAGGCGACAGCGCTAACCACTACACCACCGTGCCGCCCTAATTGCTAATCTTTTTAAAAAAAAAATTCTACAAATAATTTTCCAGTATCCTCTTCATTTTTATTGTACTGCCGCTTTCCTTTTTGTACTTTCCACTTTCGCATTCCTTTTTTCCGTTTTTTCTCTCTCTCTTTCTTTCAGAAGAATGCTGAGACCGGAAGCTTTCTTTTTTTTCTCCTCCTGCGTAAAGACCACAAGCGGAGGCTATCCACATCGGATCTGCTTTAATATCAACAGATCTTAGATTAAGGTACCTGAATCCTTTCATCATGGCACACCTTCAGCCTGTTCAGTGTGCTGAGTGCAGGATGTTTAGTCATTTTTCTTCCATCGCTAGCGATAGCTTTATTTGTGACAAGTGCAGATTAGTTAGCTCTCTGACGGAGAAGATTATAGTGCTGGAAGCACGTTTCCAGGCTTTAGAGAAGGCCAGTGAGCATGAGAACAGTGTAGTTTCTGTAGAGGAAAGTCTGGATGCCCTAGGTGGAGTTAGTAATCCCCCAACTCTGGCATTAGAGCCCTTACAGCGGGGCAAATGGGTGACGACTCGGCAGCATAAGCGTAGAACCAAAGCTACCACTAAGGCTCGCCCACGGGAGCACCACTCCTCTCCGCTTCACGTGTCGAACAGGTTTGCTCTCCTTAGTGATGCACCCACTGAGAAACCTGAAAGAGCTCTGGTTATAGGGGACTCTATCATATGGCACGTGAAATTAGCTCAGCCTTTAGGGGCACCAGCAGCTTTAGTCAGGTGTATACTGGGAGCCAGGGTGCCAGACATAGCAGGTAATCTTAGGGTCCTAGGCAAGCACAGGTTCTCAAAGATAGTTATCCATGTAGGAGCTAATGATATACGCCTTCGTCAGTCTGAGGTTACTAAGAGTAACTTTATAGAGGTGTTTAAATTAGCGAAGGCTATGTCCAATGCTGTAGTATGCTCTGGCCCCATCCCAATGTGGCGTGGCGATGTAGCTTACAGCAGGTTATGGTCACTGAACTGCTGGTTGTCCAGGTGGTGCTCTGAAAACAGTGTGGGCTTTATAGATAATTGGGCTAATTTTGAGGGCACTGCTGGCCTGTTAGGGTGGGACGGTATCCATCCCACTCGGGAAGGTGCTGCTCTCATTTCCTGCAGCATAGATCATAGTCTCAGAACAGGCCTAGTTAATTTCTGACAATCCAGAGCCAAGGCCAGGGAGCAGACGAACAGGCTAAACTGACTGTCTGCTAGCTGCACAGAGTCGTCATTCAGGGTCCACTACATAGAGACTGTTTCTGTTCCCCGAGGTCAACAAAAAGGTAGAAATATTCAGAGAGTTTGTTCCAGTAACCTAATCAATATAAAATTAGATCATACTGACTGTACAGCTGCTGCCAGCACCTTTGATCTAAAGGTAGGGCTATTAAATATTAGCTCTCTTACATCTAAAGCGCTAATGGTTAATGAACTCATTACTGATCAGGAGTTTAATGTACTTTGTTTAACTGAAACATGGATTAATCCAAATGAATATATAGCATTAAATGAAGCGAGTCCTCCTGGATACAGTTATATACACCAGTCTCATCTCACTGGCAGAGGAGGAGGCGTCGCAGTTATTTATAATGATTATCTAGGTGTAACACAAAAACCTGGTTATAAATTTAATACGTTTGAAGTTCTTCATACTCATATAATGCATATAGCCTCAAAAAATAGGTCTACCCAGTTAATTTCGTTACTTATTATTTACAGACCCCCGGGGCCGTATTCTGAGTTTCTTTCTGAATTTGCAGATTTTATCTCAGATCTGGTTATTTCCTTAGACAAAGCTTTAGTTGTCGGAGATTTTAATATTCACTTCGATAACCCAGAAGACCCTTTGAAAACAGCGTTTGTGTCCATTTTAGATTCAGTAGGGATTAATCAGAATGTCATAGGACCGACCCATAATGGTGGTCACACTCTCGATCTAATACTAACATTCGGGTTAAACATAGAAAATATAGTCACACTTCCACAGTCTGAAGTTCTCAGATCATTATCTTATCTCATTCAAACTATGTCTGAGTAATAATATATGCACCTTACCACGCTACTGTATTAAACGTACATTCACATCAACTACTGCACAGAGCTTTATAAATGATCTCCCAGAGTTATCAACTTTTGATTGGGTCACTGTCAGCCCCCGCAGAACTTGATCAGACAACTGAATGCTTAGAGTCAACGTTCCGCCATACTTTAGATAATGTAGCTCCTCTTAAAAGGAAAATGGTCAGAGACAAAAAATTAGCACCCTGGTATAATGATGACACTCGCACATTAAAACAGACCACTCGAAAATTAGAATGTAAATGGCTTCAAACAAAATTGGTAGTGTTCAAATTAGTGTGGAAGGAGAGCTTCCTGAAGTATAGAAAAGCTCTTAGTGCTGCTAGATCAACATATCTCTCCTCCCTAATAGAAGATAACAAAAATAATCCTAGATTCCTATTTAATACTGTAGCAAAATTAACCAGGAATAAGTCCACTATAGACACATCCACACCTGTAGTATGTAGGAGCAATGATTTCATGAATTTTTTTAATGACAAAATTGAGAATATCCAGCAAAAAATTCAAAGTACTAATTTAGGGTCAGACAATGTAAGTGACCCTGTAGTTAACAATATAACTGGATCAGATCAGCAATTAGAATGTTTTACTTCCCTGAGATAAATTGAATTACTTTCATTAATCTCTGCATCAAAAGCCTAAACTTGTGTACTAGATCCCTTACCTACACGTCTATTCAAACAGATAATACCTGAAGTAACTAAACTGCTTCTAAAAAGCTACCGCTTCTAAAACGCTACCACAGTGCCGACTGCGACACCGACCACTCCCTGGTCATCAGCAAAGTACGTCTTCGCCCCAGACGAATCCACTGCTCCAAGCAGAAGGATCGTCCCCGTATCAACACAGCCAGGATGTCAATGCCTGAACTAGACTAAAGACCAAGCTGTTTTCAGATGCTTTCTGCTAACTGATTAATATTGTCATCTTTACATGTTTTAAACTTTCTTAACTTTTACAGTCTCTGCATGTTTTAAACTTTACTTAACATTTATTCTATTTTATTCTGCTGTTTTTTTAACTGAATTTTTACTTCATTTTATTATTTTATTTCTACTATTGTTTAATTCTTATCATTTTTCTTCCCCATTTATTTTATGTAATTTTATTTTCTATTGTTTACTGTTTTGCTTTTACTTCTGTAAAGCACATTGAACTGCCACTGTGTATGAAATGTGCTATATAAATAAACTTGCCTTGCCTTGAACTGCGTGAGCACTTCGCCAGAGTCACCGATGGTGCCCTCAAGGATTGCCCCACCGACAGTGCCACATCGTGGTGGAACTATATCCGCGATGCTGTGTTCCGGTCTGCCACAGACACCTTCGGGAAGAGAAAGAGGAAGAATGAGGACTGGTTCGAGGCAGGGATTGTCGAGATGGAGCCTGCCATTGCCACCAAGCGAGCCGCTCTCCTCACTTACAATAGAGAGCCCTCAGCAAAAACGTTTGCTGCTTTACGCACAGCCCGAAGCAACACCCAGTGGACCACCAGGAGATGCACCAACCAGTACTGGCTGAAGTTGTGCAAGGACATCAAGGTATCGGCAGACCTTGGCAACGTCCGAGCCATGTACGATGGTATGAAGAAAGCTTTCGGCCCAAGCATCATCAAGACTGCTCCCCTCAAATCTGCCTCTGGGCAAGTCATTACTGACTGCAGCAAACAGATGGAGAGGTGGGCAGAGCACTACCAGGAGCTCTACTCCAGGGAGAACACCATCACATGCACAGCCATCGAAGAGACCACCCCACTGCCCATCATGGAGGAGCTGGACACCCCACCCACCATCGAGGAGCTCAGCAAGGCCATTGACTCGCTAGCCTGTGGTAAAGCGCCAGGTAGCAATGGCATCCTGCCTGAAGTCATCAAAGCCAGCAAGGAAAGCTCCCTCTTGGACCACCTACATGAGCTTCTGCTACAGTGCTGGGAGAAAGGGACAGTACCCCAGGACATGCATGATGCCAAGATCATCATGCTGTACAAGAACAAAGGGAACCACAGCGATTGCAACAACTATCGCGGTATCTCGCTCCTCAGCACCATCGGCAAAGCTTTCGCCCATGTCATCCTCAACAGACTGCAGCTCCTCGCTGAGCAGGTGTACCCAGAGGCACAGTGTGGCTTTAGAGTGGCCAGATCGACATAGTTTTCTCCCTGAGATGGCTTCAGAAGAAGTGCCGTGAGCAGAGACGACCCTTGCTCATCGCCTTCATCGACCTGACCAAGGCATTTGACTTGGTCAGCAGAGAAGGACTCTTCACCCTCCTACACCAGATTGGAGGTCCCCCCAAGCTATTGAGGATGATCACATCCTTCCCTGACAACGAGCGGCACTGTTCAGTACGACGGATCATCCTCGGACCCCTTCCCAATCAAGAGCAGTGTCAAGCAGGGGTGCGTCCTCGCTCTGACTCTCTTCAGCGTGTTCTCCCTGCTGTTGCACCACGCCTTCCGACAGTCCGAAGACGGGATCTTCCTCCACACCAGGAGTGACAGGGGCCTCTTCAACCTGGCAAGCCTCCGAGCAAAGACGAAGGTGCGGAAGGTCCTCACCAGAGAGCTGCTCTTTGCGGATGATGCCGCCCTCACTGCCCACACCGAGGAAGCGCTACAGCGACTCCTCACCCGCTTCGCAGATGCCTGCAACAAGTTCAGGCTCACTATAAGCCTAAAGAAGACCAACATCATGGGCCAGGATGTCACCAGAGCTCCCCACATCACCATCGACAACCACACCCTCGAAGTGGTGGATAGGTTCACCTATCTGGGCTCCACCATCTCCAACAACCTGTCTCTCGACACCAAGCTGAGTGTGCAGATCGACAAAGCAGCAACAGCAATGGCCCGTCTTGCGAAGAGAGTCTGGGACAACACCATGCTCACAACCAACACCAAAATGAGAGTGTATCAGGCCTGTGTGCTGAGCACTCTCCTCTATGGAAGCGAAGCATGGACCCTCTACTCCCACCAAGAACACAGACTGAATGCCTTCCACATGCACTGTCTCAGAAGACTTCTGGGCATCACCTGGCAGGACCATGTCACCAACACAGGTGTCCTGGCCAAGGCAGGATGCCCAGCATGTTTGCCATGGTGACCCAGAGATGCCTGCACTGGCTAGGCCACGTCAGCCGCATGGACGACGGCTGCATCCGCATCCCAAAGGACTTGCTGTATGGTGAGCTGGCCACAGGCTCCAGACCCACAGGACGACCCACACTATGCTACAAGGACGTGTGCAAGCGCGACTTAAGGGCAGGTGGCTTCAACTCCACAGACCTGGAGACAGCGGCCTCAGACCGTGCCGGGTGGTGGTCCACCACCAAGGCTGTTGTTGGGGAAGCTGAAGAAAGGAGAGACCCGGTGGGGGGAGAGGAGGCTCCGACGACAGCGGAGACTGCAGTCGGCACCAACAGACACCCGACCAAGCAACTTCACCTGCAGCAACTGTAGCAGACCATGCAGCTCATGCATCAGCCTATACAGTCATACCAGGCACTGCAACTCGACAACTGATGGATGACCCCTGGCACAGATCACCATGATCTTTCAAGATTGAAGGAGCCAACAACATGAACCACTTCTAAAAATAATAAATTATTCTCTTAGGATTGGCTATGTACCCAAATCCTTTAAACTAGCAGTTATCAAACCCTTGATTAAAAAAAAAACCTGACCTTGATCCCTGTCAGCTGTCCAATTATCGGCCAATATCAAACCTCCCCTTTATCTCCAAGATCCTTGAAAAAGCTGTGGCACAGCAGTTATGCTCATATTTACATAGGAATAACATCCATGAAATGTATCAGTCAGGATTTAGACTTCATCATAGCACAGAGACAGCTCTGGTTAAAGTAATAAACGACCTACTGTTGGTGTCTAATCAGGGCTGTGTCTCGCTGCTTGTGTTGCTTGACCTTAGTGCAGCATTTGATACCATTGATCATTCCATTCTTCTGGATAGACTAGAAAATGTTGTGGGAGTTAAGGGAACGGCCCTCTCCTGGCTCAGGTCTTATCTAACTGATCGTTATCAGTATGTTGATGTAAATGGTGATTTTTCTAGACATACTGAGGTAAAGTTTGGTGTTCCACAAGGTTCTGTCTTGGGTCCACTGCTTTTTTTTTCTTTATATATGTTACCTCTGGGTGATATTATTTGTAAACATTGTATTAGTTTCCACTGTTATGCTGATGACACACAGTTGCATGTTTCTGCAAAACCTGATGAGAGACACCAGCTTAATAGAATTGAGGAATGTGTAAAGGACATTAGACACTGGATGCTTATTAATTTCCTTTTGCTTAACTCTGACAAGACTGAAGTACTTGTACTAGGACCACATGCAGCTAGAAGTAAGTTTTCTGATTACACAGTAACTCTGGATGGCCTTTCTGTTTCTTCACGTGCAGCAGTAAAAGACCTCGGAGTGATTATTGACCCCAGTCTTTCATTCAAAACACATTGATAACATTACTCGGATAGCTTTCTTTCATCTCAGAAATATTGCTAAGATAAGAAATTAAATGTTACTACATGATGCAGAAAAACTAGTTCGTGCTTTTGTTACCTCCAGGTTGGATTATTGTAATACCTTACTGTCTGGATCAGTGGAGGCTGGTAGTCTTTCAAACAGGGGAGGCTGGTCGGTTACGATATTTCCAGATTTTAAAAGAAAAAAGAAAAAACACATCAATTTTGCCCATACTCTTGCCTCTGATCTAGCTGATTGTTGGCAGGGTCACAAACTGTGAAATAACAGGTTCTTTTGGCCCATTAGCCTACTGTCCAATATACATGATGGTGGTGTTGGGGGGTATATTTTAATATTTTATATTTTAAAAATGTGGCATGTTGTTTAAAAATTGATCATTATTGAAAGCAGCTCTTTGTCAGGAACCTCAGCAGTAACAGCAGAGTGTTCTGGAATAGGCACAAGCACTGACCTTGGGGAGCCAAACATAGAGCTGGGTGCCACACATTTCATTCAATGACACTTTCCCTATATTTTACTTATTTTGACTGAGAAATGTTTTACTGACAATTTTGATAACCCTTCACTTTTAATCCAGGTCTGTAGTGTGAAATGTTCTTGGCTGTGTTTTTGTTTAAAAATGTTTTCAAAATTGTAGCTGTGTTTAATTCATATCCAGAAAAATATATATTCCAATATAATATACTCAGCATAAACATTTTAAATAGATTCTATATTTTTGGTCCATCCATGACATATTACTAAAGTAGCCTATTTACTGTTGTTGATGTGGGTCACTTGCTGTTAGCCAATTCACTTTCTCGTACCAGGAGAGCTGAAAGGAACGAGTATTATTCCCTACCTTTTTCAACAAGTCAGTTTGAGGCGTTGGTCTACCCTGCTCTTTAATTTTAATTTTTTCCTCAAAAGGAAGACTGGCAAATGTCTTTGCCAAAATTAAATCAGCAGTGCTTGGCATCCGTGCGCAGCTTTCTTGCTAGCTGACTAGCCCCCTCAAGTTCAAGTTCAGTCACTCAAATAAACGAAATTTCTGGAACTAAGATAGCAAACTTGACAACACTATATTTACACTTTATTTACAATGAAAATATATACAAACTAAAAAAGCTGGTAGAAACCGTATGTAATGAATGAAATCGAAATGTAAGCTGATCTCTTACAATACACCACAGCACTTGTGAATCCGCATGGGACTGAACTGAAATTCACCGCTGCCTGTCTATATTTGAAACGAGCTGTCAATCAAAGAAAATATCCGGCCGCTTTCACCAATCACCAGTCTCCTCGCGGAAACTGCCATGTCCCTCCCACTGTGAGGCTTGGAGTCCGTAGGCGGACATTTTCGCAGTATTTGTCCAATAACCGTCTTGCATTTTGAGATTGAAAAGCGCATAGCTCCCATATGCCATTGAAGTCCACTGAGGCTGGGAGTCCGTGAGACTCCGTGGGTGGGCGTTTTCGCAGTATTTGTCCAATAATCGTCTTGCATTTTGATATTGAAAAGCGCATAACTCCCAAATGCCATTGAAGTCCACTGAGGCTGGGCTGCATCGCGCTGTCACGAGGGGGAAAAACTCACACACACATTAGGCGAACTGGGGAAAGTTATAATGGAATGATTTCGCACTGTAGTTGGGTTGAGCACATATATTTCTATGATTCTGGATCTGAAATAGCAATGTTATAAGGTCGGCTATAACATAAGCCTAGCGCAATTCATCCTACACGATGTTCGTCATTTTTAGAGGAGGCTGAGCCTCCCTCGTTGTCTTAGAGCAATCGCCCATGGTCTGGATGTTCCAATAAGTGCATAAACAAGCTCCAGTTAGTTCAAAATGCAGCAGCAAGAGTCCTTACTAGAACTAGAAAATATGACCACATCACCCCTGTCTTATCCACACTGCATTGGCTCCCAATCAAATTTTGTATTGATTATAAAGTACTACTATTGACCTTTAAAGCACTGAATGGTCTCGCACCACAGTACCTGAGTGAACTTCTGGTCCTCTATCACCCACCATGCCTACTTAGATCAAAAGGTGCAGGCTATCTGCTGGTACCTCGTATAGTGAAGGCTACATCGGGGGCAGAGCCTTTTCTTACAAAGCCCCACAGTTATGGAACAGCCTTCCAAGTAGTGTTTGGGAATCAGACACAGTCTCAGGTTTTCAGCCTAGACTTAAACACTATCTGTTTAGTCAAGCCTTTTGTTAATTGTATTTATGAGGTAAAGGTGTAGATCTGGAGGGTCCTCAGACATAGTGTTTTGGTAAACTGGGATGTATGGATGCTGTCAGTCCCCCACTTGCTTGCTCACTCAAGTTTGTTGATGGTGTAGTGGCTGGCTGCTTTATGTCCTGGGGCTCCCTCATGCCTGTGTTACCTTCTGGCTCTCCCCTTTTAGTTATGCTGTCATAGTTACTGTAGTTGCCAGAGTCCCTACTTGTACTCAGTGCAATATGTATACTGTTCCTACTTATTCAGGTGATATTGGGCATACCTAACAACCTGTGAGTTTTTTTTTTTGCTTTTTTCCCTCTCTTTCTTCCTCCCTCCCCTCCCCCCCAAATCTGTCCCTCTGAGTTACATGTCGGTCCTGAGATTGAGATGCTGACTTCTTCTGCTCCTCGGACCTTCCTGTTCCATCCTGGTGCCCTGTGTCTGGTTGGAGTCTCATCCCATCACTCCTGTGGAGGGCGGCTCCATGTGGACAGTTGGGGGTCGCACCTGGAGGATGCTCTGGACTCTTGCAGTGGTGCTTTTGTGGCTGGGGACTGCAGTTGACTTGACTTGCTGACTTTAGGACTGCAGTTGACTTGACTCACTGACTTTAGGACTGCAGTTGACTTGCTGACTTTGGGACTGCAGTTGTCGTGAACGGTTTTGCGCTTGGGTTTCCATTGGTGGGGGGTTTATAGCATCAATGAAGCTGACTTTATGTTAGGACTGTTAATGTTATAGTCATGTTGTCTGTTGTTGCCCAAATGAGGATGGGTTCCCTTTTGAGTCTGGTTCCTCTCAAGGTTTCTTCCTCATGCCATCTGAGGAAGTTTTCCTTGCCACCGTCACCACAGGCTTGCTCATTGGGGATAGATTAGGGATAAAATTAGCTCATATTTTAAGTCATTCATATTCTGTAAAGCTGCTTTGCGACAATGTTTATTGTTAAAAGTGCTATACAAATAAACTTGACTTGACAACTTGCAACTCTGATATCACAGGCCCTCCTTCCACACCCTGAGACAGCTTTGAATGCTGTGCTACAACTCCCTATTCCTGAGAAGTATGCCGGAGACACCACTCCCTGTAACTGGTTTCTGCTTCAGTGCTTGCTTTACTTCTCCACTATGCCTCATCTCTTGGATGAACACAAGATTGCCAAGTTTTTGTCCTTTCTGACTGGTAAGGCACTACAATGGGCCAGCACTACGTATATGGAGTAAAGGAGGTGAACATACAACTCTGTATGAAGATTTTCTCAAACGTTTCAAGCGAGTATTTGATCATGAACCTGAGGGCATAGAAATTGGAGAGACTCTCCTCAATATGAAACAGGGCTCTAGAAAAGTTGTGGAGTATGCCCTAGACTTTTGGATGCTTGCTGCAGACAGTGGATGGAACGAACCAGCATTGAAAGCTGCGTTTTGTCAGGGTCTCTGTCCTGAGATTCAGAGAGAAATGGCATGTAGGGATGTCAACTTAATACTGGACTACCTGATTGACCTCGCCATCTGGCACCAGTCCCTATCATGCAGACCTTCTACCGTGGAACCATTGAGAGCATCCTGACCAGCTGCATCACTGTGTGGTACGGCAGCTGTACTGCATCCTGCTGGAAGACCCTGCAGCACATAGTGAGAGCAGCTGAGAAGATCATCGGTGTCCCCCTACCCTCCCTTCAGGATATTTACAACACGCCTGGCCCACAGAGCACTCAGCATTGCGGGCGACTCCACCCATCCCAACCACCACTTCTTCAGCCTCCTGCCTTCTGGGAGGAGAATGAGAAGCCTCCGGGCAAGAACCAGCAGACTGAGAGACGGCTTCATCCACCAAGCCGTCAGGATGCTGAACTCCCTCCCAGGCCAGTACCCCCTTCCCTTAACCTCCTAAGACCCAAGCTGTTTTTTTACATGCATTTTTTTATTTCTTTTTGCTATTTGGGCTTATTAGAACCTGATTAGAATAAAAACTAAGCATCATCTTTGATAAGATGTACTTTTTGAGAAAAAGTATGTCCACATATGTGGATTCTTGTTCTGAATTTCTAAAAAGTGCTGTCCACGTATGTGGACGCTAGGCCCCAGGAGGTTAATACACAAACCAAATGTCACCAGCCACTTTAACGAACTGTAACGAAATTCAATTGCACTATGTAAAAACGGTTTACAATACTGTCTACATGGCTTTTTTTTAGTTAATTGCACTATATAAAAACTGTTTACAACACTGTTTACACTTTATACATCTTTTATCTTTGATAGACTTCACTGCTATACTGTTTATACGGTCATATCTGCCATATTTATACTTGCACTGTAAATTCTGCTCATACTGCCTTATTTATTTATATTTATACTGATAATTCTGTTTATATCATGCTATATTGCCCTACTATACTATCAGACTGCTGTTCCCATTTACATTGTTCATTCTGTTTATATTGTCATTCGTCACATTTAAATTTATACCGTTAATTCTGTTCACACTGCCACATTTGCCATATTTGTACTTTCTGGATTGCCACTGTCTTTTCTTAGATAGCTTTTAGTGTGTGTGTGTGTGTGTGTGTGTGTGTGTGTGTGTGTGTGTGTGTGTGTGTAAATAACCCCCCCTTTTTTTAAAGTTTATATCTTGTACCTATATTTTATATTTCATGTTTATTACTGTTTGCACCGCAGATAAGAGGGAAACGCAATTTCAGTTCTCTGTATGTCCTGCACATATGGCATTATTGACAAAGTTGACTTGAACTTGGCTTGACCATCTGCTTGCCAGCTGACTCTCTATCAAAGACACCGAGTCTGCTCCATGCACTGAGGAAGGTGCACCCATGAAAGTTTCTCACACTCACCTGAAGAGGTCGGAGCAAGAAAGGAGAAAGAAAGAGGGTCTCTGTTTCTACTGCAGATGTTCTGCTCATCAGATAAAGCAATGTCCCATCCATCCTGCATGCTCCAAGCCTGTGGAACCCACCACCCAAGCGGTGAGTCTCGATCGAAAATTTAATACATAGTCATTTAAAATGCCTGTTCTGTTAAAGTTGGTATCTTCCACACATGTCTTATCTGTGTTCATAGACTCGGGGGCAGAGGGAAATTTCATCAGCAACACGATTGTCCAGACATACGACCTACCCATCATTCCTCTGCAAAGTCCCATTAGCATCTGAACTATTGACGGAGGAGGTGAAGGCAGGATAACCTCCAGAACCACTCCCCTTCACATTCAGGTGGGAGCACTCCATTCTGAACAAATCTCTATGTAACCTCTATTGAACATCACAATATCATTCTGGAGTATCCTTGGCTACAACTTCATGATCCTCTGATCTCCTGGCATAACAAGGAAATTCTGCAGTGGTCACCCACTTGCTTCCAAAACTGTCTTGCGCACCCACAACTTAGGATCACTTCCACATCAGTGGAGAGCCCCCAACCTGACTGCATCAAAAACATTCCTGAGTGCTATCTTGACCTGCAAGAGGTTTTTAGCAAGGGGAAAGCTTGTGGGTTACCTCCTCACAGACTATATGACTGTGCCATTGACCTTATACCAGGTATGTCACCTCCCCGTGGGTGTATTTACCCTCTCTCTCAGAAGGAACACGCAGCTATGGAAGAATACATTCAGGAGGCCCTCAATCAGGGATACATACATCCCTCCAAGTCACCAGCCTTGGCAGACTTTTTCTTTGTTGAGAAGAGAGGTGGTGGCCTTAGGCCATGTATTGACTATAGAGGGCTTAATCAAGTCACATTTAAGTACCCATATCCCTTGCCTCTGGTTCCATCTGCATTAGAACAGCTCTGCTGACTGAAGGTGTTCTCCAAGCTTGACCTGTGCAGTGCATACAACCTGATAACAATCAAGAAGGGTGATGAATGGAAAACTGCGTTTAGCACCACCACTGGTCACTTTGAATACCGGGTAATGCCATATGGCCTTTCTTCAGCTCCCAGTGTATTCCAATGTCTGATTTAATGATGTTCTGAGGAACATGCTAGGCCGCTATGTCATAGCATACATAGACAACATTTTGATATATTCCCCCAATGAAGAAAGCCATTGGGAACATGTCAGAGCTGTTCTCCAATGTTTATTGGAGAACCACCTTTATGCCAAAGCCAAAAAGTGTGAGTTCCATAGGAAAACAAATCTTGTTCTTAGGATACATCATTAGTTCTGAAGGAGTCAGCATGGACTCCTCCAAGGTAGCTGCAGTTATGTCTTGGCCAGTACCCTCCTCGATCAAAGAACTTCAGTATTTCTTGGGGTTTGCAAATTTCTATCGACGCTTCATTCGAAGTTTTAGCTCCATTGCAGCACTGCTAACGGCTTTGCTTAAGAAGGGACCCAAACAGATGCAATCCCTCTGTGGAGGGATTCTTTACCCAGCTAAAGAAAATGTTCACCTCAGCCCCAGTTCTGCAGCATCCTGACCCAACCAAACCCTTTTGTTGTGGAAGTTGATGCATCTAACACAAGTGTTGGAGGAATCTTGTCTCAACATTGTGGAGAGAAACACAAACTTCATCCTGTGGCTTACTTCTCTAAGAAACTCACATCTGCAGAACAAAATTATGACATAAGTAACCGTGAATTCTTAGCCATCAAACTTGCACTAGAGGAGTGGCGATACTGGCTGGAGGGTGCCACTCATCCTTTATTGATACTCACGGACCACAAGAACCTAGAATATCTCAAAAAAGCGAAGCGCCTCAATCCATGCCAAGCCAGATGGGCCATCTTCACCCAATTCAACATCACCATCTCATTCTGTCCAGGGTCAAGAAATATGAAGGCAGATGCTCTATCATGCACTTTCACCTCCTCACAGCAAGAATCCACCACTTCCACAATCCTTCCACCCAAATGCTTTGTTCAGTCTATTACTTGGGACTTAGACCAGCAAATACGAAACACTCAACCCAGAACCACTGTGATAAGCCTTCCACCTGGTCTTCTTTACATTCCAAAGCAGTTCAGAAGACAACTCATCACCTGGGCCCACACGTCTCCCACTACAGGACATCCAGGTAGCCGATGAACCCACCAGTTACTAAGCAATAAGTACTGATGGGAAAATATGCTTAGAGATCCACCAGTTCATTGCATCTTGCTCAGAATATGCCCAAGCCAAAGTGCCTTGTACTCCGTCAGCAGGTAAGCCGTGTCCACTTCCTGTACCACAGAGACCATGGTCACACATAACCCTTGACTTCATCACAGACCTGCCACCTTCCATGGGAAACACCACCATCATTGTGATCATCGACTGATTCTCCAAGGCACTAAAACTCTTTCCATTACCTGGCATGCCGACTGCATTCCAGACCGCCAAACTTCTGTTTTGGTACATATTCAGGTACTTTGGCATCCCCGAAGACATCGTCAGCAACAGAGGACCTCAATTAATTTCCCTATCTATTGTCATGTTTCATGGAGCGACTTGGAGTATCAGTCAGTGTGGCAGCGGGGGCGTGGTCAAGCGTCAGTCTGTGACAGGAGGGCAGAGTCAGGGAAGGTAAGTGGCAGAATCACTACACCTGATGTCAATTAACCTGTATTTGTGTGTGTCTTCCCAGTGACCGCGCCCTACTTAAGGAAGGAGAGCGTAGAGCAGAGGAGCTCATCCCCGAACCAGACGCCGGTTGTGTGTGTGTCGGTCATATTGACTTTATGTTCACTGAAAAGCATGGCAATAAAAACCCGAGCTTTATGAACCTGATCTCTGTCCTGCCGTCCTCTGTGCTCCGCCCCTTGGTAGAACCGTTACAGTGGTACCGAAACCTGAGACATCTGGAGCGCAGAAGCTTAACAGCCCCATGGAGTCCTCCCCGTTCACCGAACTGGTCCATGCCCTCGCCACGGCCCAGCAAAGCCAGCACCAGGCGCTAGTCACCCTCCGAAAGGAGCAGGAACAACACTTCGAAGCCCTGGTGCTGGCCCAACAAGAAGATCGAGAGGCGTTCTGGCACCTCCTCGCGTCGGCAGGGTCCACCAGCGCTCCTACCGCGGGCCCGTCTCCCCTCACCGTCACCAAGATGGGCCCGCAGGACGACCCCGAGGTGTTCATCACGCTCTTCGAGCAAGTCGCCAAAGCCTCGGGGTGGCCGATGGAGCAGCGTGCGGCGCGCCTCCTCCCCCTGCTAATGGGAGAGGCACAGCTGGCCGTGCTACAGCTCCCCGCCGACCGTCGGCTGGCCTATGCAGACCTCCGCCGGGCCGTCCTCCAGCGCATGGGGCGCACCCCAGAACAGCAGCGCCAGCGCTTCCGTGCGTTGTGCTTGGAGGAAGTCGGCCGGCCGTTCGCGTTTGGCCAGCAGCTCTGGGATGCCTGATGGCGGTGGTTGAGGGCCGACAACCGCGACGCCGAGGGAATCATCGACCAGGTGGTGCTGGAACAGTTCATCGCTCGCTTGCCAGCAGGAACCGCAGAGTGGGTCCAGTGCCACCGCCCGGCGTTGCTGGATCAGGCAGTCGAGCTGGCGGAGGACCATTTGGCGGCTGTCCCGGCGGCAGGACAGCAGATGGCATCTTCTCTTCTCTCCTCTTCTCTCTCTCTCTCTCTCTCTCTCTCTCCCCCTCCTCCTGTGTCCCGTCCTCGCCCCATTCCCCCACCGCAGAGGCGGGGGCTGGCACCTCCCCAGCCAGCCCACCGCACCCGCGGTGCCCTCCCGTTTCTCGCTTCTGTGTCTGTCTCTCCCCCACCTCAGGTGAGTGAGCCCCAGAACACCGGTGCAGAGGGAAAGCCCGGGCTGGTCTGCTGGTGCTGCGGGGAGCCGGGCCACCTTCAACAGCAGTGCATGGCGATGGAGGTGGGAGCGGTGGTTCGGATCCCCGACGCGCCAGAGGCCGCCCAGGATCTGGCCGGAGCGTATCGCATATCAGTGAGTATCCAAGGGGATACATATCAGGCGCTAGTGGATTCTGGTTGTAACCAGATCTCAATTCACCAAAGCCTGGTGCAACACGAGACATTGGGGGGAGCACAGGGGGTGAAGGTGTTGTGTGTGCACGGGGACGTTCACAGCTACCCTTTGGTGTCGGTCCACATTTTTTTCCGAGGGAAAAAATTTATAGTGAAGGCGGCGGTTAATCCTCGCCTTACCCACTCTGTAATTTTGGGGACTGATTGGCCAGGATTTTGGGATTTAATGACACGCTTAGTAAAGAGTGGGTCCTGCCATTTGACAGGGGGAGGTCCCGGTGTCGCTTTGGCGGGAGCAGCTGTCACAGAGCCGTCCACGTCATCTCCACGTCAGAGTGAGGAGCCGCCGGCTCCTCCTCTCTCTATTGGGGAATCCCTCGCGGATTTCCCATTAGAACAATCGCGAGACGAGACTCTGCGACATGCATTTGACCAAGTGAGAGTAATCGATGGTCAAACGCTCCAGCTGAACGCCACCCCGTCCTTCCCCTACATCGCGATTATGAAGGATAGGTTATACCGAATGACACAGGACACTCAAACTAAAGAGCGAGTCACGCAACTTTTAATTCCAAAGAGCCGCCGGGAATTGGTATTCCAGGCAGCTCACTTTAATCCCATGGCTGGACACTTAGGGCAGGATAAGACACTAGCCCGAATAATGGCCCGATTCTATTGGCCGGGGATTCACGGCGATGTTCGTAGGTGGTGTATGGCGTGCCGCGAATGCCAGTTAGTAAATCCAGCAGCCATTCCAAAAGCGCCTTTGCGCCCGCTACCATTAATTGAGACCCCGTTCGAAAGGATTGGGATGGATCTCGTTGGGCCATTAGATCGGTCAGCACGAGGTTACCGCTTTATATTAGTTCTGGTGGACTATGCAACGCGATACCCGGAAGCAGTGCCTCTGCGCAATATCTCAGCACGCAGTATTGCAGAGACGCTCTTCTGCGTTATCTCCCGAGTTGGAATCCCGAAAGAGATTCTAACTGATCAAGGCACCACATTTATGTCATGGACACTGCGCGAACTGTATGGGTTATTGGGGATTAAGCCGATCCGCACCAGCGTGTATCACCCACAAACGGACGGTTTAGTGGAATGGTTTAATGGTTCAACCCTCAAAAATATCATTAAAAAATTCGTTAGTGAGGACGCACGTAATTGGGATAAGTGGCTCGAGCCCTTGTTGTTTTCAGTGCAAGAGGTTCCCCAAGCCTCCAGTGGGGTTCTCCCCATTTGAATTATTATATGGGCGTAAGCCGCGCGGCATTCTAGACGTGCTGCGGGAAAATTGGGAGGAGGGACCTTCACAAAGTAAGAACGAAATCAATACGTTATGGCCCTGCGCGCAAAACTCCACACGCTCACCCACCTAACCCAGGAGAATTTGTGGCAGGCCCAAGAACGGCAAGCCCGCCTGTACAACAAGGGTACGCACCTTAGAGATTTCACACCGGGAGATAAGGTACTCGTACTGTTGCCCACATCGAGCTCCAAATTGATCACCAAGTGGCAAGGACCCTTTGAGGTCACACGGCGAGTCGGGGACGTCGACTATGAGGTAAGGCGAACGGACAGGGGTGGGGCGCTACAGATTTACCACCTCAATTTGCTTAAACTCTAGAATGAGGAGGTCCCCGTGGCGTTGGTGTCGGTGGTTCTGGGGAAGGCGGCGCTGGGGCCGGAGGTTCAAAAAGGGGCATTGACATCACGTACCTCTCCGGTCCCCTGTGGAGACCACCTCTCCCCGACCCAACTCACGGAGGTCGCCCAGTTGCAGACAGAGTTTTCGGATGTGTTCTCGCCCCTGCCCGGTCGCACTAACCTCATAGAGCACCACATAGAGACGCCCCCGGGGGTAGTAGTGCGTAGCCGCCCTTACAGACTACCTGAACACAAAAAAAAGGTGGTTCGGGAAGAACTTGAGACCATGCTCGAAATGGGCATCGTCGAGGAGTCCCACAGTGACTGGAGCAGCCCGGTGGTCTTGGTACCCAAGGCCGACGGGTCGGTCCGGTTCTGTGTGGACTACAGAAGAGTCAACACGGTGTCTAAATTCGATGCATACCCAATGCCTCGTATTGATGAGTTGCTCGATCGACTCGGCACTGCTCACTTTTATTCGACACTGGATTTGACGAAGGGATATTGACAGATCCCCTTGACTCCCCTATCCTGAGAAAAAATGACCTTTTCCACACCGTTTGGTTTACACCAATTTGTCACCCTTCCGTTTGGGCTGTTTGAGGCACCCGCTACGTTTCAGCGGCTGATGGATAGGGTCCTCCGCCCCCACCCCACGTACGCGGCCGCGTATCTAGATGATATCATCATCTATAGTAATGACTGGCCGAGGCACCTTGAACATCTGAGGGCCGTCCTTAGGTCGCTGAGGCAAGCAGGGCTCACAGCCAACCCAAAGAAGTGTGCAATTGGGCGGGTGGAAGTACGGTATCTGGGCTTCCACTTGGGCAACGGGCAGGTGCGTCCCCAAATTAATAAGACAGCAGCAATTGCGGCCTGCCCGAGGCTCAAGACCAAAAAGGGGGTGAGACAGTTCCTGGGGCTGGCTGGCTATTACCGTAGGTTTATACCTAATTATTCGGACGTCACCAGCCCGCTGACTGATCTGACTAAAAAGGGGGGCCCAGATCCGGTCCAGTGGACGGAGCAATGCCAGCGGGCTTTTTCAGAGGTAAAGGCTGCACTGTGTGGGGGGCCACTTCTACACTCCCCTGACTTTTCTCTCCCCTTTGTGTTGCAGACCGATGCGTCGGACAGAGGGCTGGGGGCAGTTTTGTCCCAGGAGGTGGAGGGGGAGGACCGCCCCGTCCTCTACATCAGTAGGAAGCTGTCAGTGCGTGAGGGGTGCTACAGCTCCATTTGAAAAGGAGTGTCTGGCGATCAAGTGGGCAGTCTTCACCCTCCATTACTACCTGCTGGGGCGCCCGTTCACCCTCTGTTCGGACCACGCGCCCCTCCAGTGGCTCCACCGCATGAAAGATGCCAACGCGCGGATCACCTGTTGGTATCTGGCACTCCAACCCTTCAACTTTAAGGTGGTCCACAGCCCGGGGGCACAGATGGTCATGGCGGACTTCCTCTCCCGTCAAGGGGGGGGGGAGTCGGCTGCAGGCCGGACGGGCGCCCGGCCTGAGTCGGGCGGTGGGGGTATGTGGCAGCGGGGGCGTGGTCAAGCGCCGGTCTGTGACAGGAGGGCGGAGTCAGGGAAGGTAAGTGGCAGAATCACTTCACCTGAGAGCAATTAACCTGTGTTTGTGTGTCTTCCCAGTGACCGCGCCCTATATGAGGAGGGAGAGTGAGAGCGGAGGTGGCTCATCTCCAGACCAGACGCCGGTTGTGTGTGGGTGTGTGTAGGAGTGGGAAGTTGTTCACTGAAAAGTGTAGCAATAAAAGCCACATTTACAAACCTCATCTCTGTCCTGCCGTCCTCTGTGCTCCACCCCTTCGTTAGAACTGTTACAATAACTAATTACTTTTTGAAAGTAACGTGCCCAACACTGGTCTTACCTGGCTCAGCTGCCCCACTGCCTTTGCTAGTACCTGCTGCATCATCCGAATCTTTTTTAAAATATTTATGCAGTGAGCCCCTGAGTCTCTTGGTTTCTTTCTCTCTTTTTCTCTTTTCTTTTCTGTGCTCCTGACTTGTGCATGTTGGCAAATGGCACGCACGCTGATTGTCGAAGCACTATGATCGAACGATGTCGCTTTTTCCCCTTAATCAAAGAGTCAAACCAAACCATTTTTGCATTAGGGGTGGTAGGGGGTTCTTGACGCCTTTTTCAAAGACAATAAAGGCAAAAGATCTAGAAATCATTTATTGAATGCAAATATAGCACATTTCTCCCCCAAATCAACACATTTTGAAATGAAATAAAATAATCGCAACTTCATGAGAGCCCAGTTCTGGGCCCTCCCCATTCCTGGGCCCGGGACAACATACCCATTTGTCCCCCCCTGTCGGCGGGCCTGCATGTTCTCAGTGATACTCACCTCATCTCTTGCAAGCATCACCAAGCTGTGAGCAGCATCAGGGCTTGTAGTATTTTGGTTATCAATTTTGTTTACTGTGTTTTGTTCAAAATCCAGTGCTGTGAACTAGATCTATTTTCAAAATAGTAAGAAAGCACTTGTTCATGAATTGTCTTAGAAGCATTATTTAGTACTAATGAGCACATTTTGTTTCACAAGTGTAGTGTAAAGATTCTAAAATAAAAAATAAAATTAAACAAGTGTTGCCAGGCAAAACAAACCTTGCACTTATGATGAATATGACGGAAGATATCGCAAAAAAATAGGTACATGCGTACATGTGGCTACTGCTTATGAATAAAATAGTTTTCTGATCCCATGTCCATACAGTAAATATAGCATATATATTTACTCTATGAGGCAGTAGCCACAAAAATGAAGTGTAATACAAAAATGAACAATTTAAAAATCACAGAAGTAAAATATACCAAGTGTCTGTGCTTTATATTATTCTACTCTTACCCCTTTCAAATCTGAAACCTCCAAACCGAGGTTGACATACACATGCTGTCGCCATGACCCAAACTCTTATTTCCCGGAAATGGCCTGGCACTAGAGCTCAGTGGAGCGCACTTTCCCTCTGTAATGAGCATAAACATGTCTGAAAGCGATTTCTTTAGTCCATTTATTTCGAATGGTGAACCGAATTGTATGCTCACCGGCCATTTTAATAGGAGCATGTATATGCGCAGTGCATGATTGTTACACTCTTACATTCTTACAGCATGACGACGTAGTGGCTAGCGCCTCTATATGAGGCAGTAACCACAACAAAAATGATTTTGACCTTTTTGGTGACTTTGACTGGATAACACTCTAAATGTTGGAGGTTCTATTTGAGACCAATGCGCATCTATCCTGAGAGTTTCATGAAGATTGATACAGCCGTTTTCCTGTAATATCGTTAACAAAAAACAAACGAAGAAACCTGACCGAAAACCCCCCTGATGGACTCCGTCCCGGGCGAGGTAATAACAGAGTACACACTGCTTTAATGGTGGAATCTTCTACATGTTTAGAAATTCTTGAGTATTTTCAGAAATGTCGACAGGACGCTCACTGTGTTTCCAGTATTCAGGACATCTCATCTCATTATCTCTAGCCACTTTATCCTGTTCTACAGGGTCACAGGCAAGTTGGAACCTATCCCAGCTGACTATGGGTGAAAGGCGGGGTACACCCTGGACAAGTCGCCAGGTCATCACAGGGCTGACACATAGACACAGACAACCATTCACACTCACATTCACACCTACGGTCAATTTAGAGCCACCAATTAGCCTAACCTGCATGTCTTTGGACTGTGGGGGAAACCGGAGCACCTGGAGGAAACCCACGCGGACACGGGGAGAACATGTAAACTCCGCACAGAAAGGCCCTCGCTGGCCACGGGGCTCGAACCCAGGACCTTCTTGCTGTGAGGCGACAGCGCTAACCACTACACCACTGTGCAGCCGTATTCAGGACATCTGTCTTTTAAAAAGGAGTAAATAGTGCCATCTAGAGGCAGGATCACATAACTGCAGCATCATTGAAGGTTTTCAAAAGGAAAGCATGTTTTCCCAAAGGCCAAAATAATGGAATTAAAAATATTATAAAGAGCAGTAAACATTAATAAATGAAATAAAGTTAGTGTTTATTGTGATGACCCTTTGCGTTAGGAAAAAAAATAATATCAGGGACAATGTGTGCAGTTTTATAAGGAAATGAGCTGGTGAGTTTGGGTTGTGGGTTTGTCTGGGAAAATGCAGCCATATTCTGAAGTTGAAATGTTGGTTATGAGTCACAATTAATATCATATTTTGTCTTATTTAAAAGTAAAAATAAAGCATTTTTCAGCATCACATTGCTGCGTTCCGACAACCCATTTGTTTATAAAGTTGAAAGTTTAAATAAAATTAAAAGTTATAAATGCTGAGATAATAGCTCTCTGCTATGCAACAAACTAGCAGGTTGTACATTTTATCAGTTTATAATTACATTTAATGTTGAACTTTCTAGTTTGTCTTGTCGTGTTCATCACATGGAGTGTTTATAATCCTGCTAATTATGGAAATCAAACATGTTTAATTGCTTAAGTACATTTTACCAAATCAGGTGGGCTAATAACATGGTGCTGTTTACCAGTTCATGTTGATATAAAGCTGTCTGTTAGCTGAACACTGCAGCTTTATATCTCCTGCAGGTTGTAATAACATTGTGATAAATTAATGCTAAACCACAAGAAGTGCACAGTGTTACATTTCAGAGAAACTCTTGCCTTCTTCTCGCCTCCTTATTATTTGAGACAGGAAATGACATCAGCATCATCAGCAGTGAACGAAGCAACATAAATGTTAGACTTACATTTACATGTATTTAGCAGACACTTTTATCCAGAGTGACATGCAACATACCCAGAGCAGCCTGAGGAGCAGTTGGAGGTCAGGTGCCTTGTTCAAGGGCACTTCAGCCATTCCTGCTGGTCCAAGGAATCAAACCAGCGACCTTTTGGTCCCAAAGCTGCTTCTCTAACCTCCAGGCCATGGCTTTCCCATGAATTAGTAAATAAAACAAGATAGCCTTTTATCCCACAAGGGGAAATTTACATTGTTACAGCAGCAAAATATATAAAGAGAAAAAGATAAGACAGTGAAGGAGTAGTACAAAAGTACTAAGTATACAAAAAAGGATATATAATAAACTACAAATTAAGGGATAAAAAAATTAACAAATTTGCATAAATTAAACAGTTAAAGGTGGTATTGCATGTGTAAGTATTGCACAGGTATTATTACCAGTATTACACAGATAGTATTGGACAAGTAGATGGTATATTGCACAAGAGCCATTTTAACCATGTGTAGCTAGCAGTTTGCTGTAAAGTACTGATGCTGATAGTCAGTGCACACAGTATACGTTTAGAGGGGTTTCTATGGATGTAGAAGTGATCTGGACAGTATTGTTGATTATTGTGAGGAGCGTCTGGTGCTGTGCTTGGTGAGGTGCTGGTTGTACAGTCTCACAGCAGTAGGGAGGAAGGAGCTGCTGTATCTCTCCTTAACACACCGCAGATGGAGGAGCCGGTCACTGAAGGAGCTGCCCAGTGCTGCTACTATCTCCTGCAGTGGATGGGAGGTGTTCGCCATTAAGGATGACAACTTGGCCAACATCCTCCTCTCCCCCACTAGGTCCACCGAGTCCAGTGCACAGCCCAGGACAGATCCTGCCTTCCTAATCAGTTTGTTCAGTTTTTTTCCTCTCTGCTGTTGTGATACTGCTTCCCCAACAGACAACTCCATAGAATATGGCTGATGCCACCACAGAGTCATAAAAAGAGTTCAGAAGTGGACCCTGAGCCTCCTCAGCAGGTGGACTCTACTCTGTCCTTTCTTGTACAGGGCGTGTGTGTGCTCAGTCCAGTCCAGTTTATTGTTCAGATGAACACCCAGGTACTTGTAGCTCCTAACGATCTCAATGTCCTTTCCCTGAATGTTTAATGGGGTAGGTGAAGAGAACCTCGTCCTGCGGAAATTCACCACCAGTTCCTTGGTTTTACTTGTATTGATCTGGAGGGAGTTCCGTTGGCACCAGTCCACAAAGTTCCTTGTCAGTTCTCTGTACTCGCCATCATCACCATCTAAGATATAGCCCACAATAGCAGAGTCACCAGAGAACTTCTGTAGATGACAGGTAGTTGTATTGTATCTAAAGTCCACAGTGTAAAGTGTGAACAGAAATGGGGCCAGGACTGTCCCCTGTGGAGCCTCTGTGCTACAAAGAATGGTGTCTCTTTCCTGTTCCAGCACTCTTTCCTGTTCCAGGCTCAAATTGAAAATGTCCCACACTATTCCACACAGCTGGTCAGCACAATGCCTCAGGAGCCCAGGGTTGATGCCATCAGGACCTGCATCCTTTCTCGTCTTTATCTTACTCAGTACCCTCTTGACTTGTCCTCTGTCGAAGGACAAAGAAGAGCACAGCTGAGTGCTTGGTGTTACGCATGTGTGAAGCACTGAGTTGGAGGTATGATGGTTGAGGGGTGCTGAGAGGGTGAGGAGGAAGTCAGTGGGCTGGGTGACGATGACGAGGAAGAGACAGTAGCAGTGGGCTGATCTGGGGGGAGGGCTGGTGCCTGATCAAATCTGTTAAAGAAGTTGTTCAGATCATTTGCCCATTGCAACTCACCTCCAAGCTGCCTATTGGACTCCTTAAGCCCTAAGATGGTTTTAAGGCCCCTCCAGACTCCACTCACATTGCTCTGCTGCAGCTGATCCTCCAGCCTCCTCCTGTAGCGGTCTTTGCCTTCCCTGATCTTTCTTCTCAGCTCCTTCTGTACCCCCCTCAATTGCTCTCTGTTTCCTGATCTGAATGCCCTCTTCTTCTCATTCAGGAGAGCCTTCAGCTCAGGAGTGACCCAGGGTTTGTTGTTTGAGAAGCACCGTACTGTTTTAGTGGACACAGTGTTCTCCACACAGAAGTTTATGTAGTCTGTGATGCAGCTCGAGAGGCTGTCTATGTCCTCATGGGGCTCACGAAGAACATCCCAGTCTGTAGTGCTAAAGCAGTCCTTCAAAGCCTCATCAGTCCAACTTCTCACCTGTTGTGTATTGACTGGATGTCTGTGAACAATAGGTCTGTAGACTGGCAGGACATGCACCAAGTTGTGATCAGATTTGCCCGGGGGGGTGATGTACGATATGTTTCCTTGGTGTTGGCATAAAACAGATCCAGTGTCTTATTGTCTCTTGTGCTGCATGTTACGTACTGCTTGAAGTTGGGGAGAGTGGAGGACAGGGAAGCATGGTTAAATCCCCAGAGATCAGGATGAGAGCCTGTGGATGCTGTGTCTGCAGTCTGCTTGTGACTGAGTGGATGAAGTCACATGACGCATTCGCGTCAGCAAAGGGGGGAAATGTAAGCAGTTGTCGAGATAACATGCAAGAATTCCCTTGGTAAATAATACAGCCTCATGCTAATGGTTAACAGTTCAATATCTTTACTCCAGATTGTATCTTTAATAGTGATGTGTCCCGGGTTACACCATCTATCGTTGATAAACACAGCCAGTCCCCCTCCTTTCCTCTTACCGCTCTCCTTTGTCCTGTCTGCACGCAGAATTTGGAATAAATAGTAGTTAAAAGAAACTAAGTAAACTGTGAAAAACTTAAAAAGAACATTAAAAAAGATATTTTTAAAAAAACAAGTAAGAGAGGAACTGCTGTAACTGGCTGCTGCTCTCGGGGGCACCGGAAAACATGATTAGGAGTAGTAATAATAATAATAATATTATTATTAATGTCGAGTTTCGTGGGCGGCACGGTGGTGTAGTGGTTAGCGCTGTTGCCTCACAGCAAGAAGGTCCGGGTTCGAGCCCTGTGGCCGGCGAGGGCCTTTCTGTGTGGAGTTTGCATGTTCTGTCTGTGTGGGTTTCCTCCGGGTGCTCCGGTTTCCCCCACAGTCCAAAGACATGCAGGTTAGGTTAACTGGTGACTCTAAATTGAGCGTAGGTGTGAATGTGAGTGTGAATGGTTGTCTGTGTCTATGTGTCAGCCCTGTGATGACCTGGCGACTTGTCCAGGGTGTACCCCGCCTTTCGCCCGTAGTCAGCTGGGATAGGCTCCAGCTTGCCTGCGACCCTGTAGAACAGGATAAAGCGGCTACAGATAATGAGATGAGATGTCGAGTTTCATGTGCTTTTGTTTAATGGTCAGTGTGGATGAGCGTTAAATGGCATCATTTGTCTCACTGCTACAGTAAACATCTTTATCATATTTGATCATCATGAGCCTTGTGTGAGTGTGAGAAGAGCGCTGGTCTGTGGTCAGGTTTGTGACGAACTTCTCGATAAACCGGACAGGAAACTGACCCTGAATCAGCACTGAGCTACAGTGGAGCTTCAACACAATGAATAGTCTCCTACAATACAGCAATATTGTTTATAAAATGACGACACGTGTTGAAAATGTTGAGTAAAATCAGTTGCATGTTTCCTGATTAAATTAAAAATAAAAGAAACCATGCAATTTATTTTAAAATATATAACATGTACATTATAAACATTGGGCCAAAGTGAAAGAAGAGTTTTAAGTGTCAGTGGTTTGGGTGTTTCTTAACACGTAGAGGGAGGAAGGAGTAATTCAGTCACAAAAGAGGAAGAAACCTGCAAATCAGTGTGAAATTTAAACAGCAGCACATTTGAACTTGGACAAGTTGAACAGTTTAAACCCTCAGAGCTGCCCCTCTTATTTCTGTTTTTCTCTCTCTGGATGCAGGAGATGAACATCTCTTAATGAGGTCAGAAAAGGGTTTTGTTTGTTTTGTAGTAATTTATTCAGTTTGAATTTTATAATTGTATTACTTGTTTATTCTCTTATGAACTGAAATTAAACTGTGCATTTTTCATAATTTATAAAACAAAACACTCTCAGAGCAACACAAGACTTTCCCCATTCAAAGTAGATTAATTGCTCACACACACACACACACACACACACACACACACACACACACACACACACACACACACACACAATGTGAAATGTATTTTTGTGTCCTGTGCCCCCCATGTTGTTTCATTATTGTATTGCTTTTACTTTTGCAAATAACAGCTATTTTATCTCATTTTACTGATTTGATTCAATGATTCCTGTAAATTGAGTTTTGTGAGCTTTGATTCAGTTCATTCATGACTCAGTGGGACACACATCCAAACACTGTGTACAGTAAAGGAAGGAAATTATTCAAAAATTTACATTAATGTTGATGAATCAGAATTTTTTTTACTTTTTTATTTTTATTTTTTTTACTCTGAATTATTCTGAAAAAAGTATCTGATTCGTACGCATTTGGGAATCGATTCATTTGATTCACTTAAATGATTCTTTAAAAAAAAAGAAAGTCTCACATGAGTGTATCCATTGTGCATCGTATATTAAAGAGAGGATTTACAAATATTTTATTTACTCCATGTTATTCCTCACACACTGAACTGTACAACACATGATGTCTGGAATGGAGAGTTAAAGGTGCTGACTGCAAAGTCATCTGAAATTTAAAAAAAAAAATGCAATTGTTCATGGCATTCTCCTCTGTCTCACAAGAACTATATAATGTGGACAAGATGTGATCATGTTGATGTCCTGAGGGTCGCTCTTCTCCGTTTTGGGACCATTTTCCTCCCTCTTGAGATAAACAGTGCGGCCCTGCGGAAACAGGAAACAGCCGAACGCGAGGGGCTTTAACTAATTAGCATAACTATGGAACTGCGTCACACCAAGATGGCGACGTGCAGAAAACATCGTGACTCTGCATCGATCTCGGAGAGTTTTGAGTCACAGGGATGTAATTTGTGGTTGACATTCGCGAATAGATCCGTGAAACAAAAGACGAATACATCTTTTCTCTGTTACCGCTTTTGTGTTCTCGTTTCTTTCTCTGTAAGATCAAAACATTAGGTGTAAAACTCCAGACTCAGACTCACCAATCCAAGACAAGTGCTGCAAATTCTTCGTCAGATTTCGCGCCCGTTTCATCCTTCAGTTGATTCCAGCGGTCGATCTGTCCCTTCACGAAAATTATTGCGGACAACCTTTTGGTTTCCGTTGCTCTTCTGGAGCGCTTTCTTTCTGATTTACTTTCATACTTTTCTTTTCTTTTCCGCTGGCGGGAGGGCGGAGTCCACCATGTTTGCCCTCGCCGACTTGTTTTAGTTAAAAGTAGGTCAGACACGCCCCACGGTGGTCACGTGATCTTGTTGCTCACTTGCTTCAGCAATCTCCGGAATCGTAAAATGAGAGACGCTTTTTATCTCGGCAAAACATTTACACACAGGATCCACGGTGTGTGTGTGCAGCAGCGAAACATCTCGAAACTCCAACAGCAATAGAAATAGAACATTTTACCCAGAATTCAACTTTGCAGTCAGAACCTTTAATGTCCCTGCAGGTGGAAACCCACAGCACTTTGCTTTACATTTACAGGGTTCCCACTCGAAGTCCAATGTCAAGTTCACTGACTTTCACTGACTTTCAGTTACTAAACAGCTGGATTTCCATGACCTATAATGAACAGAAAAACAGCTGCCTTTATGCTGAACAGACAAAAACCAGCCACAGTTTTTTAAACCCATCAGTTTGAGCTTTATTTACGAATTCACAGATGTTTTCAGGACAGAAATTAGTTTTCGCTGCTTAAACCCAGTGAAATGCTGCAGGGAAAATATTACCCTTTTACCAAAATGGCAGTGAAAATTTCAACACGATCAAAACAAAATCTCCTGACTTTCCATGACTGGAATAGACTTTTTAAAATTCCATGATATTCCAGAAATTCCATGACCCGTGGGAACCCTGTAATTATGAACACACCACAGATTTAAGGGCGTTTTTATGACATTAAAACTGAACATTATTTTCTCTCTGTAATGATGATCCAGGCAGCAGTGATGACATCACTCGGATTGACTCCTCCCCTTTCTCTGCTGTTTCTGCTTATGGTTTCAGGTGAGTCATTTGAAAATGTGTGCTGTTTATTTTTCGAAATATACAGTGGTGCCTGAAAGTTTGTGAACCCTTTAACATTTTCTATATTTCTGCATAAATATGACCTAAAACATCATCAGATTTTCACACAAGTCCTAAAAGTAAAGAGAACCCAGTTAAACAAATGAGACAAAAATATTAGATTTGGTCATTTATTTATTGAGGAAAATGATCCAAAATTACATATCTGTGAGTGGCAAAAGTATGTGAACCTTTGCTTTCAGTATCTGGTGTGACCCCCCTTGTGCAGCAATAACTGCAACTAAACGTTTCTGGTAACTGTTGATCAGTCCTGCACACCGGCTTGGAGGAATTTTAGCCCGTTCCTCCGTACAGAACAGCTTCAACTCTGGGATGTTGGTGGGTTTCCTCACATGAACTGCTCGCTTCAGGTCCTTCCACAACATTTGGATTGGATTAAGGTCAGGACTTTGACTTGGCCATTCCAAAACATTAACTTTATTCTTCTTTAACCATTCTTTGGTAGAACGACTTGTGTGCTTAAGGTCGTTGTCTTGCTGCATGACCCACCTTCTCTTGAGATTCAGTTCATGGACAGATGTCCTGACATTTTCCTTTAGAATTCGCTGGTATAATTCAGAATTCATTGTTCCATCAATGATGGCAAGCCATCCTGGCCCAGATGCAGCAAAACAGGCCCAAACCATGATACTACCACCACCATGTTTCACAGAAGGGATAATGTTCTTATGCTGGAATGCAGTGCTTTCCTTTCTCCAAACATAACGCTTCTCATTTTAACCAAAAAGTTCTATTTTGGTCTCATCCTTCCACAAAATATTTTTCCAATAGCCTTCTGGCTTGTCCACGTGATCTTTAGCAAACTGCAGACAAGCAGCAATGTTCTTTTTGGAGAGCAGTGGCTTTCTCCTTGAAACCCTGCCATGCACACCATTGTTGTTCAGTGTTTTCCTGATGGTGGACTTATGAACATTAACATTAGCCAATGTGAGAGAGGCCTTCAGTTGCTTAGAAGTTACCCTGGGGTCCTTTGTGACCTCGCCGACTATTACACGCCTTGCTCTTGGAGTGATCTTTGTTGGTCGACCACTCCTGGGGAGGGTAATATTGGTCTTGAATTTCCTCCATTTGTACACAATCTGTCTGACTGTGGATTGGTGGAGTCCAAACTCTTTAGAGATGGTTTTGTAACCTTTTCCAGCCTGATGAGCATCATCAACACTTTTTCTGAGGTCCTCAGAAATCTCCTTTGTTTGTGCCATGATACACTTCCACAAACATGTGTTGTGAAGATCAGACTTTGATAGACCCCTGTTCTTTAAATAAAACAGGGTGCCCACTCACACCTGATTGTCATCCCATTGATTGGAAACACCTGACTCTAATTTCACCTTCAAATTAACTGTTAATCCTTAAGGTTCACTTACTTTTGCCACTCACAGATATGTAATATTGGATCATTTTCCTCAATAAATAAATGACCAAGTATAATATTTTTGTCTCATTTGTTTAACTGGGTTCTCTTTATCTACTTTTAGGACTTGTGTGAAAATCTGATGTTGTTTTAGGTCATATTTATGCAGAAATATAGAAAATTCTAAAGGGTTCACAAACTTTCAAGCACAACTGTATAATATACATTTTCATATTTTTAATGGAGCCTTGAGCTTTATGTCATTAGTGTTTGTTCAGCAGTTCGAGGTTAAGTTCCTCTTTTCTGCATCTCTCTCTCTCTCTCTCCTCCCCTTTATCTCTCTCTCTCCTCCCCTTTATCTCTCTCTCTCTCCTCCATTTTAATGCTCTCTCTCTCCTCCCCCTTTATCTCTCTCTCCTCCCCTTTAGTTCTCTCTCTCTCTCTCTCTCTCTCTCTCTCTCTCTCCCTCCTCCCCCTCCCTTTTACTGCTCTCTCTCTGCACTGCATGCTGGGAGTTTGCTGGTGGTCAGTGTGGTGGTGTTGGTTGAGAGTTTACATTTTTCTTTCTAACTTTTTTAGCTTTCCTTTCTTGTAGTAGTTACTAATTGTTTTGTAGTGTTTGTAGTGTTTGTGGTTTGGTTGTGTGTGCGTGTGGTGGGGATGGCATCCTCTGGGATGCCGTCCCTGTCCCTGAAACATGGGATTAGGATGGTACTGCAGCCCATGGTACCGGTAGAACAGGTGCTGCTCACTGTTGGAGAGCAGGTGGGCTACGAAAACATCATATGCGCCTCCCGCATGAACAAGGCAGTAGTCGTGTTCATGAAGCACCGGGAGCTCGTTAATCAGCTCATAGAGAGCAACATTTACATCGATAATGAGTTTGTGCAAGTTTCCCCGCTGGCGGCCCCTTCCATCCAGGTAACCGTGTCTGGAGTTTCCCCGTTCATTCCGAACGAGGCACTGGAGCGAGAGCTAAAGCGCTTTGGGAAAGTCGCAAGTGGTTTCCGGACGGTGAGTTTGGGGTGTAAGGAAAACAAATTAAAACATGTTCAGCTTCTCTGGAGACTGGTGTTTATGTTTTTGAACTCTCCAACTCAGACACTGGATGTTTCCTTCCGTGTGAAGCATGAGGAAGGGTTTTGCATGGTGTACGCGAGCTCGGGAAACATGAAGTGTTTTGAGTGTGGAGATGTGGGACGTAAAATAATTCCCTGTCCACTAGGGGTGGGTATTGCCAAGGACCTCACGATACGATACGCATCACGATACTTGAGTCACGATACGATACGCATCACGATACTTGAGTCACGATACGATACTGCGATATATTACGATATTCTACATAGTTCACTGAAAAATGTAAACGCATTATGCATCTTAAAATCCGAGTTGTATGTACATCAGATGATAGTGATAATTCATGGGACAAACTGAGTCAAAACAATGTAATTCTAATTATCCATGCCATTTTATTGTAACTATACAAGCGCAAGTTACAACATATTTGCAGGAACAACACACTGTCTGGAACACATTGAAAAGTGCAGTGGGCATCTTAGTCTCCCTGAGCACAATTATGAAACAAAGTGCAGTGTGGGTCAGTGTCCACACACTGAAACTGAACTGAAACCTCAGTGAATCATGTTTCTTCTGAACTTTGAGTAAATACTCAAAATAAAATACAGTGTCTCACACACACTAAAATTGAAAATGCAAAATAAAGTGCAGCTTCTTGCCTTTGGTCTTAAATGACAAAATTAAGTTCACAGTTACAGTAAGTCACACATCACTGAAGTAGACGGGAGGACTTTGGCGCTGTCCAGTGTAGTTTGCTTCGGGTTGGGTTTCTGTGGCTCCGGCTGAGCTAATATGTCGGGGTGGTGTCGTGCTAAGTAAGTTCGCAAGTTTGTTGTGTTACCTGAATAACTAATTGGAGCGAAACAGGTTTTGCAAAGTGCGTACTCTTTGTCCAGCTCACTGTTTTTTTTCTCCTTTCCTTTGGAATCCAAAGTGCCTCCAAACATCTGCCTTAAAGTTCGGCGGCGTCTCTAGGTTTACGTTAACAGCCATGCTTACTTGTTTTTTTTTCCTCACTGCAACCACCGGGAAAAAAAGAGAAGACGAAGAGTGCCTTGCAGTGAGGTAGCGGCACAGCGACACCTTGCGGAGAGGAGGTGCGGAAGTCTTACAGGATTTACAACCCGTCTGAAACATGATTTATTGTTTGAAAAAATATCGATATTCAAATTTTGAGTATCGATATTGAATCGGAAGACAAAGTATCGCGATATATCGCCGTATCGATAATTTTGCCCACCCCTACTGTCCACATAGACAGGTAGAACTAGCGGAAAGGAGTGGTGTGACTGACACCGGCGAGGGGGGGCAGCAGTGAGGCTGCAGGGACTGACAGCGGGGAAGTGGGCAGTGGGGTAGCGCTTGTGACTGACGGTAGGGAAGTAAACAGTAGTGTGACTGACAGTATGGAGACAAGAAGCGCGATGACTGACGGTAGGGAACTGAACAGTGTTATGGCTGACAGTAAGGAGGTGAGAAGCGGTGTGACTGACGGTAGGGAAGTGAACAGCGTTATGGCTGACGGTAGGGAGGTGAGAAGCGGTGTGACTGACGGTAGGGAAGTGAACAGCGTTACGGCTGACGGTAAGGAGGTGAGAAGCAGTGTGACTGACGGTAGGGAAGTGAACAGCGTTACGGCTGATGGTAAGGAGGTGAGAAGCGGTGTGACTGACGGTAGGGAAGTGAACAGCGTTATGGCTGACGGTAAAGAGGTGACAAGCGGTGTGACTGATGGTAGGGAAGTGAATAGCATTATGGCTGACGGAAAGGAGGTGAGAAGCGGTGTGGCTGACGGTAGGGAGGTGAGAAGTGCGGTGACTGACGGTAGGGAAGTGAACAGTGTTATGGCTGACGGTAGGGAGGTGAGAAGCGTGGTGACTGACGGTAGGGAAGTGAACAGTGTTCTGGCTTACGGTAAGGAGGTGAGAAGCGGTGTGACTGACGGTAGGGAAGTGAACAGCGTTATGGCTGATGGTAGGGAGGTGAGAAGTGGTGTGATAGACGGTAGGGAAGTGAACAGTGTTCTGGCTGACGGTAAGGAGGTGAGAAACGCTGTGACTGACGGTAGGGAAGTGAACAGTGTTATGGCTGACGGTAAGGAGGTGAGAAGTGGTGTGATTGACGGTAGGGAAGTGAACAGCGTTATGGCTGACGGTAAGGAGGTGAGAAGCGGTGTGACTGACGGTAGGGAAAAGAACAGTGTTATGGCTGACGGTAAGGAGGTGAGAAGCGTGGCGACTGACGGTAAGGAAGTGAGAAGCGGTGTGACTGATGGTAAGGAGGTGAGAAGCGGGGTGACTGACGGTAGGGAAGTGAACAGTGTTATGGCTGACGGTAAGGAGGTGAGAAGCGGGGTGACCGACAGTGAGAAGGTGGGCAGTGGTGTCGCTGTGGTGACTGATGGTGGGAAAGTGAGCAGCAATTGGCCCGCCCTATCTGAGTCTGCTCCGCCTGCTCAAACTCAGGCCGGAGGCTCCGTGTCTGCAGATACGGATGCCGGTTGCTCTGTGATCGGGGCTGCTGGTAGTAGCGGTTCAGTGGAAACAGTAGAGGCTGAACAGAGCAGGGCGGAGCCGGGAGAGGTCGGTGTGGGGGTCTGAGCAGGGTGTAGAGCCTCTGGTTTTACAGGAGGCTGTCAGACCCGACAGTGAGACAGAAGAGGTGACAAAGCCAGATGGTTGTTATGGTAACAGTGTGACAGATATGGAATGTGACTCTGACTCTGTTTCTATAGTGGACAGCATTTCCCAAAGCGAGGACCTTTATTCCCTTGAGGAGATTAATAATTTTTTGGATGAGACTTTTGGAAAAAAAGCGAATGTTAAAGATTATTTTCCCGATGTTGAAAAGTTTATTAAATTAGTTACCACACTTCAAAGAGTTGCTGGAATGGATTTACTGGATGGAAAGAAACATTATCAGTTAAAAAAGTACGTCACTGGTCTGAGGAAAGGGTTAAAAGAGTCTAAGAGTAGAATGATTAAGAAAATGAAACTCAAAAAATAAAAGTTTTCAATGACTGCACAGCACTGGGTGTTTCATCTCTGCTGGTTCTTTCTATCTGTCTCTTTACTGTTCTCTTTATCCTTCAATATGCAGGGGTTAAGAGTCACTTCTTTAAATATAAATGGGGAAGAGATGAACAGAAAAGAGTTTTATTATCTGAAGAAATCAAACAAAAAACCCTGGATATTATTTTATTATGGGCGGCACGGTGGTGTAGTGGTTAGCGCTGTCGCCTCACAGCAAGAAGGTCCTGGGTTCGAGCCCCGGGGCCGGCGAGGGCCTTTCTGTGTGGAGTTTGCATGTTCTCCCCGTGTCCGCGTGGGTTTCCTCCGGGTGCTCCGGTTTCCCCCACAGTCCAAAGACATGCAGGTTAGGTTAACTGGTGACTCTAAATTGACCGTAGGTGTGAATGTGAGTGTGAATGGTTGTCTGTGTCTATGTGTCAGCCCTGTGATGACCTGGCGACTTGTCCAGGGTGTACCCCGCCTTTCGCCCGTAGTCAGCTGGGATAGGCTCCAGCTTGCCTGCGACCCTGTAGAAGGATAAAGCGGCTAGAGATAATGAGATGAGATGAGATTATTTTATTATAGGAAACACATAGTGTCGAGTTAAATAAAATAGCCTGGAATGGACAATATGTTCTTCGTCATGGGACAAATTTTAGTGCAGGAGTTGCGATTTTGGGGGCGGCACGGTGGTGTAGTGGTTAGCGCTGTCACCTCACAGCAAGAAGGTCCGGGTTCGAGCCCCGTGGCTGGCAAGGGCCTTTCTGTGTGGAGTTTGCATGTTCTCCCCGTGTCCGCGTGGGTTTCCTCCGGGTGCTCCGGTTTCCCCCACAGTCCAAAGACATGCAGGTTAGGTTAACTGGTGACTCTAAATTGAGCGTAGGTGTGAATGTGAGTGTGAATGGTTGTCTGTGTCTATGTGTCAGCCCTGTGATGACCTGGCGACTTGTCCAGGGTGTACCCCGCCTTTCGCCCGTAGTCAGCTGGGATAGGCTCCAGCTTGCCTGCGACCTTGTAGAACAGGATAAAGCGGCTAGAGATAATGAGATGAGTTGCGATTTTATTCTCTCCTGTTTTAGATATAAACATCGTGTCCAGTACAGAGTTGGTGAAAAGTAGAGTTCTTATGGTAAAAGTTAAAATACAGGATTTTACTCTGAGTTTTATTCATGTTTATGCACCAAATCAAGGCTCTGAAAGTCTCTCTCTCTCTTTCTCTCTGAAGAGATGTTCTGAAGGCTCTGAACGTTTCTCTCTCTCTCTCTCTCTCTCTCTCTCTCTCTCTGTCTTTCCCCTCTCCCCTCCACCTTAGTGCATTCTCTCTCTCTCCTCCCCTTTAGTGCTCTCTCTCTCCCTTCCCTTCCCTGTAGTGCTCTCTCTCTCTCTCTGCCTCCCTCCCGTTTAGTGATCTCTCTCCTCCTCCCCTTTCGTGCCCTCCCTCCTCCCCTTTCGTGCCCTCCCTCCTCCCCCTTTAGTGCCCTCCCTCCTCCCCCTTTAGTGCCCTCCCTCCCCTTCTGTTTAGTTCTCTCTCTCTTCCTTTTCGTGCTCGCTCTCTCCCTCCCCCCTTTTAGTACTCTTCTTTCTCTCCCCCCTTATAGTGCTCTTCTCTCTCTCCCCCCTTTTAGTGCTCTTCTCTCTCCCCCAGGGCTCTACACTAACTTTTTTTTTTTCAGGAGCACACGTGCTCCTAAGTTAAAAATTTTAGGAGCACAGGGAAAAAAATGGGGGCACAAGCACAAGTAGGTTTTCATTTTAAAGGTTTATTGCAGCACAAACCTTAGACACACCAACGCATAAAACGCAAAATTCAATTGAGAATGAAGAATGAACAAACAAATGAATAACGAACAACTGAATGAATGAAAAACAAACAAACAGTAGCTAAACAGAGAGCAGAGCTCAGCAGAGCTAACAACACCATCAAGGACAGCTCCCACCCTGGCTCTGAGTTCTTTGACTTGCTGCCCTCAGGCATGCGTTACAGGTGCATCAAAGCAATTGTAGTGGTGCTCCTGCGCCTTTAAGTGCCGCCGTCGCAGTATACAGCATCGTGCTGACGTCATTACGTGCGCCGGTAGCCTTAGTATGGCTGGGAACCCTTAAAAGCGTACAGCCACCGCTACCAGCTAGCAAGCTTTGTTGGTTGTACTCGTACCGGCATTTGGTTCGTCGTTGTGCTAGGCCTGGGAGCTGCTTCAGCTGTGTAGGCAGCGCGTGGTGGGCTCACACTCTCAATGGAAGCGTCTTCACTGGGAGGCTAGCCACCGTAGCCTGCTTGTCCGTACACTCGTACCAGTATCTGGTATGCTGTTGTGCCCGTCCTGGGAGCTGCTTCTGGGTAACCGTTTGTGGTGTTGTGTGTCTTTGAGCATCTGGCTCACTCGGTTTCTGCGTATATTGGTATCTATATCATCGGGCTTCGGGTCCGGATGCTGTGCTACGATTGGGCCTGCCCTACGGATCTTCGTATCCACCTCTCCTGTTTTCGGCTGCTGTTCTGCTTTTGATTCATTGGGCTATGGTCCTCACACTGCGGTACAGGAACGTTTGTTGTGCCGCCGCACTCTGTTGAGGGGCCGCACACCATAGCAGTAGCCGCCTCGAGTGAGCGAGGGCCCATTGTAACGTGTGTGTTTGAGCGTGTGTTAGTGTGTGTGTGGTTGCATGTTGGTGTGCATGTGGTTGTGTGTTTTATGTGGAGGTGAGAGAGTGCGAGTGTGAGTTGGGTGGGAAGTGGGTGCTAGGTGCCCATTAGTGGGTACAGTGTTTTGTGTTTGACTGCTTTGGTTTTCGTATTTATTTTGGTTTGTTTTTGTGTATTTGTTTGCATTTCTTTTGTACTCATCTCGTGGGGCATTGGTTGTGCTACAGGGCTTGGGTGGGCTTCACTTTGGTCCTCACAAATGCTGTGCTGGTTAAGGTGCCTTGCTGTGCCCTTTTGGGGGGGGATGCAATATTTGCTGTGCCCTTGGGGATCCGATATTTGCTGTGATTGGTGTATAGCGTGCTCTGTGTGTGTGCTATCACGTGAGTTGTGAATTGCCCGACTACCGGCCCTGTGGGCTTGGCCGGCACCGCGAATCTGTGTACAGTGTGCTTTTATATTTTTTGTCCTTTTCTTTTGTTTACTCTAAATTGTTTTTTTTATGTTGTACTGTACCATTGGTGGGCCAATTAACCCCCACCCCCACCACAGTGGGTGGGTGTGTGTGTCTGTGTGTACGTGTGTGTGTGCGTGGACTGTGCACTACCGACTGTTTAAAGATTTTATTAATGAGAATATTTAAAGGAAAATAAACATTTGTACGATTTGAAATAGAACCTTGTCTCTGTTCACTTTGCACGAACCTGAGCGCCTTTGGCGGGTAAACTGTGAATCCACTTTAGTTCCAGGGGGGATTTGTCTTCCCCTGGTGGCGTAGTCGAAAATACATTCTCTCTGCCACCTACTACACAAGGACCAACAGACTCAAAAACAGTTTTTTTCCCACAGGCCATAACCACCTTGAACAATTAGCCTTTTTCACATTACGTCACTTGCAGGGGAACTCATATCCGTTTTCAGCCTTTTGAATGGAAGAAGAGGTATACGGCGGCAACATATGTTAACAAAACTGTCATTCACAGATAAGACTGATAATAAAATATTGCGCATTGTTGTTTATCATTACGTATTGTTAGCGACCATTCCAGTCACCTATCTGCCTTGTTTTGGAAAGGAAGTTTACTGACTTTCTATGGTTGCTACTTGTTAGCCAGCAGATTAGCATGCCGCCTCTTCTTCCATTCAAAAGGCTGAAAACGGATGTGAGGTTCTTCTGCAAGTGACGTAATGTGAAAAAGGCTAATTACATGCACTGACTGATGCCACTTCTGGCAGGTGCAACAATGCACCAACAAGGACCTAAAAGGACAATATTCTCACACTTACCTGATACAGTGCAATGCTTATTACAGTGCAACCTCACAGAGCAACTTTTTAGTTTTTATAGCTGTTGTATATTTTATATTTATATTTCTACACTTTTACATCCATACCCAATACAATGCAATACCAAATGCAGTGCAATATCCTGAGTTTTGATGCTGAACTGAGTTTCTATAACTAATGTGCAATTAAACATCTGCAACTCAACACGCCCAGCTGTATATATATTCTTTGTTTTTCTGCTGTGTTGTGACATGCACCATTTGTATATACTGTATATTATTTGTTTTTCTGCTGTGTTGTATGTTCCCATCTAAATGTTTGCACTGGGGTGTGTGCTTTCCATCTCATTATATAATTTTCCCGCACCTTCTCCCGTCGTTCTAGCTTTCTTCACTACACTTTCTTCCTCGTCCGTTCTTTTATTCTTGTTTCCACCATCATTGCTTTTAAAAAACGCCGTTATTCTCTGTATAGCGAATATATTTCTCAGCTCGGTCCAAACCAGCTCTCAGTTATCTCTCAGTTGAATGATCTGATGAATCCCTAAAAAGCACTTTTCCCACCTAATGCCACACCCACAACATACAAGCGTGGGAAAGAGGAGCAATCACAGAAAGATGAGTAGAAAACGGGAAATGTTACAGGGGATATTTATTGTGATAGTAGGCTATTGTAGCGTCAGCACAAAAGCACCAGACTCAACTTTAACTGAAAGTGTTATTCAGTAGCCTAAACTTATTCAAGCTACAGACCGAGAAGAATAAAAATGCTGAAATCTCATGTCCCGGTAAAACGCACTAGCATGGCAGAACGGCAAAAAAATTTAACTTTTTAGTGCAAGACAGAGGCAATGCACGCAACTACAGACAGGGAGCAAGGTGCAGGCAGAACACACACATGCACACACACACACACGTACACAACACTGAACACACACACAACAATACAGGCCGTTACTCGTTACACTATATTCAGTAGGCTATCCAGCGCTGGATTTACATACTTTGCAGTTTAACGTTTGATACATTTTAGAATGTTAAACTCGTCGCGTCTGTGCTCAGTGCTTTTCTAAATTGTTGGCCGCAAGAAGCCCTCGCACGAATGCGCTTGGTTTTTTTTCGACGTTCGCATGCCGAAAAATTTGCTCGCAAATGCGAGTGAAATGTGCACACTGTAGAGCCCTGCTCTCCCCCCCTTTTAGTGCTCTTCTCTCTCCCCCCCTTTTAGTGCTCTTCTCTCCCCCCCTTTAGTGCTCTTCTCTCTCCCCCTTTTAGTGCTCTTCTCTCTCCCCCTTTTAGTGCTCTTCTCTCTCCCCCCCCCTTTTAGTGCTCTTCTCTCTCCCCCTTTTAGTGCTCTTCTCTCTCCCCCCCTTTTAGGCTACGTTTACATTAGACCGTATCTGTCTCGTTTTCTTCGCGGATGCACTGTCCGTTTACATTAAACCGCCTGGAAACGCCGGGAAACGGGAATCCGCCAGCGTCCACGTATTCAATCCAGATCGTGTCAGCTCCGGTGCTGTGTAAACATTCAGAATACGCGGATACGCTGTGCTGAGCTCTAGCTGGCGTCTCATTGGACAACGTCACTGTGACATCCACCTTCCTGATTCGCTGGCGTTGGTCATGTGACGTGACTGCTGAAAAACGGTGCGGACTTCTGCCTTGTATCACCTTTCATTAAAGAGTATAAAAGTATGAAAATACTGCAAATACTGATGCAAATACTGCCCATTGTGTAGTTATGATGGTCTTTAGGCTTGCCATCCTTCCACTTGCAAGTAGTAAGTGATATGCGCTGGGATCACACACACAGCGGCTCAGTCCTGAATCGTGGCTTGTGCACTTCACTCGCGCGCTCTGTGAGCTGCGCAGGGCCGGAGTGCGCACCCTCCAGAGGGCACTCGCTGTTCAGGGCGGAGTGATTTGGAGCGCAGGATGCCTGCGGAGCCGAGCGTATCCGTGTATTGGTGTTGCTGTGTGCACGCAAATCGTGTATTGGTGTTGCTGTGTGCACGCTAATCGTTTTAAAAACGTTAATCTGATGATCCGCTGATACGGTCTAATGTAAACATGGGCTTAGTGCTCTTCTCTCTCCCCCCCTTTTAGTGCTCTTCTCTCTCCCCCCCCTTTTAGTGCTCTTCTCTCTCCCCCCCTTTTAGTGCTCTTCTCTCTCCCCCCCTTAGTGCTCTTCTCGCTCCCCCCCTTTTAGTGCTCTTCTCTCTCCCCCCCTTTTAGTGCTCTTCTCTCTCTCCCCCTTTTAGTGCTCTTCTCTCTCCCCCCCTTTTAGTGCTCTTCTCTCTCCCCCCTTTTAGTGCCCTTCTCTCTCCCCCCCTTTTAGTGCTCTTCTCTCTCTCCCCCTTTTAGTGCTCTTCTCTCTCCCCCCCTTTTAGTGCTCTTCTCTCTCCCCCCCTTTTAGTGCTCTTCTCTCTCCCCCCCTTTAGTGCTCTTCTCTCCCCCCCTTTTAGTGCTCTTCTCTCTCCCCCCCTTAGTGCTCTTCTCTCCCCCCCTTTTAGTGCTCTTCTCGCTCCCCCCCCTTTTAGTGCTCTTCTCTCTCCCCCCCTTAGTGCTCTTCTCTCTCCCCCCCTTTAGTGCTCTTCTCTCTCCCCCCCTTTTAGTGCTCTTCTCTCTCCCCCCCTTTTAGTGCTCTTCTCTCTCCCCCTCTTTTAGTGCTCTTCTCTCTCCCCCCCTTTTAGTGCTCTTCTCTCTCCCCCCCCTTTTAGTGCTCTTCTCTCCCCCCCCTTTAGTGCTCTTCTCTCTCCCCCCCTTTTAGTGCTCTTCTCTCCCCCCCTTTTAGTGCTCTTCTCTCCCCCCCTTTTAGTGCTCTTCTCTCTCCCCCCCTTTTAGTGCTCTTCTCGCTCCCCCCCTTTTAGTGCTCTTCTCTCTCCCCCCCTTTTAGTGCTCTTCTCTCTCCCCCCCTTTTAGTGCTCTTCTCTCTCCCCCCCTTTTAGTGCTCTTCTCTCTCCCCCCCCTTTTAGTGCTCTTCTCTCCCCCCCTTTAGTGCTCTTCTCTCTCCCCCCCTTTTAGTGCTCTTCTCTCCCCCCCTTTTAGTGCTCTTCTCTCCCCCCCTTTTAGTGCTCTTCTCTCTCCCCCCCCTTTTAGTGCTCTTCTCTCCCCCCCCTTTTAGTGCTCTTCTCTCTCCCCCCCTTTTAGTGCTCTTCTCTCCCCCCCTTTTAGTGCTCTTCTCTCCCCCCCTTTTAGTGCTCTTCTCTCTCTCCCCCTTTTAGTGCTCTTCTCTCTCTCCCCCTTTTAGTGCTCTTCTCTCTCCCCCCCTTTTAGTGCTCTTCTCTCTCCCCCCCTTTTAGTGCTCTTCTCTCTCTCCCCCTTTTAGTGCTCTTCTCTCTCTCCCCCTTTTAGTGCTCTTCTCTCTCCCCCCCTTTTAGTGCTCTTCTCTCTCCCCCCCTTTTAGTGCTCTTCTCTCCCCCCCTTTTAGTGCTCTTCTCTCCCCCCCTTTTAGTGCTCTTCTCTCTCTCCCCCTTTTAGTGCTCTTCTCTCTCTCCCCCCTTTTAGTGCTCTTCTCTCTCCCCCCCTTAGTGCTCTTCTCGCTCCCCCCCTTTTAGTGCTCTTCTCTCTCCCCCCCTTTAGTGCTCTTCTCTCTCTCCCCCTTTTAGTGCTCTTCTCTCCCCCCCCCTTTTAGTGCTCTTCTCTCCCCCCCTTTTAGTGCCCTTCTCTCTCCCCCCCTTTTAGTGCTCTTCTCTCTCTCCCCCTTTTAGTGCTCTTCTCTCTCCCCCCCTTTTAGTGCTCTTCTCTCTCCCCCCCTTTTAGTGCTCTTCTCTCTCCCCCCCTTTTAGTGCTCTTCTCTCTCCCCCCCTTTAGTGCTCTTCTCTCCCCCCCTTTTAGTGCTCTTCTCTCTCCCCCCCTTAGTGCTCTTCTCTCCCCCCCTTTTAGTGCTCTTCTCGCTCCCCCCTTTTAGTGCTCTTCTCTCTCCCCCCTTTTAGTGCTCTTCTCTCTCCCCCCCCTTTTAGTGCTCTTCTCTCCCCCCCCTTTTAGTGCTCTTCTCTCTCCCCCCCTTTTAGTGCTCTTCTCTCCCCCCCTTTTAGTGCTCTTCTCTCCCCCCCTTTTAGTGCTCTTCTCTCTCCCCCCCTTTAGTGCTCTTCTCTCTCCCCCCCTTTTAGTGCTCTTCTCTCTCCCCCCCTTTTAGTGCTCTTCTCTCTCCCCCCCTTTTAGTGCTCTTCTCTCTCTCCCCCTTTTAGTGCTCTTCTCTCTCCCCCCCCTTTTAGTGCTCTTTTCTCCCCCCCTTTTAGTGCTCTTCTCTCTCCCCCCCTTTTAGTGCTCTTCTCTCCCCCCCTTTTAGTGCTCTTCTCTCCCCCCCTTTTAGTGCTCTTCTCGCTCCCCCCCTTTTAGTGCTCTTCTCTCTCCCCCCCCTTTTAGTGCTCTTCTCTCCCCCCCTTTTAGTGCCCTTCTCTCTCCCCCCCTTTTAGTGCCCTTCTCTCTCCCCCCCTTTTAGTGCTCTTCTCTCTCCCCCTTTTAGTGCCCTTCTCTCCCCCCCTTTAGTGCTCTTCTCTCTCCCCCCCTTTTAGTGCTCTCTCTCTCTCCTCCCCTTTTAGTGCCCTTCTCTCTCCCCCCCTTTTAGTGCCCTTCTCTCCCCCCCTTTTAGTGCTCTTCTCCCCCCCCTTAGTGCCCTTCTCTCCCCCATTTTAGTGCTCTTCTCTCTCCCCCCCTTTTAGTGCCCTTCTCTCTCCCCCCCTTTTAGTGCCCTTCTCTCTCCCCCCCTTTTAGTGCCCTTCTCTCTCCCCCCCTTTTAGTGCTCTTCTCTCTCCCCCTTTTAGTGCCCTTCTCTCCCCCCCTTTAGTGCTCTTCTCTCTCCCCCCCTTTTAGTGCTCTCTCTCTCTCTCCTCCCCTTTTGTGCTCTTCTCTCTCCCCCCCTTTTAGTGCCCTTCTCTCTCCCCCCCTTTTAGTGCCCTTCTCTCTCCCCCCCTTTTAGTGCTCTTCTCTCTCCCCCTTTTAGTGCCCTTCTCTCCCCCCCTTTAGTGCTCTTCTCTCTCCCCCCCTTTTAGTGCTCTCTCTCTCTCCTCCCCTTTAGTGCTCTTCTCTCTCCCCCCCTTTTAGTGCTCTTCTCTCCCCCCCCTTTTAGTGCTCTTCTCTCTCCCCCTTTTAGTGCCCTTCTCTCTCCCCCCCTTTTAGTGCCCTTCTCTCTCCCCCCCTTTTAGTGCTCTTCTCTCTCCCCCCCTTTTAGTGCCCTTCTCTCTCCCCCCCTTTTAGTGCTCTTCTCTCTCCCCCCCTTTTAGTGCTCTTCTCTCCCCCCCTTTTAGTGCTCTTCTCTCTCCCCCCCTTTTAGTGCTCTTCTCTCTCCCCCCCTTTTAGTGCTCTTCTCTCTCCCCCCCCTTTTAGTGCTCTTCTCTCCCCCCCCTTTTAGTGCTCTTCTCTCCCCCCCTTTTAGTGCCCTTCTCTCTCCCCCCCTTTTAGTGCTCTTCTCTCTCTCCCCCTTTTAGTGCTCTTCTCTCTCTCCCCCTTTTAGTGCTCTTCTCTCTCCCCCCCTTTTAGTGCTCTTCTCTCTCCCCCCCTTTAGTGCTCTTCTCTCTCTCCCCCTTTTAGTGCTCTTCTCTCTCCCCCCCTTAGTGCTCTTCTCGCTCCCCCCCTTTTAGTGCTCTTCTCTCTCCCCCCCTTTTAGTGCTCTTCTCTCTCTCCCCCTTTTAGTGCTCTTCTCTCTCCCCCCTTTTAGTGCTCTTCTCTCTCCCCCCCTTTTAGTGCTCTTCTCTCTCTCCCCCTTTTAGTGCTCTTCTCTCTCCCCCCCTTTTAGTGCTCTTCTCTCTCCCCCCCTTTTAGTGCTCTTCTCTCTCCCCCCCTTTTAGTGCTCTTCTCTCTCCCCCCCTTTAGTGCTCTTCTCTCCCCCCCTTTTAGTGCTCTTCTCTCTCCCCCCCTTAGTGCTCTTCTCTCCCCCCTTTTAGTGCTCTTCTCGCTCCCCCCCTTTTAGTGCTCTTCTCTCTCCCCCCCTTTTAGTGCTCTTCTCTCTCCCCCCCCCTTTTAGTGCTCTTCTCTCCCCCCCTTTTAGTGCTCTTCTCTCTCCCCCCCTTTTAGTGCTCTTCTCCCCCCCCTTTTAGTGCCCTTCTCTCTCCCCCCCTTTTAGTGCTCTTCTCTCTCTCCCCCTTTTAGTGCTCTTCTCTCTCTCCCCCTTTTAGTGCTCTTCTCTCTCCCCCCCTTTTAGTGCTCTTCTCTCTCCCCCCCTTTAGTGCTCTTCTCTCTCCCCCCCTTTTAGTGCTCTTCTCTCTCCCCCCCCTTTTAGTGCTCTTCTCTCTCCCCCTTTTAGTGCTCTTCTCTCTCCCCCCCTTTTAGGCCAAGTTTACATTAGACCGTATCTGTCTCGTTTTCTTCGCGGATGCACTGTCCGTTTACATTAAACCGCCTGGAAACGCCGGGAAACGGGAATCCGCCAGCGTCCACGTATTCAATCCAGATCGTGTCAGCTCCGGTGCTGTGTAAACATTCAGAATACGCGGATACGCTGTGCTGAGCTCTAGCTGGCGTCTCATTGGACAACGTCACTGTGACATCCACCTTCCTGATTCGCTGGCGTTGGTCATGTGACGTGACTGCTGAAAAACGGTGCGGACTTCTGCCTTGTATCACCTTTCATTAAAGAGTATAAAAGTATGAAAATACTGCAAATACTGATGCAAATACTGCCCATTGTGTAGTTATGATGGTCTTTAGGCTTGCCATCCTTCCACTTGCAAGTAGTAAGTGATATGCGCTGGGATCACACACACAGCGGCTCAGTCCTGAATCGTGGCTTGTGCACTTCACTCGCGCGCTCTGTGAGCTGCGCAGGGCCGGAGTGCGCACCCTCCAGAGGGCACTCGCTGTTCAGGGCGGAGTGATTTGGAGCGCAGGATGCCTGCGGAGCCGAGCGTATCCGTGTATTGGTGTTGCTGTGTGCACGCAAATCGTGTATTGGTGTTGCTGTGTGCACGCTAATCGTTTTAAAAACGTTAATCTCATGATCCGCTGATACGGTCTAATGTAAACATGGGCTTAGTGCTCTTCTCTCTCCCCCCCTTTTAGTGCTCTTCTCTCTCCCCCCCCTTCTAGTGCTCTTCTCTCTCCCCCCCTTTTAGTGCTCTTCTCTCTCCCCCCCTTAGTGCTCTTCTCGCTCCCCCCCTTTTAGTGCTCTTCTCTCCCCCCCCCTTTTAGTGCTCTTCTCTCTCTCCCCCTTTTAGTGCTCTTCTCTCTCCCCCCCTTTTAGTGCTCTTCTCTCTCCCCCCTTTTAGTGCCCTTCTCTCTCCCCCCCTTTTAGTGCTCTTCTCTCTCTCCCCCTTTTAGTGCTCTTCTCTCTCCCCCCCTTTTAGTGCTCTTCTCTCTCCCCCCCTTTTAGTGCTCTTCTCTCTCCCCCCCTTTAGTGCTCTTCTCTCCCCCCCTTTTAGTGCTCTTCTCTCTCCCCCCCTTAGTGCTCTTCTCTCCCCCCCTTTTAGTGCTCTTCTCGCTCCCCCCCTTTTAGTGCTCTTCTCTCTCCCCCCCTTAGTGCTCTTCTCTCTCCCCCCCTTTTAGTGCTCTTCTCTCTCCCCCCCTTTTAGTGCTCTTCTCTCTCCCCCCCTTTAGTGCTCTTCTCTCCCCCCCTTTTAGTGCTCTTCTCTCTCCCCCCCTTTTAGTGCTCTTCTCTCTCCCCCTCTTTTAGTGCTCTTCTCTCTCCCCCCCTTTTAGTGCTCTTCTCTCTCCCCCCCCCTTTTAGTGCTCTTCTCTCCCCCCCCTTTAGTGCTCTTCTCTCTCCCCCCTTTTAGTGCTCTTCTCTCCCCCCCTTTTAGTGCTCTTCTCTCCCCCCCTTTTAGTGCTCTTCTCTCTCCCCCCCTTTTAGTGCTCTTCTCTCTCCCCCCCTTTTAGTGCTCTTCTCTCTCCCCCCCTTTTAGTGCTCTTCTCTCTCCCCCCCCCTTTTAGTGCTCTTCTCTCCCCCCCCTTTAGTGCTCTTCTCTCTCCCCCCCTTTTAGTGCTCTTCTCTCCCCCCCTTTTAGTGCTCTTCTCTCCCCCCCTTTTAGTGCTCTTCTCTCTCCCCCCCCTTTTAGTGCTCTTCTCTCCCCCCCCTTTTAGTGCTCTTCTCTCTCCCCCCCTTTTAGTGCTCTTCTCTCCCCCCCTTTTAGTGCTCTTCTCTCCCCCCCTTTTAGTGCTCTTCTCTCTCTCCCCCTTTTAGTGCTCTTCTCTCTCTCCCCCTTTTAGTGCTCTTCTCTCTCCCCCCCTTTTAGTGCTCTTCTCTCTCCCCCCCTTTAGTGCTCTTCTCTCTCTCCCCCTTTTAGTGCTCTTCTCTCTCCCCCCCTTAGTGCTCTTCTCGCTCCCCCCCTTTTAGTGCTCTTCTCTCTCCCCCCCTTTAGTGCTCTTCTCTCTCTCCCCCTTTTAGTGCTCTTCTCTCCCCCCCCTTTTAGTGCTCTTCTCTCCCCCCCTTTTAGTGCCCTTCTCTCTCCCCCCCTTTTAGTGCTCTTCTCTCTCTCCCCCTTTTAGTGCTCTTCTCTCTCCCCCCCTTTTAGTGCTCTTCTCTCTCCCCCCCTTTTAGTGCTCTTCTCTCTCCCCCCCTTTTAGTGCTCTTCTCTCTCCCCCCCTTTAGTGCTCTTCTCTCCCCCCCTTTTAGTGCTCTTCTCTCTCCCCCCCTTAGTGCTCTTCTCTCCCCCCCTTTTAGTGCTCTTCTCGCTCCCCCCTTTTAGTGCTCTTCTCTCTCCCCCCTTTTAGTGCTCTTCTCTCTCCCCCCCCCTTTTAGTGCTCTTCTCTCCCCCCCCTTTTAGTGCTCTTCTCTCTCCCCCCCTTTTAGTGCTCTTCTCTCCCCCCCTTTTAGTGCTCTTCTCTCCCCCCCTTTTAGTGCTCTTCTCTCTCCCCCCCTTTAGTGCTCTTCTCTCTCCCCCCCTTTTAGTGCTCTTCTCTCTCCCCCCCTTTTAGTGCTCTTCTCTCTCCCCCCCTTTTAGTGCTCTTCTCTCTCTCCCCCTTTTAGTGCTCTTCTCTCTCCCCCCCCCTTTTAGTGCTCTTTTCTCCCCCCCTTTTAGTGCTCTTCTCTCTCCCCCCCTTTTAGTGCTCTTCTCTCCCCCCCTTTTAGTGCTCTTCTCTCCCCCCCTTTTAGTGCTCTTCTCGCTCCCCCCCCTTTTAGTGCTCTTCTCTCCCCCCCTTTTAGTGCCCTTCTCTCTCCCCCCCTTTTAGTGCCCTTCTCTCTCCCCCCCTTTTAGTGCTCTTCTCTCTCCCCCCCTTTTAGTGCTCTTCTCTCCCCCCCTTTTAGTGCTCTTCTCTCCCCCCCTTTTAGTGCTCTTCTCGCTCCCCCCCCTTTTAGTGCTCTTCTCTCCCCCCCTTTTAGTGCCCTTCTCTCTCCCCCCCTTTTAGTGCCCTTCTCTCTCTCCCCCTTTTAGTGCTCTTCTCTCTCCCCCCCCCTTTTAGTGCTCTTTTCTCCCCCCCTTTTAGTGCTCTTTTCTCCCCCCCTTTTAGTGCTCTTCTCTCTCCCCCCCTTTTAGTGCTCTTCTCTCCCCCCCTTTTAGTGCTCTTCTCTCTCCCCCCCCTTTTAGTGCTCTTCTCTCCCCCCCTTTTAGTGCCCTTCTCTCTCCCCCCCTTTTAGTGCCCTTCTCTCTCCCCCCCTTTTAGTGCTCTTCTCTCTCCCCCTTTTAGTGCCCTTCTCTCCCCCCCTTTAGTGCTCTTCTCTCTCCCCCCCTTTTAGTGCTCTCTCTCTCTCCTCCCCTTTTAGTGCCCTTCTCTCTCCCCCCCTTTTAGTGCCCTTCTCTCCCCCCCTTTTAGTGCTCTTCTCCCCCCCCCCTTAGTGCCCTTCTCTCCCCCATTTTAGTGCTCTTCTCTCTCCCCCCCTTTTAGTGCCCTTCTCTCTCCCCCCCTTTTAGTGCCCTTCTCTCTCCCCCCCTTTTAGTGCCCTTCTCTCTCCCCCCCTTTTAGTGCTCTTCTCTCTCCCCCTTTTAGTGCCCTTCTCTCCCCCCCTTTAGTGCTCTTCTCTCTCCCCCCCTTTTAGTGCTCTCTCTCTCTCCTCCCCTTTTGTGCTCTTCTCTCTCCCCCCCTTTTAGTGCCCTTCTCTCTCCCCCCCTTTTAGTGCCCTTCTCTCTCCCCCCCTTTTAGTGCTCTTCTCTCTCCCCCTTTTAGTGCCCTTCTCTCCCCCCCTTTAGTGCTCTTCTCTCTCCCCCCCTTTTAGTGCTCTCTCTCTCTCCTCCCCTTTAGTGCTCTTCTCTCTCCCCCCTTTTAGTGCTCTTCTCTCCCCCCCCTTTTAGTGCTCTTCTCTCTCCCCCTTTTAGTGCCCTTCTCTCTCCCCCCCTTTTAGTGCCCTTCTCTCTCCCCCCCTTTTAGTGCTCTTCTCTCCCCCCCCTTTTAGTGCTCTTCTCTCTCCCCCTTTTAGTGCCCTTCTCTCTCCCCCCCTTTTAGTGCCCTTCTCTCTCCCCCCCTTTTAGTGCTCTTCTCTCTCCCCCCCTTTTAGTGCCCTTCTCTCTCCCCCCCTTTTAGTGCTCTTCTCTCTCCCCCCCTTTTAGTGCTCTTCTCTCCCCCCCCTTTTAGTGCTCTTCTTTCTCCCCCCCTTTTAGTGCTCTTCTCTCTCCCCCCCTTTTAGTGCTCTTCTCTCTCCCCCCCCTTTTAGTGCTCTTCTCTCCCCCCCTTTTAGTGCCCTTCTCTCTCCCCCCCTTTTAGTGCTCTTCTCTCTCTCCCCCTTTTAGTGCTCTTCTCTCTCTCCCCCTTTTAGTGCTCTTCTCTCTCCCCCCCTTTTAGTGCTCTTCTCTCTCCCCCCCTTTAGTGCTCTTCTCTCTCCCCCTTTTAGTGCTCTTCTCTCTCCCCCCCTTAGTGCTCTTCTCGCTCCCCCCCTTTTAGTGCTCTTCTCTCTCCCCCCTTTTAGTGCTCTTCTCTCTCTCCCCCTTTTAGTGCTCTTCTCTCTCCCCCCCTTTTAGTGCTCTTCTCTCTCCCCCCTTTTAGTGCCCTTCTCTCTCCCCCCCTTTTAGTGCTCTTCTCTCTCTCCCCCTTTTAGTGCTCTTCTCTCTCCCCCCCTTTTAGTGCTCTTCTCTCTCCCCCCCTTTTAGTGCTCTTCTCTCTCCCCCCCTTTTAGTGCTCTTCTCTCTCCCCCCCTTTAGTGCTCTTCTCTCCCCCCCTTTTAGTGCTCTTCTCTCTCCCCCCCTTAGTGCTCTTCTCTCCCCCCCTTTTAGTGCTCTTCTCGCTCCCCCCCTTTTAGTGCTCTTCTCTCTCCCCCCCTTTTAGTGCTCTTCTCTCTCCCCCCCCTTTTAGTGCTCTTCTCTCCCCCCCTTTTAGTGCTCTTCTCTCTCCCCCCCTTTTAGTGCTCTTCTCTCCCCCCCTTTTAGTGCTCTTCTCTCCCCCCCTTTTAGTGCTCTTCTCGCTCCCCCCCTTTTAGTGCTCTTCTCTCTCCCCTCCCTTTTAGTGCTCTTCTCCCCCCCCTTTTAGTGCCCTTCTCTCTCCCCCCCTTTTAGTGCTCTTCTCTCTCTCCCCCTTTTAGTGCTCTTCTCTCTCTCCCCCTTTTAGTGCTCTTCTCTCTCCCCCCCTTTTAGTGCTCTTCTCTCTCCCCCCCTTTAGTGCTCTTCTCTCTCCCCCCCTTTTAGTGCTCTTCTCTCTCCCCCCCCTTTTAGTGCTCTTCTCTCCCCCCCTTTTAGTGCTCTTCTCTCTCCCCCCCTTTTAGTGCTCTTCTCTCCCCCCCTTTTAGTGCTCTTCTCCCCCCCCCTTTTAGTGCTCTTCTCGCTCCCCCCCTTTTAGTGCTCTTCTCTCTCCCCCCCCCTTTTAGTGCTCTTCTCTCCCCCCCTTTTAGTGCCCTTCTCTCTCCCCCCCTTTTAGTGCTCTTCTCTCTCCCCCCCTTTTAGTGCTCTTCTCTCTCCCCCCCTTTTAGTGCTCTTCTCTCTCCCCCCCTTTTAGTGCTCTTCTCTCTCCCCCCCTTTTAGTGCTCTTCTCTCTCCCCCCCTTTTAGTGCTCTTCTCTCTCTTCCCCTTTTAGTGCTCTTCTCTCTCCCCCCCTTTTAGTGCTCTTCTCTCTCCCCCCCTTTAGTGCTCTTCTCTCTCCCCCCTTTTAGTGCTCTTCTCTCCCCCCCTTTTAGTGCTCTTCTCTCCCCCCCTTTTAGTGCCCTTCTCTCTCCCCCCCTTTTAGTGCTCTTCTCTCTCTCCCCCTTTTAGTGCTCTTCTCTCTCTCCCCCTTTTAGTGCTCTTCTCTCTCCCCCCCCTTTTAGTGCTCTTCTCTCTCCCCCCCTTTAGTGCTCTTCTCTCTCCCCCCCTTTTAGTGCTCTTCTCTCTCCCCCCCTTTTAGTGCTCTTCTCTCTCCCCCCCTTTTAGTGCTCTTTTCTCCCCCCCCTTTTAGTGCTCTTCTCTCTCCCCCCCTTTTAGTGCTCTTCTCTCCCCCCCTTTTAGTGCTCTTCTCTCCCCCCCTTTTAGTGCTCTTCTCGCTCCCCCCCTTTTAGTGCTCTTCTCTCTCCCCCCCCTTTTAGTGCTCTTCTCTCCCCCCCTTTTAGTGCCCTTCTCTCTCCCCCCCTTTTAGTGCCCTTCTCTCTCCCCCCCTTTTAGTGCTCTTCTCTCTCCCCCTTTTAGTGCCCTTCTCTCCCCCCCTTTAGTGCTCTTCTCTCTCCCCCCCTTTTAGTGCTCTCTCTCTCTCCTCCCCTTTTGTGCTCTTCTCTCTCCCCCCCTTTTAGTGCCCTTCTCTCCCCCCCTTTTAGTGCCCTTCTCTCCCCCCCCTTTAGTGCTCTTCTCTCTCCCCCCCTTTTAGTGCTCTCTCTCTCTCCTCCCCTTTTGTGCTCTTCTCTCTCCCCCCCTTTTAGTGCTCTTCTTTCTCCCCCTCCCCTGTTAGTGCTCTCTCTCTCTCTCTCTCTCCCCCCTCCCGTTAGTGCTCTTCTCTCTCCTCCCCTTTAGTGCTCTCTCTGTCCCCCTCCCCTGTTAGTGCTTTCTCTCCCCCTCCCGTTAGTGCTTTCTCTCTGTCTGTCTCTCTCTCTCTCTCCTCCCCTGTTAGTGCTCTCTCTCTACCCTTTAGTGTGCTCTCTCTTCCTCTCTTTCCCCTTTAGTGCCCCCCCCTTTTAGTCAGGGGCGTCAGAAGCATTTTTAATGTGGGGGGGACACACTGGCGGGGGGTCTGAGGGTCGTCCCCCAGAAAATTTTTAATTAATTAGATGCCATTTCCTGCATTCTGGTGTATGTTTAGCAGGTTGTTAAACATCTAATTTTACCTACAAAAGTCACTTAATTCAATGACTATTTTAGAGACTCAACAATAAGTCCTCATTCAACTAGTCCACATATTCATCAGCCTGTTTTTAAACCCACCGCTACGCTTAAGATAATGAGATGAATGTGACACAATTTATCACCAACAATGACTTTATGGGTGCATTTTACTTTTTATTTTGTGTTTCCTTTTTTATTTAGTTTTAGATGTAACACAACATGCCACTGGGCCAAACAATAGTGACACTCAACTGTCTGTTTAAAAATAAGAATATTCATAACTTCACACAATGAACAGGCATGACATGGCATCATGCAAACTTCATAACACAAAATCACACTGTGTCAAGCAACGACACATAAAAGAGAACTTCACACAATGAACAAGTGCAGTTTTGTCAGCCTACATGCGATGGCGGTACTACAGTAGCATTTACAGATCAGTATAACAAATAGATTTATAGATATAACTCCTTCTTATATTGGTGCCACTATAATTTCTACCACTTCATAACTTTTATCCCCCTTTTCTTCACAATCCACCTGGAATAACATCCATCTCTCTCCATTGCTTTCCTTTCTACTGTTCCTTCCCCATGTCACTTTCCAGAAAACTGGCAAAGACCAGACAAAACAAGTTCTTCACATCACAACAGGGAATCAATAAATATCATCAGAGCAGACTTGACCTCATTCTTGGCATTACAGTAAGGCAGGCCTACTGGGTTTGAATTAAATGATAGCTAATGTTAGAGCCATTTTTATGTTTAACTGAAAATTCATATTTGCATTGTAAGAGATGTAAAATAGATATAGATTGCATATATGTACATTTAGAATTAATATTTCTATTAATACTTTTTGTTATAATATTTCTGGTTAATTTGTAGAATAAGAATATAAATGCATCTTAGTAATGTTAAGAATTCATTTAGTAATGTAAGAACATAGTTATTACGAAGCTGTGATGCAATTTGGCTTGCTGCGGAAGTAGTATAAAAACGTGACCATGCATTAAAGACGACAGAACAGAAGCCTCGAGCCAAGGAGCACCACAGTCTTTTGACCGGCACCATCAGCACCGTGCCTTGCTGCAGCACGTCAGATTTAGAAGTTAGGAATTCATCTTTTGTTTTGTATGATTTAAAGTTTTAGTAAAGATACAGACAACTCAGAAAAGCTGCATTCAAGACTTTTTATTTCTGTTGTGTGCCGCAGGGATGAGAATTTTCCGCGGATCCGCGGAATTCCGAGTTTTTCCCGCTGAAAATGTCATTTTTGTGAAACGTGTAAATCCGTTGAGAAAATTTCGGGGGGTCGGCGAGAGGCGAGGCCAGGGTTCCCGCGGATCCTTAAAAAGTCTTAAATACAACTTTCGGTTTTCAAGGCCTAAAAACATCTTAAATTGTTTGGAATGACTGGAATTTTCGAAAGGGAGGTATTAAATTTAATCTTGGACCGAACGAGTGAAATGTCTCCATCCGGTTTGGGGCATTTTTTTAACCGTAATTTTAAAAGTGACCAGCGCACCTTTTCGGGGCAGCATTGGTTCTGTGCATCTTATGTGCATTCCGTAGATCAAGAGCTAACGTTAGGAGGCTACTGGAGGAAGTGTGGTGTGGTGCGGTGCGGTGGTTGTGAAGAGTGAGAGATACGCAGGTAGTTTACGCGGGTGCTAGAAAGCGTTGATAATTATGGGAAGATGTCTGTTTAATGACAAGTGGTTGGGGGATGACAGATACCCCCAAAATAAGGAGAAGAATAGTTTGCGATAAAAAGCGCTGGATCGCACAAATGTGTTTAAAGACGGTACCGCAGCGCTGGGGACACGGCGGACTGGGAAACTGGCTTTTCACGGACACGAGGCGCGCGCGTGTGTTAGAGGTCAAGCGCTCTGGAGTGAAACGCAGGGGGGTTCGCGCATACGCACAAGAGTCAGGTGGAAATGGGGCTTATAGGAAATAATAATAATGATTAGCATCATTTTTTTACATAATTAACATTTGTTTATTGTACCAAGTTTAATATAAATATATAAACAACCTTTATTTCAAAACTCAATTAAAAAGAACTCCAGAAAATACAATAATTCTAAATATAGTACAGTATAAATAATTTGTACAAAAAGTTTTTTATATGATAATAAGAATATTAACAACCACTAATAATAATTAGTAGTAATAGTAATTATTATTGATTATTAATCATTACTACTTATGAATTAGTGATTAATAAGTACTAGGGATTATTAAATGTTATAAAAGTAAGTTTATAAACGTTTTAAACCATCATTGAATTTGAAAACATTCATATATACAAGTGCTGGTCATATAATTAGAATATCATGAAAAAGTTGATTTATTTCAGTAATTCCATTCAAAAAGTGAAACTTGTATATTATATTCATTCATTACACACAGACTAATATATTTCAAGTGTTTATTTCTTTTAATTTTGATGATTATAACTGACAACTAATGAAAACCCCAAATTCAGTATCTCAGAAAATTAGAATATTGTGAAAAGGTTCAATATTGAAGATACAGTGGTGCTTGAAAGTTTGTGAACCCTTTAGAATTTTCTATATTTCTGCATAAATATGACCTAAAACATCATCAGATTTTCCACACAAGTCCTAAAAGTAGATAAAGAGAACCCAGTTAAACAAACGAGACAAAAATATTATACTTGGTCATTTATTTATCGAGGAAAATGATCCAATATTACATATCTGTGAGTGGCAAAAGTATGTGAACCTCTAGGATTAGCAGTTAATTTGAAGGTGAAATTAGAGTCAGGTGTTTTCAATCAATGGCATGACAATCAGGTGTGAGTGGGCACCCTGTTTTATTTAAAGAACAGGGATCTATCAAAGTCTGATCTTCACAACACATGTTTGTGGAAGTGTATCATGGCATGAACAAAGGAGATTTCTGAGGACCTCAGAAAAAACATTGATGATGCTCATCAGGCTGGAAAAGGTTACAAAACCATCTCTAAAGAGTTTGGACTCCACCAATCCACAGTCAGATAGATTGTGTACAAATGAAGGAAATTCGGGACCATTCTTACACTCCCCAGGAGTGGTCAACCAACAAAGATCACTCCAAGAGCAAGGCGTGTAATAGTCAGCAAGGTCATAAAGGACCCCAGAGTAACTTCTAAGCAACTGAAGGCCTCTCTCAAATTGGTTAAGGTTAATGTTCATGAGTCTACCATCAGGAGAACACTGAACAAAAATGGTGTGCATGGCAGGGTTGCAAGGATAAAGCCACTGCTCTCCAAAAAGAACATTGCTGCTCATCTGCAGTTTGCTAAAGATCACGTGGACAAGCCAGATGGCTATTGGAAAAATCTTTTGTGGACGGATGAGACCAAAATAGAAATTTTGGTTTAAATGAGAAGCGTTATGTTTGGACAAAGGAAACCACTGCATTCCAGCATAAGAACCTTATCCCATCTGTGAAACATGGTGGTGGTAGTATCATGGTTTGGGTCTGTTTTGCTGCATCTGAGCCAGGACGGTTTGCCATCATTGATGGAACAATGAATTCTGAATTATACCAGCAAATTCTAAAGGAAAATGTCAGGACATCTGTCCGTGAACTGAATCTCAAGAGAAGGTGGGTCATGCAGCAAGACAACGACCCTAAGCACACAAGTCGTTCTACCAGAGAATGGTTAAAGAAGAATAAAGTTAATGTTTTGGAATGGCCAAGTCAAAGTCCTGACCTTAATTCAATTGAAATGCTGTGCAAGGACCTGAAGCGAGCAGTTCATGTGAGGAAACCCACCAACATCCCAGAGTTGAAGCTGTTCTGTATGGAGAAATGGGCTAAAATTCCTCCAAGCCAGTGTGCAGGACTGATCAACAGTTACCGCAAACATTTAGTTGCAGTTATTGCTGCACAAGGGGGTCACACCAGATACTGAAAGCAAAGGTTCACATACTTTTGCCACTCACAGATATGTAATACTGGATCACTTTCCTCAATAAATAAATAACCAAGTATAATATTTTTGTCTGAGTTATTTAACTGGGTTCTCTTTATCTACTTTTAAGACTTGTGTGAAAATCTGATGATGTTTTAGGTTATATTTATGCAGAAATGTAGAAAATTCTAAAGGGTTCACAAACTTTCAAGCACCACTGTACCTGGTGCCACACTCTAATCAGCTAATTAACTCAAAACACCTGCAAAGGCCTTTAAATGGTCTCTCAGTCTAGTTCTGTAGGCGACACAATCATGGGGAAGACTGCTGACTTGACAGTTGTCTAAAAGACGACCATTGACACCTTGCACAAGGAGGGCAAGACACAAAAGATCATTGCTAAAGAGGCTGGCTGTTCACAGAGCTCTGTGTCCAAGCACATTAATAGAGAGGCGAAGGGAAGGAAAAGATGTGGTAGAAAAAAGTGTACAAGCAATAGGGATAACTGCACCCTGGAGAGGATTGTGAAACAAAACCCATTCAAAAATGTGGGGGAGATTCACAAAGAGTGGACTGCAGCTGGAGTCAGTGCTTCAAGAACCACCACACACAGACGTATGCAAGACATGGGTTTCAGCTGTCGCATTCCATGTGTCAAGCCACTCTTGAATAAGAGACAGCGTCAGAAGCATCTCACCTGGGCTAGAGACAAAAAGGACTGGACTGCTGCTGAGTGGTCCAAAGTTATGTTCTCTGATGAAAGTAAATTTTGCATTTCCTTTGGAAATCAAGGTCCCAGAGTCTGGAGGAAGAGAGGAGAGGCACAGAATCCACGTTGCTTGAGGTCCAGTGTAAAGTTTCCACAGTCAGTGATGGTTTGGAGTGCCATGTCATCTGCTGGTGTTGGTCCACTGTGTTTTCTGAGGTCCAAAGTCAATGCAGCCGTCTACCAGGAAGTTTTAGAGCACTTTATGCTTCCTGCTGGTGACCAACTTTATGGAGATGCAGATTTCATTTTCCAACAGGACTTGGCACCTGCACACAGTGCCAAAGCTACCAGTACCTGGTTTAAGGACCATTGTATCCCTGTTCTTAATTGGCCAGCAAACTCGCCTGACCTTAACCCCATAGAAAATCTATGGGGTATTGTGAACAGGAAGATGCGATACACCAGACCCAACAATGCAGAAGAGCTGAAGGCCACTATCAGAGCAACCTGGGCTCTCATAACACCTGAGCAGTGCCACAGACTGATCGACTCCATGCCACGCCGCATTGCTGCAGTAATTCAGGCAAAAGGAGCCCCAGCTAAGTATTGAGTGCTGTACATGCTCATACTTTTCATGTTCATACTTTTCAGTTGGCCAACATTTCTAAAAATCCTTTTTTTGTATTGGTCTTAAGTAATATTCTAATTTTCTGAGATACTGAATTTGGGATTTTCATTAGTTGTCTGTTATAATCATCAACATTAAAAGAAATAAACATTTGAAATATATTAGTCTGTGTGTAATGAATGAATATAATATACAAGTTTCACTTTTTGAATGGAATTACTGAAATAAATCAACTTTTTCATGATATTCTAATTATATGACCAGCACCTGTATATGTGTGGGAAAGTTGGCAGACATTTCAGAGTTTTTTTTTTTTTAAATGTTCCATTCTCATCCCTGGTGCCGCGTCTGAAAGAACTTCGAGGTTCAAGGCTAGTGAGAGCTAACCTGCACTCACATTAAAGTGCTGATGACACGTTTTTGACATCTTTGGCGATGTTTTATAACATAAAAAGTAATTCCCGATGATCCATATATTAATTCACGAAGGCGCCTATTTTACAAGTTATGATAAAAAACGCGGCTATTTGGGCAAATTTGACGGGGCTGCAGCACCCAGGAGATGAAAGAGGAGGAGGAGCTATATGACATCAGCGAAAGAACCTTCCTCCTAACTTACCAGTTTGTTGTTGATGCGACAGGTGTTCAGTTTGTCATTATTAGTATTATTATTATACATTTTATATATATATATATATATATATATATATATATATATATATATATATATATATATATATATATATATATATATATAGTTATTATGCCTTCGCGTTGTGTTGCCGGCTTTTGCTCCAAAACCTACAAGGATGGGGTAAGTTTATTCAAGTTTCCCAGAGATCCCGAGCTGCATGCGAAGTGGGTGAAGCAAGTCAGGCGCACTCGTGACAAGTGGGAGCCCTCACCAACATCTGTCCTGTGCTCTGAACACTTCGATTTGGATTGTTTTGACACCCTTCCCAGCTTAAAAGAATCTCTTGGGTGTTCAGTTCAGCACAAACGTGTGTTACTACCATCAGCAGTGCCTACACAGTATTGCCAGATTGGGAGGTTTCCCGCCCAGTTGAGCGGTTTCAAGTGCATTTTGGTGGGTTTTGAACATATTTTGGGCTGGAAAACATCAACAGTATCTGTTGCCAGATACCGCTGAAGTTTTCCAGCCCAAAATATGTTCAAAACCCACCAAAATGCACTTGAAACCGCCCAACTGGGCGGGATTCCTCCCAATCTGGCATCACTGCCAGTATTCCGGAGGGGGTCTACTCGTAGCTATGCCGGATCCAAAGACAGTCCTCCTGTCAGAACATGTGTTGTGAAACGACATAAGATAAAGGTACGTAGAGCTATAGATTCTACATGATAATCATAAATGGAATCATAAAGTTGGCGTGATATCAGTCAGTCATGTATTTGCTTGTGAAAGCTTGCGGCTTTCATGTAACTGCCGCCTAGCAACAAGAGGCAAAGGGTAAAGAGGGTAGGCTATCATAGATTCTATTCGGAAGAGATCAACACAATTCTAGACTCCCAGAAGAGGAAGAGCTAGCACTAGAGAGTTCACCGGCGTTTTCATGTGCCATTTCCATTGAGTAGAACCAGAGTAGAACAGCCAGTGAACCGCAGCGTGTTCTTCCGCTGACGTCACAACATGGCCGCGAGCCACGGACCCAGTTTTCTTGCGCTGTGCAATTAAAAGTTGGATATTCGCGTAACAACAGCTTCTTTTCACGTAATTATAACAGAAATCTAACGTTTGCCATGTTGTATAGTTTATTTAAGAAATTGCATAGAGTCATGTTCATGTCATCAGCCCTTTAAAGTCAAAAGACTCGCCAGAAGCCACGTGAGAAGCAGAGGCACGACGGAGCTAAGCTACGGGTCTAATTCAAGTCCCTAAGAAGCAAGGTATACCAACTCAGTAAGAGGACAGAGCCAGCTGAAACCAGCATCGAGTTCTGAGAGTATTTGAGGCATTAAAAAGACTCCGTGACTCCACCGACGGCTGAAGCAAGCTTTCCCTGGGTCAGGTCTCTCATTCTATTAGCATGCTAACGACGCTAGCTAGCCTGCTAGCTAACGGAGGAAACAAAGTAAATGCCTGAAGGATTTCCAGCTCAGAAAGTAATTGAATTTCATGCCAAACGATCCTACACATTCAGTAACTCTTTTCACAAGTGTCTGAGAGTTTATTGGAAGAGTTTAGAAGCTGTGAGTAATTTCTGGAATTGGCACAGTTTACGTGTGGCGATTAATGAATGAAACAAGATGGCAGAAACAAATGCAGATGCGCTGGTTGACCAGAAGAGGGCACCAAAGCCCACGGAAAGGGCAGTAGAGGAGAAAATAAAGAGACTGAAAGATGAGAGAAGGGGAAAGTTGGCACATCTAACCAAGCTAAGAAATGACATAGAAACATTGAAACAAGATGAAGGCAATGCTCATGATATAAAATGGGAAATTATGCCTAAGTTTGAAAAATCCTTTGAAATGTACAAACGTCTAAATGAAGAATTATGTGAGCTCTTAACTGAAGATGAGCAAATAGGTGATCAGGAAACATATGAAAGCAGATGTGAAGAATTAAAGGCATTCATACAAGAAACAAATGAATGGCTTGTAAATGTTAAAATAGATCCTGATGAGGAGGAAGATGATGTTAGACCTCAGGATAGTGTTTCTGTTGCTCACACAATTAAAAGTCATGCATCTCAGCAATCTAACACCATCTCAGCGCGTATAAAACTCAAAGCAGAGCGTGAAGCACTGTTAGCAAGAGCAGCGGCTATGAAAATGAAACAGAAGATTGAAGAAGAAGAAATGCGCTTGAGAGTGAGAAAGGAGCAGTTGCAAATTGAAACTGAGCTTGCAGCTTCAAATGCCAAATTAAGAGTTTATGAAGAATTTGAAGATGCTCAGGAGTCTATTGATGATTTTGTACATCCAGTGACAAAGCCTAGAACTGGAGCTAAGTACATGACTGGTAGCAAAGGTTATTTCACCACCTATGATCATGAGCGCAGTGCAGCAGAGAAGTGTTTGCTTGATGTCAAACCTAAGGCAGCTGCACCAATTGCTGCTGCAGCTGCACCAGTTGTATCTTCAGTCAGAAGAAAATCTCCATCAAGGCATGACAATGCTCAGAATCCTAATTCTGCTGATAACCTGTATCAAGTACTACAGCGTCAAAATCAGGTGACTGAAATGCTCATTAAGCAGCAAAGTATGGCTCAATTGCCTCATAGAGACATACCAGTGTTCACGGGAGACCCTCTGACATACAGGTCTTTTATAAGAGCGTTTGAGCACGCTATTGACAGCAAGACAGACAGTCAGCAAGATCGTCTGTATTATCTTGAACAGTTTACGAGTGGGGAACCACTTGAGCTCATTCGCAGCTGTGAGCACATGAGGCCACACAGGGCATACAGAGAGGCCAGAGCATTATTCGACCGTCATTATGGTGACGAACTGACCATAGCCAATGCATATATCAAGAAGGCAATGGGATGGCCACAAATAAAGCCAGATGACAGGAAAGGACTGAACGCCTTCGCTTTGTTCCTGATTGGATGTTGTAACACAGTGAATGATGTGGACTATATGGATGAGATGAACAATCCTACCAACATTAAGTGCATCTTATCCAAGCTTCCATTTAAGCTGAAGGAGAAATGGAGGAGCTTTGCTTAGGACATTCAAGAGGGAAGGAGAAGACGAGCGAGGTTTCCTGATCTGGTGGACTTTGTGTACCATCAAGCCAAAGTTGCCAACGATCCACTGTTCGGGGATATCCTGGACACTACCGCAGACAAACAAGGAAACACAAATAAGAAGGCGAACTCAGGAAAAAGTGAGTCCAAAAGAAGCAGCTTCGCTGTCAGTGTGGCTGCTACTGACAAGAACACCACCAAAGGCCAAACAGAAGAAAGCTCCAGCAGCTAAGTCAGCCAATGCTTTCCAAAGTCCCTGTTTGTACTGTAAGAAAAACCATGCACTAAATGTGTGCAACAAAATCAAAGATCAGCCTCTGAATGACAGAATTGACTTCTTGAAGTCCCAAGGGCTTTGTTTTAGCTGTCTTATGGCAGGCCATCTGTCTAAGGGCTGTAAGAACAAGAGCTCATGCCCTGAGTGTTCCTTTAAGCATCCTGCTATCCTGCATGTTGTAAAGAAAGATGCCACACCAGAGAACAACAGTGCAGATGACAGCTCACCAGGCACAGCAGTAGAAACAAATGCACTTGTGTCTGCAGGGTATGGAAGAGGTGAACACACTGGGGCCAGGAATGATGCATGTATTCTTCCCATTGTGCCAGTGCAGATAAAACACAAGAAGGGCACACAAGTAATCAAAACATATGCATTCCTGGATCAAGTAAGCACAGCGACTTTCTGTACCGAGGACTTGGCAAAGAAGTTGAACATCCGAGGAAGAAAGACTGAGTACATTCTTCACACCATGTCTCAGGAACAGAAAGTGAACAGCTATGTTCTCACAGATTTGGAGGTGTGTGGCTTAGATGGACAAGATTACATCAAGCTGCCCAATGTGTATACACACCCAGATATACATGCAAAGAGAGCCAATATACCACAGAGAAAAGACTTGGAGAAGTGGTCTTACCTGAACCGAGTCCATCTCCCAAAACTGGAGTCAGAGATCGGTCTTCTCATCGGTGCCAATGCCTACAAGGCCATGGAGCCATGGGAGATCATTAACAGCAGAAGCAACGGACCATACGCCGTGAAGACTGCTCTAGGTTGGGTAGTCAATGGGCCCGTCAGCAGATGCCAAGAGGAAGACTCTGATGATGCTGAGAGACAGAGTTTCTTCGTCAACTGCATCTCTGTCTCGAGCATAGAGGACATGTTGATGAGGCACTACGATGCTGACTTTCCAGAACGTCGGTGTGATGACAAGCATGAGCTGTCACAACATGACAAGCAGTTCATGCAGACTGTGACAACATCAGCACATCTTATGGATGGCCATTATTGGATTAAGCTGCCTCTGAAGGATGACTGTGTGAAGATGCCATGCAACCATGGTATAGCTGAGCAAAGACTTAACTCCTTGAAGTGGAAGTTCAACAAAAACTCAGACTTCTTTCAGGTGGTGTCGTACCTCCTGCTGACAAATGAGTGAGAGGAGAAACATGTTTGCTTTTTGATGGGAAAGTCCCGAGTCGCTCCTCTTAAGCAGGTTACGATTCCAAGAATGGAGTTGACGGCTGCAATGGTCTCAGTCAAGGCTGACCGGATGTTAAAAGAAGAACTCGAAGTTCCCTTGACAGATTCGATCTTCTGGACCGATAGTACAACGGTACTAAGGTACATTGAAAATGATGCTCTTCGTTTCAAAACGTTTGTGGCAAATCGTGTCTCTTTCATCAGAGAAGCCACCACAAGAGCTCAGTGGAAGTATGTCAGCACCTCTCAGAACCCAGCTGATCAGGCTTCAAGAGGCCTAAAGATTGAGAGCTTCATGTCAAGTGAAAGCCGGTTTCAAGGGCCTAGTTTCTTGAGTAATCCAGAGGAGTGGCCAGAGCAACCTGAACAATCTACTTACCTGTCAGAAAATGATGAAGAGGTTAAGACATCAGCTGCTGTATCATGCACAAATCCCGTAGTAGACAATACAGATTCAGTGAACCAACTTGTCGAGCATTACTCTAGTTGGCACAAACTGAAGAAAGCAACCGCCTGGATTCTGCGCTTAAAAGAGATACTGCGGCACCTGAGTGGGAAAAGAAAAGAAGTTGAGAAGGCTGTCAAACAGTCTGAACATGACGCAGAGAAATGCAGATCAATGGTTAAAGAACAAATGACCATGTGTAAAAAGAACCTGGAAAAGAAAATGCTCACAGTTGAGGATTTATCCAAAGCTCAAATGGAGCTGATTAGATACAGTCAGAGAAAAACCTATGCTGAAGAAATAAAAGAACTACAGCAAGGGAAGTCTCACGTCAAAAGAAACAGTTCAGTTTTTAAGTTGGACCCATAACTAAATTGTGTTTCTTGCAGGGAGAAGAATGAAAGAAGAGAAAGACTTACCTGAGTAGACATGTACTGTAAATTGAGTAAAATACACACTTACCTGTAAAGAAAAGAGAGACAATAATATTTTGAAGTAAAATTCATGACAATATTTATTGTTGCAGAAATGTGACAGAAGAAGAGTAATGGCTCTGAGTTTAAGTTGATAATTGATATGCTAAGGCCTAGTCAATTAGGGGCCGGGATATGTTAGAGCCATTTTTATGTTTAACTGAAAATTCATATTTGCATTGTAAGAGATGTAAAATAAATATAGATTGCATATATGTACATTTAGAATTAATATTTCTATTAATACTTTTTGTTATAATATTTCTGGTTAATTTGTAGAATAAGAATATAAATGCATCTTAGTAATGTTAAGAATTCATTTAGTAATGAAGAACGTAGTTATTACGAAGCTGTGATGCAATTTGGCTTGCTGCGGAAGTAGTATAAAAACGTGACCACGCATTAAAGACGACAGAACAGAAGCCTCGAGCCAAGGAGCACCACAGTCTTTTGACCGGCACCATCAGCACCGTGCCTTGCTGCAGCACATCAGATTTAGAAGTTAGGAATTCATCTTTTGTTTTGTATGATTTAAAGTTTTAGTAAAGATACAGACAACTCAGAAAAGCTGCATTCAAGACTTTTTATTTCTGTTGTGTGCTGCGTCTGAAAGAACTTCGAGGTTCAAGTCTAGTGAGAGCGAACCTGCACTCACAGCTAACATTAAGCAAGCTGATACATCTTGACTAGCCAGCTATAGAAGTCAGAGCGGGTGGGTGGAGTACAGAAGGACGGCAGGCCAGAACTGAGTTCCAAAAAACTCTTTTTATTTGCACTTTTCAGTACTCACATACACTCTTCCAGCCACACACACACACACACAAGTCATCTGGTGTGGGAGAGAGCTCTCCTCTACTCTCGCTCTCTCCTTAAATAGGGCGCGGTCACTGGGGAAGACACACAAACACACGTTAATTAACCTCAGGTGCAGTGATTCTGCCACTTACCTTCCCTGACTCTGCCCTCTGGTCACAGACCAATGCTTGACCACGCCCCCGCTGTCACATACCCCCACTGCCCGACTCAGGCTGGGCGTCTGTCCGGCCTGCAGCCAACTCCCCCCCCCCCGACAGGAGAGGAAGTCCGCCACAACCATCTGCACCCCCGGCCTGTGGATCACCTTGAAGTTAAAGGGTTGGAGTGCCAGACACCAACGGGTGATCCGCGCGTTGGCATCCTTCATGCGGTGGAGCCACTGGAGGGGCGCGTGGTCCGAACAGAGGGTGAAAGGGCGTCCCAGCAAGTAGTAACGGAGGGCGAGGACTGCCCACTTGATTGCCAGGCACTCCTTCTCAATAGTGCTGTAGCGCCCCTCACGCACCGACAGCTTCCTACTGATATACAGGCAGTATACAGGCAGTCATCCCCCTCCACTTCCTGGGACAAAACAGCCCCCAGCCCTCTGTCTGACGCATCCTTATGTAACATAAAGGGGAGAGAAAAGTCAGGGGAGTGTAACAGTGGGCCCCCACACAGTGCAGCCTTTACCTCAGAAAAAGCCCGCTGGCATTGCTCCATCCACTGGACCAGATCTGGTGCCCCCTTTTTAGTCAGATCAGTCAGTGGGCTGGTGACGTCCGAATAATTAGGTATAAACCTACGATAGTAGCCAGCCAGCCCCAGGAACTTTCTCACCCCCTTTTTGGTCTTGGGCCTCGGGCAGGCCGCAATTGCTGCTGTCTTGTTAATTTGGGGACGCAACTGCCCGTTGCCCAAGTGGAAGCCCAGATACCATACTTCCACCCACCCAATCGCACACTTCTTCGGGTTGGCTGTGAGACCCACTCGCCTCAGCGACCTAAGGACGGCCCTCAGGTGTTGTAGGTGCCGCGGCCAGTCATTACTATAAATAATGATATCGTCGAGGTATGCTGCTGCATAGGTGGCGTGGGGGCGGAGGACCCTATCCATCAGCTGCTGAAACGTAGCGGGCACCCCAAACAGCCCAAAAGGAAGTGTGACAAATTGGTGTAAGCCGAACGGTGTGGAAAAGGCCGTTTTTTCTGGGATAATGGAGTCAAGGGGATCTGCCAATAACCCTTTGTCAAATCCAGTGTCGAGTAAAAGCGAGCCGTGCTTAGTCGATCGAGCAACTCATCAATACGAGGCATTGGGTATGCGTCGAATTTAGACACCGTGTTGACTTTTCTATAGTCTACACAGAACTGGACCGACCCGTCGGCCTTGGGTACCAAAACCACCGGGCTGCTCCAGTCACCGTGGGACTCCTTGACGATGCCCATTTCGAGCATGGCCTCGAGTTCTTCCCGAACCACTTTTTTCTTGTGTTTGGGTAGCCTGTAAGGGCGGCTACGCACTACCACCCCCGGGGGCATCTCAATGTGGTGCTCTATGAGGTTGGTGTGGCCGGGCAAGGGCGAGAACACGTCCAAAAACTCGGTCTGCAACTGGGCAACCTCCGCAAGTTGGGTCGGGGAGAGGTGGTCTCCACAGGGGACCGGAGAGGTACGTGATGCCAATGCTCCCTTTTGAACCTCCGGCCCCAGCTCCGCCTTCTCCGGAACCACCGACACCAACGCCACGGGGACCTCCTCATTCCAGAGTTTGAGCAGATTGAGGTGGTAAATCTGTAGCGCCCCACCCCTGTCCGTTCGCCTCACCTCATAGTCAACATCCCCGACTCGCCGTGTGACCTCAAAGGGTCCTTGCCACTTGGCGATCAATTTGGAGCTTGATGTGGGCAACAGTACATACGGTGCGAACTCCCTAAGGCGCGTACCCTTGTCGTACAGGCGGGTTTGTCGTTCTCGGGCCTGCCGCAAATTCTCCTGGGTTAGGTGTGTGAGTGTGTGGAGTTTTGCGCACAGGTCAGTAATGTATTGAATTTCATTTTTACTTGGTGAAGGTCCCTCCTCCCAATTTTCTCGCAGCACATCTAGAATGCCGCGAGGCTTACGCCCATATAACAATTCAAACGGGGAGAACCCTGTGGAGGCTTGGGGGACCTCTCGCACTGCAAATAACAAGGGTTCGAGCCATTTATCCCAATTACGTGCGTCCTCACTTACGAATTTTTTAATTATATTCTTGAGGGTGCGATTGAACCGTTCATCTAAACCGTCCGTTTGTGGGTGATACACGCTGGTGCGGATCGGCTTAATACCCAACAACCCATACAGTTCGTTCAGTGTACGTGACATAAACGAGGTGCCTTGGTCAGTCAGAATCTCTTTCAGGATTCCAACTCGGGAGACGACGCGGAAGAGCGCTTCCGCAATACTGCGTGCTGAGATATTGCGAAGAGGCACCGCTTCCGGGTATCGCGTTGCATAGTCCACCAGAACTAAAATAAAGTGGTACCCTCGTGTTGACCGATCTAATGGCCCGATGAGATCCATCCCAATTCTTTCGAACGGGGTCTCCATTAATGGGAGAGGGCGCAAAGGCGCTTTTGGAATGGCTGCTGGATTTACTAACTGGCATTCGCAGCACGCCGTACACAACTTACGGACATCGCCGCGAATCCCTGGCCAATAGAACCGGGCCATTAGTTGGGCTAGTGTTTTATCCTGCCCTAAGTGTCCAGCCATGGGATTAAAGTGAGCCGCCTGGAATAGCAATTCCTGGCGGCTTTTTGGAATCAAGAGCTGCGTGATTTGTTCTTTAGTTTGAGTGTCCTGCGTCACTCGGTATAATCTATCCTTCATAATAGAAAAATACAGGAAGGACGGGGTGGCGTTTGGCTGGAGCTTTTGACCATCGATTACTCTCACTTGGTCAAATGCATGTCGCAGAGTCTTGTCTCGCGACTGCTCTAACGGGAAATCCGCCAGGGATTCCCCGAGAGAGGGAGGAGGAGCCGGCAGCTCCTCACTCTGACGCGGAGATGACGTAGACGGCTCTGTGACAGCTGGTCCCGCCAATGCGACACCGGGACCTCCCCTTGCTGAAATACGGCAGGACCCACTCTTTACTAAATGACTCATTAACTCCCCGAATCCCGGCCAATCAGTCCCCAAAATTATCGAGTGGGTGAGGTGAGGATTAACCGCCACCTTTACTCTAAATTTTTCCCCTCTGAAAAAAATGTGGAGCGACACTAAAGGATAGCTGTGAACATCCCCGTGCACACACAACACCTTCACCCCCTGTGCTCCCCCCAGTGCCTCGTCTTGCACCAGGCTTTGGTGGATTGAGGTCTGATTACAGCCAGAGTCCACCAAAGCCTGATATGTATCCCCTTGGATACCCACCGGTATGCGATACGCTCCGGCCCGATTGAGGGCGGCTCCTGGCGTGTCGGGGATCTGGACCACCGCGCCCACCTCCTTTGCCAAGCATTGATGCTGGAGATGCCCCGGCTCCCTGCAGCGCCAGCAAACCGGCCCAGGCTTTCTCTCTGCACCGGTACTCTGGGGCTCACTCACCTGAGGGGGGGGAGAGACAGACACGGAAGTGGGAAATGGGAGGAAACCGCGGGTGCAGCGGACCGGCTGTGAGGGAGCCAGCCCCCGCCTCCGCGGTGGGGGAACGGGAAGAGGACGAGACACAGAAGGGGAGGGGGAGAGAGGAGAGAAGCGAAGAGGGGATCTGTGATCCTGCCACGGGAACAGCCGCCAAATGATCCTCCGCCAACTCGATGGCCTGATCCAGCGACACCAGGCCATGGCACTGGACCCACTCCGCCATTCCTTTGGGAAGTTGCACAATTAACTGCTCCAGTGCCACCAGGTCGACGACTGCCTTGGCGTCGCGGTTGTCAGCCCTCAGCCACCACCTGCAGGTGTCCCAGAGTTGCTGGCCAAACGCGAACGGGCGGCCAACCTCCTCTAGGCGCAGAGCGCGGACGATGTTGTTCGGGGGTGCACCCCACACGCTGGAGGAACGGCCCGGCGCAGGTCCGCGTAGACCAGCCGGCTGTCGGCGGGGAGCTGTAGCGCGGCCAGCTGCGCCTCGCCCGTTAGCAGGGGGAGGAGGCGCACCGCACGCTGTTCGACCGGCCACCCTGAGGCCTCTGCTGCTTGTTCAAATAGCGTGAGGAAGGCCTTGGGGTCGTCGTGCGGGCCCAACTTCGTTGGGGTGAGGTGGAGTGGGCCCGCAGCAGTGGAAATGGTGGACCCCGCTGACGCGAGGAGGTGCCGGAATGCCTGACGATCTTCCTGTTGCGCCAGCACCAGGGCCTCGAACCGTTGTTCTTGCTCCTATCGGAGGGCGAGCAGCGCCTGGTGCTGGCTCTGTTGGGCCGTGGTGAGGGCGTGGATCAGGTCTGTGAAGAGGGAGGACTCCATGGGGCTGTTCTCTTCTGTGCTCGGTCCCGGGTTTCGGCACCACTGTAGAAGTCAGAGCGGGTGGGTGGAGTACAGAAGGACGGCAGGCCAGAACTGAGTTCCAAAAAACTCTTTTTATTTGCACTTTTCATTACTCACATAAACACACACACACACACAAGTCATCTGGTGTGGGAGAGAGCTCTCCTCTACTCTCGCGCTCTCTCCTTAAATAGGGCGCGGTCACTGGGGAAGACACACAAACACACGTTAATTAACTTCAGGTGCAGTGATTCTGCCACTTACCTTCCCTGACTCCGCCCTCCAGTCATAGACCGACGCTTGACCACGCCCCCGCTGCCACACCAGCTAATTGCACTAACATTTCCATTGGGACAAAAAACCCTGTCCTGTGGGGAAATTCTGACTGACTTTCCGCTTCTTTGTAAAGAATGTCCTTATGTCCATTGTGTCTGGGGAGGAGCAAAGACTGCAAACAATCCATCATCAACCAAGAATACCCCATTAGGCTAAGCTCATTTCATTGTTTAGTTGAACATTAATTTAACGTGGCCTCGGGTTAATTTTGAGGGGATATAACAAAAGAATAAGGTTTTAGCAAAAGCTATCCATTGAGGTGGCAATGGGGCTGACGTCATCTCCTCCACTTTCGAGCAGCTGCACCGAAATGTCTCTGCTCGCGCTGAGAGTCACTTCACTCGCATGCGGTGAGTTGTTGTAGGGAACGCCCGGAAAACCCAGAGTGGATTTTCAGTGGTTTGTGTATTCTCTTATCGATCAAGTGGAATGGATTCTTTCACGAAGGAATAGAAACGGCGCTGGGTGAACTAATATTATATGTTAAATGTGGGCGGGTCCAAACGAAGAATTATGAAATGTGAAGGGCCCACGTCCCTGCCACATTGAATGATGGTGACGCCCATGCCTTTAGTGCTCTCTCCCTCCCTCCCTCTCTCCCCATTAGTGCTCTCTCCCTCCCTCCCCCCTTTAGTGATCTCTCCCTCCATCCCTCCCTCCCTCCCCGCTTTAGTGCTCTCTCCCTCCCTCCCCCCCTTTAGTGCTCTCTCTCTCCCTCCCCCCTTTAATGCTCTCTCCCACACTCACCCCATTTAGTGCTCTCTCCATCCCTCCCCCACTTTAGTATGCTCTCCCTCCCCCTTTAGTCCTCTCTCCCACCCCCCTTTAGTCTTCTCTCCCTCCCCCCATTTAGTGCTCTCTCCCTCCCACCCTTTAGTGCTCGCTCTATCCCTTCCCCCCTTGAGTGCTCTCTCTCTCTCTCCCTCCCACCCTCCGTCCCCCCCTTTAGTGCTATCTCCCTCCCCCCCTTGAGTCCTCTCTCCCACCCCCCCTTGAGTCCTCTCTCCATCCACCCCTTGAGTGCACTCTCTCTCCCTCCTTCCCTCCCTCCCTCCCTCCCTCCCTCCCTCCCTCTTTAGTTCTTGCTCTCTCCCTCCCCCCATTGAGTGCTCTCTCTTTCTACCTCCCTCCCTCCCCCCCAAGTGCTCTCTCTCCCTCCCCCTTTAGTGCTCTCTCCCTCCCTCACCCTTTAGTGTTCTCTCTCTCCCTCCCCCCATTTAGTGCTCTCTCCCTCCCTCCCCCTTTAGTGCTCTCTCTCTCCCTCCCCTCTTTAATGCTCTCTCCCACACTCACCCCATTTAGTGCTCCCTTCCTCCGTCCCCCCCCTTTAGTGCTCTCTCCCTCCCCCCTTTAGTCCTCTCTCCCACCCCCCCTTGAGTCCTCTCTCCCACCCACCCCTTGAGTCCTTTCTCCATCCACCCCTTGAGTGCTCTCCCTCCCTCCCTCCCTCCCCCTTTAGTGCTCGCTCTCTCCCTCCCCCCCTTGAGTGCTCTCTCTTTCTACCTCCCTCCCTCCGTCCCCCCTTTAGTGCTCTCTCCCTCCCCCCTTAGTGCTCGCTCTCTCCCCCCCTTGAGTGCTCTCTCTCCCTCCCTCCCTCCCTCCCTCCGTCCCCCCTTTAGTGCTCTCTCTCCCCCCTTTCTTGCTCTCTCTCCTCTCCTTAAGTGCTCTATCTGTCCCACCTTTAGTGCTCTCTCTCTCTCCCCCCCGTAGTGCTCTCTCTCTCCCACCCTTAGTGCTCTCTCTCTCTCTCTCCCCCTTAGTGCTCTCTCTCTCCCTCCCCCATTTAGTGCTCTCTCTCCCCCTTTAGTGCTCTCTCTCCCTCCCCCTTTAGTGTTCTCTCTCTCCCTCCCCCTTTAGTGCTCTCTTTCCCTCCCCCTTTAGTGTTCTCTCTCTCTCCCTCCCCATTTAGTGTTCTCTCTGTCCCTCCCCTTTTAGTGTTCTCTCTCTCTCCCTCCCCCTTTAGTGTTCTCTCTCTCTCCCTCCCCCTTTAGTGTTCTCTCTCTCCCTCCCCCTTTAGTGTGCTCTCTCTCCCTCCCCCTTTAGTGCTCTCTCTCCCTCCCCTTTTAGTGCTCTCTCCCTCCCCCTTTAGTGCTGTCTCCCTCCCCCTTTAGTGCACTCTCTCTCTCTCTCCCTCCCCCTTTAGTGTGCTCTTTCTCTCTCTCTCCCCCTTTAGTGTACTCTCTCTCTCTCCCTCCCCCTTTAGTGCACTCTCTCTCTCCCTCCCGCTTTAGTGTGCTCTCTCTCTCTCCGTCCCCCTTTAGTGCTCTCTCTCTCTCCCTCCCCCTTTAGTTTTCTCTCTCTCTCCCTCCTCCTTTAGTGTTCTCTCTCTCTCCCTACCCCTTTAGTGTTCTCTCTCTCTCTCCCTCCCCCTTTAGTGTTCTCTCTCTCTATCCCCCTTTAGTGTTCTCTCTCCCTCCATCCCCCCCTTTAGTGCTCTCTCCCTCCCCCCTTTAGTGCTATCTCCCTCCCCCCTTAGTCCTCTCTCCCACCCCCTCTTGAGTCCTCTCTCCATCCACCCCTTGAGTGCTCTCTCTCTCTCCCTCCTTCCGTCCCTCCCTCCCTCCCCCTTTAGTGCTCGCTCTCTCCCTCCCCCCCTTGAGTGCTCTCTCTTTCTACCTCCCTCCCTCCGTCCCCCCTTTAGTGCTCTCTCCCTCCCCCCTTTAGTGCTCGCTCTCTGCCCCCCTTGAGTGCTCTCTCTCCCTCCCTCCGTTCCCCCCTTTCGTGCTCTCTCTCCCCCCTTTCTTGCTCTCTCTCCTCCCCTTAAGTGCTCTCTCTCTCCCACCTGTAGTGCGCTCTCTCTCTCCCCCCCTTAGTGCTCTCTCTCTCCCCCCCTTAGTGCTCTCTCTCACTCCCCCCTTAGAGCTCTCTCTCTCTCCCCCTTAGTGCTCTCTCTCTCCCTCCCCCCTTTAGTGCTCTCTCTCCCCCTTTAGTGTGCTCTCTCTCTCCCTTCCCCCTTTAGTGCGCTCTCTCTCTCCCTCCCCCTTTAGTTCGCTCTGTCTCTCCCTCCCCCTTTAGTGCGCTCTCTCTCTCCCTCCCCCTTGAGTGTTCTCTCTCTCCCTCCCCACTATAATGCTCTCTCCCTCCCTCACCCTTTAGTGCTCTCTCTCTCCCTCCCCCCTTTAATGCTCTCTCCCACACTCACCCCATTTAGTGCTCTCTCCCTCCCTCCCCCACTTTAGTACTCTCTCCCACCCCCTTTAGTCTTCTCTCCCACCCCCCTTTAGTCCTCTCTCCCTCCCCCCATTTAGTGCTCTCTCTCTCCCTCCCCCCTTTAGTGCTCTCTCCCACCCCCCTTTAGTCCTCTCTCCCTCCCTCCCCCTTTAGTGTTCTCTCTCTCCCTCACCCTTTAGTGCTCTCTCCCTCCCTCACCCTTTAGTGTTCTCTCTCTCCCACCCCCCTTTAGTCCTCTCTCCCTCCCCCCATTTAGTGCTCTCTCCCTCCCTCCCCCTTTAGTGCTCTCTCCCTCCCTCCCCCTTTAGTGCTCTCTCTCTCTCTCTCTCCCATTAGTGCGCTCTCTCTCCCTCCCCCTTTAGTGCGCTCTCTCTCTCCCTCCCCCTTTAGTGTTCTCTCTCTCCCTCCCCCTTTAGTGCACTCTCTCTCTCCCTCCCGCTTTAGTGTGCTCTCTCTCTCCGTCCCCCTTTAGTGCTCTCTCTCTCTCCCTCCCCCTTTAGTGCTCTTTCTCTCCCTCCCCCTTTAGTTTTCTCTCTCTCTCCCTCCCCCTTTAGTGTTCTCTCTCTCTCCCTCCCCCTTTAGTGTTCTCTCTCTCTCTCCCTCCCCCTTTAGTGTTCTCTCTCTCTATCCCCCTTTAGTGTTCTCTCTCCCTCCATCCCCCCCTTTAGTGCTCTCTCCCTCCCCCCTTAGTGCTATCTCCCTCCCCCCTTAGTCCTCTCTCCCACCCCCCCTTGAGTGCTCTCTCTCTCTCTCCCTCCTTCCGTCCCTCCCTCCCTCCCCCTTTAGTGCTCGCTCTCTCCCTCCCCCCCTTGAGTGCTCTCTCTTTCTACCTCCCTCCCTCCGTCCCCCCTTTAGTGCTCTCTCCCTCCCCCCTTTAGTGCTCGCTCTCTGCCCCCCTTGAGTGCTCTCTCTCCCTCCCTCCGTTTCCCCCTTTCGTGCTCTCTCTCCCCCCTTTCTTGCTCTCTCTCCACCCCTTAAGTGCTCTCTCTCTCCCACCAGTAGTGCGCTCTCTCTCTCCCCCCCTTAGTGCTCTCTCTCTCCCCCCTTAGTGCTCTCTCTCTCCCCCCTTAGTGCTCTCTCTCTCTCCCCCCTTAGAGCTCTCTCTCTCTCCCCCTTAGTGCTCTCTCTCTCCCTCCCCCCTTTAGTGCTCTCTCTCCCCCTTTAGTGCGCTCTCTCCCTTCCCCCTTTAGTGCGCTCTCTCTCTCCCTCCCCCTTTAGTGCGCTCTCTCTCTCCCTCCGCCTTTAGTGTTCTCTCTCTCCCTCCCCCTTTAGTGCGCTCTCTCTCTCTCTCTCCCTTCCCCCTTTAGTCCGCTCTCTCTCTCCCTCCCCCTTTAGTGCACTCTCTCTCTCCCTCCCCCTTTAGTGTTCTCTCTCTCTCCCTCCCCCTTTAGTGTTCTCTCTCTCCCTCCCCCTTTAGTGCGCTCTCTCTCTCTCCCTTCCCCCTTTAGTGCGCTCTCTCTCTCCCTCCCCCTTTAGTGTTCTCTCTCTCCCTCCCCCTTTAGTGCGCTCTCTCTCTCTCCCTCCCCCTTTAGTGTTCTCTCTCTCCCTCCCCCTTTAGTGCGCTCTCTCTCTCTCCCTCCCCCTTTAGTGTGCTCTCTCTCTCCCTCCCCCTTTAGTGCGCTCTCTCTCTCCCTCCCCCTTTAGTTCGCTCTGTCTCTCCTTCCCCCTTTAGTGCGCTCTCTCTCTCCCTCCCCCTTTAGTGTTCTCTCTCTCCCTCCCCACTATAATGCTCTCTCCCTCCCTCACCCTTTAGTGCTCTCTCTCTCCCTCCCCCCTTTAATGCTCTCTCCCACACTCACCCCATTTAGTGCTCTCTCCCTCCCTCCCCCACTTTAGTACTCTCTCCCACCCCCTTTAGTCTTCTCTCCCACCCCCCTTTAGTCCTCTCTCCCTCCCCCCATTTAGTGCTCTCTCTCTCTCCCTCCCCCCTTTAGTGCTCTCTCCCACCCCCCTTTAGTCCTCTCTCCCTCCCTCCCCCTTTAGTGTTCTCTCTCTCCCTCACCCTTTAGTCCTCTCTCCCTCCCCCCATTTAGTGCTCTCTCCCTCCCTCCCCCTTTAGTGCTCTCTCCCTCCCTCACCCTTTAGTGTTCTCTCTCCCTCCCCCCATTTAGTGCTCTCTCCCTCCCTCCCCCTTTAGTGCTCTCTCCCTCCCTCCCCCTTTAGTGCTCTCTCTCTCTCTCTCTCTCTCTCTCTCCCATTAGTGCTCTCTCCCTCCCTCCCCCTTTAGTGCTCTCTCTCTCTCTCTCTCTCTCCCATTAGTGTGCTCTCTCTCCCTCCCCCTTTAGTGCGCTCTCTCTCTCGCTACCCCTTTAGTTTTCTCTCTCTTCTTCCCCCTTTAGTGCGCTATCTCTCTTTGTCTCTCCCCCTTTAGTGTTCTCTCACTCCCTCCCCCATTAGTGCACTCTGTCTCTCTGCCTCACCCTTTAGTGCTCTCTCTCTCCCTCCCCCCTTTAATGCTCTCTCCCACACTCACCCCATTTAGTGCTCTCTCCCTCCCTCCCCCACTTTTGTACTCTCTCCCACCCCCCTTTAGTCCTCTCTCCCACCCCCCTTTAGTCCTCTCTCCCACCCCCCTTTAGTCCTCTCTCCCTCCCCCATTTAGTCCTCTCTCCCACCCCCCTTTAGTCCTCTCTCCCTCCCCCATTTAGTCCTCTCTCTCTCCCCCCTTTAGTGCTCTCTCCCTCCCCCCATTTAGTGCCCTCTCCCTCCCTCACCCTTTAGTGTTCTCTCTCTCCCACCCCCTTTAGTCCTCTCTCCCTCCCCCCATTTAGTGCTCTCTCCCTCCCTCCCTCCCCCTTTAGTGCTGTCTCTCTCCCTCCCCCCTTTAATGCTCTCTCCCACACTCACCCCATTTAGTGCTTCCTTCCTCTGTCCCCCCCCTTTAGTGCTATCTCCCTCCCCCCTTTAGTCCTCTCTCCCACCCCCCCTTGAGTCCTCTCTCCGTCCACCCCTTGAGTGCTCTCCCTCCTTCCCTCCCTCCCTCCCTCCCTCCCTCCCTCCCCCTTTAGTGCTCGCTCTCTCCCTCCCCCCCTTGAGTGCTCTGTCTTTCTACCTCCCTCCCTCCGTCCCCCCTTTAGTGCTCTCTCCCTCCCCCCTTAGTGCTCGCTCTCTCTCTCCCTTGAGTGCTCTCTCTCCCTCCCTCCCTCCCTCCCTCCCTCCCTCCCTCCGTCCCCTCCTTTAGTGTTCTCTCTCCCCCCTTTCTTGCTCTGTCTCCTCTCCTTAAGTGCTCTCTCTGTCCCACCTTTAGTGCTCTCTCTCTCTCTCTCTCCCCCCCTTAGTGCTCTCTCTCCCCCCCTTAGTGTTCTCTGTCTCCCTCCCCCTTTAGTGTTCTCTCTCTCCCTCCCCCTTTAGTGCTCTCTCTCTCTCCCCCCCTTAGTGCTCTCTCTCTCTCTTCCCCTTAGTGTTCTCTCTCTCCCTCCCCCTTTAGTGTTCTCTCTCTCCCTCCCCTTTAGTGTTCTCTCTCTCCCTCCCCCTTTATTGTTCTCTCTCTCCCTCCCCCTTTAGTGTTCTCTCTCTCCCTCCCCCTTTAGTGCTCTCTCTCTCTCCCCCCCTTAGTGCTCTCTCTCTCTCTCCCCCTTAGTGTTCTCTCTCTCCCTCCCCCTTTAGTGTTCTCTCTCTCCCTCCCCCTTTAGTGTTCTCTCTCACCCTCCCCATTTAGTGTTCTCTCTCTCCCTCCTCCTTTAATGTTCTCTCTCTCTCCCTCCCCCTTTAATGTTCTCTCTCTCCCTCCCCCTTTAGTGCGCTCTCTCTCTCCCTCCCCCTTTAGTGTGCTCTCTTTCCCTCCCCCTTTAGTGCTCTCTCTCCCTCCCCCTTTAGTGCTCTCTCCCTCCCCCTTTAGTGCGCTCTCTCTCTCTCTCTCCCTCCCTGTTTAGTGCTCTCTCTCTCTCTCTCTCCCTCCCCCTTTAGTGTGCTCGTTCTCTCTCTCTCCCCCTTTAGTGCGCTCTCTCTCTCCCTCCCTCCCCCTTTAGTGCGCTCTCTCTCTCCCTCCCCCTTTAGTGCGCTCTCTCTCTCTCCCTCCCCGTTTAGTGCGCTCTCTCTCCCTCCCTCCCTCCCCCTTTAGTGCGCTCTCTTTCCCTCCCCTTTTAGTGCGCTCTCTCTCCCTCCCCCTTTAGTGTGCTCTCTCTCTCTCCCTCCCCCTTTAGTGCGCTCTCTCTCTCTCTCCCTCCCCCTTTAGTGCGCTCTCTCTCCCTCCCCCTTTAGTGCGCTCTCTCTCTCTCCCTCCCCCTTTAGTGCGCTCTCTCTCCCTCCCTCCCTCCCTCCCTCCCCCTTTAGTGCGCTCTCTTTCCCTCCCCCTTTAGTGCGCTCTCTCTCCCTCCCCCTTTAGTGCGCTCTCTCTCTCTCCCTCCCCCTTTAGTGCGCTCTCTCTCTCTCCCTCCCCCTTTAGTGCTCTCTGTCTCCCTTCCTCTTTAGTGCGCTCTCTCTCTCTCCCTCACCCTTTAGTGCGCTCTCTCTCTCTCTCTCCCCCTTTAGTGCGTTCTCTCTCTCCCTCCCCCTTTAGTGCGTTCTCTCTCTCCCTCCTCCTTTAATGTTCTCTCTCTCTCCCTCCCCCTTTAATGTTCTCTCTCTCCCTCCCCCTTTCGTGCGCTCTCTCTCTCCCTCCCCCTTTAGTGTGCTCTCTTTCCCTCCCCCTTTAGTGCTCTCTCTCCCTCCCCCTTTAGTGCTCTCTCCCTCCCCCTTTAGTGCGCTCTCTCTCTCTCTCTCCCTCCCTGTTTAGTGCTCTCTCTCTCTCTCCCTCCACCTTTAGTGTGCTCTTTCTCTCTCTCTCTCCCCCTTTAGTGCTCTCTCCCTTCCCCTGTCGTGCGCTCTCTCTCTCTCTCCCTCCACCTTTAGTGCGCTCTCTCTCTCTCTCTCTCCCCCTTTAGTGTGCTCTCTCTCTCTCCCCCTTTAGTGCGCTCTCTCTCGCTCCCCCTTTATTGCGCTCTCTCTCTCTCTCTCTCTCTCCCTCCCCCTTTAGTGCGCTCTCTCTCTCTCCCTCCCCCTTTAGTGCGCTTTCTCTCACCCTCCCCTTTCGTGCGCTCTCTCTCCCCCTCCCCCTTTAGTGTGCTCTCTCTCTCTCTCCCTCCCCTTTTGTGCACTCTATCTCTCTCTCACCCCCCTTTAGTGCGCTCTCTCTCGCCCTTCCCCTTTAGTACACTCTCTCTCTCTCCCTCCCCATTTAGTCCATGCTCTCTCTCTCCCTCCACCTTTAGTGCGCTCTCTCTCTCTCTCTCTCTCCCTCCCCCTTTAGTGCTCTCTGTCTCCCTTCCTCTTTAGTGCGCGCTCTCTCTCCCTCCCCCTTTAGTGCTCTCTCTCTCTCTCTCTCTCTCTCTCTCTCTCTCCCCCTTTAGTGCTCTCTGTCTCCCTCCCCCTTTAGTGCCTTCTCTCTCTCCCTCACCCTTTAGTGCGCTCTCTCTCTTTCTCCCTCCCCCTTTAGTGCGCTCTCTCTCTCCCTCCCCCTTTAGTGCTTTCTCTCTCTCCCTCACCCTTTAGTGCGCTCTCTCTCCCTCACCCTTTAGTGCGCTCTCTCTCTCTCTCCCTCCCCCTTTAGTGCGCTCTCTCTCTCTCTCCCTCCCCCTTTAGTGCGCTCTCTCTCTCCCCCTTTAGTGTGCTCTCTCGCTCCCCCTTTAGTGCGCTCTCTCTCTCTCTCCCTCCCCCTTTAGTGCGCTCTCTCCCTCCCCCTTTAGTGCGCTTTCTCTCACCCTCCCCTTTCGTGCGCTCTCTCACCCTCCCCTTTCGTGCGCTCTCTCTCTCCCTCCCCCTTTAGTGCGCTTTCTTTCACCCTCCCCTTTCGTGCGCTCTCTCCCTCCCTCCCCCTTTAGTGCGCTTTCTCTCACCCTCCTCTTTAGTGCGCTCTCTCTCTCCCCCTTTTGTGCACTCTCTCTCCCTCCCCCTTTAGTGCTCTCTCTCTCTCTCTCCCCCTTTAGTGCGCTCTCTCTCTCTCCCTCCCCCTTTAGTGCGCTCTCTCTCCCTTCCCCTTTAGTGCACTCTCTCTCTCCCTCCCCATTTAGTCCGTGCTCTCTCTCTCTCCCTCCACCTTTAGTGCGCTCTCTCTCTCTCCCTGACCCTTTAGTGCGCTCTCTCTCTCCCTGACCCTTTAGTGCGCTCTCTCTCTCTCCCTGACCCTTTAGTGCGCTCTCTCTCTCGCTGACCCTTTAGTGCGCTCTCTCTCTCTCCTTCCCCCTTTAGTGCTCTCGGTCTCCCTTCCCCTTTAGTGCTTTCTGTCTCTCCCTCACCCTTTAGTGCACTCTGTCTCTCTCTCCCTCCCCCTTTAGTGCGCTCTCTCTCTCCCTCCCCCTTTAGTGCGCTCTCTCTCTCTCCCTCCCCCTTTAGTGCGCTCTCTCTCTCCCTCACCCTTTAGTGCTTTCTCTCTCTCCCTCACCCTTTAGTGCGCTCTCTCTCTCTCCCTCCCCCTTTAGTGCACTCTCTCTCTCCTTCCCCCTTAGTGTGCTCTCTCTCTCTCCCTTCCCCTTTAGTGCGCTCTCTCTCTCTCTCCCTCCCCCTTTAGTGCTTTCTCTCTCTCCCTCACCCTTTAGTGCGCTCTCTCTCTCTCCCTTGTCCTATAGTGCGCTCTCTTTCTCTCCCTCCCCCTTTAGTGCTCTCCATCTCCCTTCCCCTTTAGTGCGCTCTCTCTCTCTCTCTCTCCCTTTCCCTTTAGTGCTCTCTCTCTCTCCCTTCCCCTTTACTGCACTCTCTCTCTCTCCCTTGTGAGTGCTCTCTCTCTCCCTTCCCCTTTAGTGCTCTCTGTCTCCCTTCCCCTTTAGTGCGCTCTCTCTCTCTCTCCCTTCCCCTTTAGTGCTCTCTCTCTCCCTTCCCCTTTAGTGCACTCTCTCTCTCTCTCTCCCTCCCCCTTTAGTGCTCTCCGTCTCCCTTCCCCTTTAGTGCGCTCTCTCTCTCCCTTCCCCTTTAGTGCACTCTCTCTCTCTCTATCCCTCCCCCTTTAGTGCTCTCCGTCTCCCTTCCCCTTTAGTGCACTCTCTCTCTCTCTCCCTCCCCCTTTAGTGCACTCTCTCTCTCTCTCTCTCTCTCTCCCTTGAGACTGCTCTCTCTCTCTCCCTTCCCCTTTAGTGCTCTCTCACTCTGTCCTTTCCCCTTTAGTGCTCTCCCTCTCTACCTCCCCCTTATGTGCGCTCTCACCCTCCCTCTTTAGTGCGCTCTCACCCTTCCCCTTTAGTGCGCTCTCTCTCTCCCTCCCCCTTTAGAGCGCTCTCTCTCTCTCCCTCCCCCTTTACTGCGCTCTCTCTCTCCCTCCCCCTTTAGTGCGCTCTCTCTCTCCCTCCCCCTTTAGAGCGCTCTATCTTTCTCCCTTCCCCTTTCGTGCTCTATCTCTCCCTCCCCTTTTAGTGCGCTCTCTCTCTCTCCCTCCCCCTTTAGTGCGCTCTCTGTCTCTCCCTCCCCCTTTAGTGCGCTCTCTCTCTCTCTCCCTCCCCCTTTAGTGCGCTCTCTCTCTCCCTCCCCCTTTAGTGCGCTCTCTCTCTCCATTCCCCTTTAGTGCTCTCTGTCTCTCTCTCTCCCTCCCCCTTTAGTGTGCTCTCTCTCTCTCCCTTTAGTGTGCTCTATCTCTCTCCCTCCCCCTTTAGTCCGTGCTCTCTCTCTACGTCCACCTTTAGTCCGCTCTCTCTCTCTCCCTCTTTAGTGCGATCTCTCTCTCTCCCTCTTTAGTGCGCTCTCTCTCTCTCCCTCCCCCTTTAGTCCGTGCTCTCTCTCTACGTCCACCTTTAGTACGCTCTCTGTCTCTCTCTCTCTCTCCCTCCCCCTTTAGTGCGCTCTCTCTCTCTCCCCCTTTAGTGCGCTCTCTCTCTCTCCGCCTTTAGTGCGCTCTCTTGCTCCCCCTTTAGTCCGCTCTCTTTCTCTCTCTCTCTCTTTCTCCCTCTTTAGTGCGATCTCTCTCTCTCCCTCTTTAGTTTGCTCTCTCTCTCTCCCTCCCCCTTTAGTCCGTCCTCTCTCTCTACGTCCACCTTTAGTACGCTCTCTGTCTCTCTCTCTCCCTCCCCCTTTAGTGCGCTCTCTCTCGCTCCCTCTTTAGTGCGCTTTCTCTCTCTCTCTCGCTCCCCCTTTAGTGCACTCTCTCTCTCCCTCCCCCTTTAGTGCGCTCTCTCTCTCTCCCTCCCCCTTTAGTGCGCTCTCTCTCTCTCCCTCCCCCTTTAGTGCGCTCTCTCTCTCTCCCTCCCCCTTTAGTGCGCTCTCTCTCCCTCCCCCTTTAGTGCGCTCTCTCTCCCTCCCCCTTTAGTGCGCCTTCTCTCTCTCTCCCTCCCCCTTTAGTGCGCTCTCTCTCTCTCCCTCCCCCTTTAGTGCGCTCTCTCTCTCTCCCTCCCCCTTTAGTGCGCTCTCTCTCCCTCCCCCTTTAGTGCGCTCTCTCTCCCTCCCCCTTTAGTGCGCCTTCTCTCTCTCCCTCCCCCTTTAGTGCTCTCTGTCTCCCTTCCCCTTTAGTGCGCTCTCTCTCTCTCCCTCCCCCTTTAGTGCTCTCTCTCTCTCTCTCTCCCTCCCCCTTTAGTGCGCTCTCTCTCTCTCCCTCCCCCTTTAGTGCTCTCTCTCTCCCTCCCCCTTTAGTGCGCCTTCTCTCTCTCCCTCCCCCTTTAGTGCTCTCTGTCTCCCTTCCCCTTTAGTGCGCTCTCTCTGTCTCTCCCTCCCCCTTTAGTGCGCTCTCTCTCTCTCCCTCCCCCTTTAGTGCGCTCTCTCTCTCTACCTCCCTCTTTAATGCGCCTTCTCTCTCTCCCTCCCCCTTTAGTGCGCCTTCTCTCTCTCCCTCCCCCTTTAGTGCTCTCTGTCTCCCTTCCCCTTTAGTGCGCTCTCTCTCTCTCCCTCCCCCTTTAGTGCGCTCTCTCTCTCTCCCTTCCCCTTTAGTGCTCTATCTTTCTCCCTTCCCCTTTAGTGCACTCTCTCTCTCTCTCTCTCTCTCTCCCTCCCCCTTTAGTGCACTCTCTCTCTCTCTCTCTCTCTCTCTCTCTCTCTCTCCCTTGAGACTGCTCTCTCTCTCTCCCTTCCCCTTTAGTGCTCTCTCACTCTGTCCTTTCCCCTTTGTGCTCTATCTTTCTCCCTTCCCCTTTAGTGCACTCTCTCTCTCTCTCTCTCTCTCCCTCCCCCTTTAGTGCACTCTCTCTCTCTCTCTCTCTCTCCCTTGAGACTGCTCTCTCTCTCTCCCTTCCCCTTTAGTGCTCTCCCTCTCTACCTCCCCCTTAAGTGCGCTCTCACCCTCCCCCTTTAGTGCGCTCTCACCCTTCCCCTTTAGTGCGCTCTCTCTCTCTCCCTCCCCCTTTAGTGCGCTCTCTCTCTCTCCCTCCCCCTTTAGTGCGCCTTCTCTCTCTCCCTTCCCCTTTAGTGCGCCTTCTTTCTCTCCCTCCCCCTTTAGTGCTCTCTGTCTCCCTTCCCCTTTAGTGCGCTCTCTCTCTCTCCCTCCCCCTTTAGTGCGCTCTCTCTCTCTCCCTCCCCCTTTAGTGCGCTCTCTCTCTCTCTACCTCCCCCTTTAATGCGCCTTCTCTCTCTCCCTCCCCCTTTAGTGCGCCTTCTCTCTCTCCCTCCCCCTTTAGTGCGCCTTCTCTCTCTCCCTCCCCCTTTAGTGCGCCTTCTCTCTCTCCCTCCCCCTTTAGTGTGCTCTCTCTCTCTCCCTCCCCCTTTAGTGCGCTCTCTCTCTCTCCCTCCCCCTTTAGTGCGCTCTCTCTCCCTCCCCCTTTAGTGCTCTCTCTCTCCCCCTTTAGTGTGCTCTCTCTCTCCCCCTTTAGTGTGCTCTCTCTCTCCCCCTTTAGTGCGCTCTCTCCCTCTCCCTCCCCCTTTAGTGCGCTCTCTCTCCCTCCCCCTTTAGTGCTCTCTCTCTCCCCCTTTAGTGTGCACTCTCTCTCCCCCTTTAGTGTGCACTCTCTCTCCCCCTTTAGTGCGCTCTCTCCCCCCCCTTCAGTGCGCTCTCTCCCCCCCTTTAGTGCGCTCTCTCTCTCTCCCCCCCCTTTAGTGCGCCTTCTCTCTCTCCCTTCCCCTTTAGTGCGCTCTCTCTCTCTCCCTCCCCCTTTAGTGCTATCTGTCTCCCTTCCCCTTTAGTGCGCTCTCTCTCTCTCCCTCCCCCTTTAGTGCGCTCTCTCTCTCTCCCTCCCCCTTTAGTGCGCTCTCTCTCTCTACCTCCCCCTTTAATGCGCCTTCTCTCTCTCCCTCCCCCTTTAGTGCGCCTTCTCTCTCTCCCTCCCCCTTTAGTGCGCCTTCTCTCTCTCCCTTCCCCTTTAGTGCGCTCTCTCTCTCTCCCTCCCCCTTTAGTGCTATCTGTCTCCCTTCCCCTTTAGTGCGCTCTCTCTCTCTCTCCCTCCCCCTTTAGTGCGCTCTCTCTCTCTCCCTCCCCCTTTAGTGCGCTCTCTCTCTCTACCTCCCCCTTTAGTGCTATCTGTCTCCCCCTTTAGTGCGCTCTCTCTCTCTCTCCCTCCCCCTTTAGTGCGCTCTCTCTCTCTCCCTTCCCCTTTAGTGCGCTCTCTCTCTCTCCCTCCCCCTTTAGTGCGCTCTCTCTCTCTCCCTCCCCCTTTTGTGCTCTCTCTCTCTCCCTCCCCCTTTAGTGCGCTCTCTCTCTCTCCCTCCCCCTTTAGTGCTCTCTCTCTCCCCCTTTAGTGTGCTCTCTCTCTCCCCCTTTAGTGCGCTCTCTCCCCCCCCTTTAGTGCGCTCTCTCTCTCTCTCCCTCCCCCGTTAGTGCGCTCTCTCTCTCTCCCTCCCCCTTTAGTGCGTCTTCTCTCTCTCCCTTCCCCTTTAGTGCGCTCTCTCTCTCTCCCTCCCCCTTTAGTGCTATCTGTCTCCCTCCCCCTTTAGTGCGCTCTCTCTCTCTCCCTCCCCCTTTAGTGCTATCTGTCTCCCTCCCCCTTTAGTGCGCTCTCTCTCTCTCCCTCCCCCTTTAGTGCGCTCTCTCTCTCTCCCTCCCCCTTTAGTGCTCTCTCTCTCCCCCTTTAGTGTGCTCTCTCTCTCCCCCTTTAGTGCTCTCTCCCTCCCCCTTTAGTGCGCTCTCTCCCTCCCCCTTTAGTGCGCTCTCTCCCTCCCCCTTTAGTGCGCTCTCTCCCTCCCCCTTTAGTGCGCTCTCTCCCTCCCCCTTTAGTGCGCTCTCTCTCTCTCCCTCCCCCTTTAGTGCGCTCTCTCTCTCTCCCTCCCCCTTTAGTGCTCTCTCTCTCTCCCCCTTTAGTGCACTCTCTCTCTCCCCCTTTAGTGCTCTCTCTCTCCCCCCTTTAGTGCGCTCTCTCTCTCACCCTTTAGTGCTCTCTCTCTCACCCTTTAGTGCTTTCTCTCCCCCTTTAGTGCCCTCTCTCTCTCCCCTTTAGTGCTCTCTCTCTCCCCCTTTAGTGCGCTCTCTCCCTCCCCCTTTAGTGCTCTCTCTCTCTCTCTCTCTGTCTCTCCCCCTTTAGTGCACTCTCTCCCTCCCCCTTTAGTGCTCTCTCTCTCCCCCTTTCATGCTCTCTCTCTCCCCCTTTCATGCTCTCTCTCCCCCTTTAGTGCTCTCTCTCTCTCCCCCTTTAGTGCCCTCTCTCTCCCCCTTTTGTGTGCTCTCTCTCTCCCCCTTTTGTGCGCTTTCTCTCCCTTTAGTGCTCTCTGTCTCCCCCTTTAGTTCTCTCTCTGTCCCCCTTTAGTGCTCTCTCTCTCCCCCCCTTTAGTCCTCTCTCTCTCCCCCTTTTGTGCTCTCTCTCTCCCCCTTTAGTGCTCTCTCTCTCCCCCTTTTGTGCGCTCTCTCTCCCCCTTTAATGCTCTCTCTCTCTCCCCCTTTAGTGCTCTCTCTCTCCCCTTTTGTGTGCTCTCTCTCCCCCTTTAGTGCTCTCTCTCTCCCCCTTTATTGCGCTCTCTCTCTCCCCCTTTAGTGCTCTCTCTCTCTCCCCCTTTTGTGCGCTCTCTCTCCCCCTTTAGTGCTCTCTCTCTCTCTGTCTCTCCCCTTTTGTGCGCTCTCTCTCCCCCCCTTTAGTGCTCTCTCTCTCCCCCTTTAGTGCTCTCTCTCTCTCTGTCTCTCCCCTTTTGTGCGCTCTCTCTCCCCCTTTAGTGCTCTCTCTCTCCCCCTTTATTGTGCTCTCTCTCTCCCCCTTTAGTGCTCTCTCTCTCTCCCCCTTTTGTGCGCTCTCTCTCCCCCTTTAGTGCTCTCTCTCTCTCTGTCTCTCCCCTTTTGTGCGCTCTCTCTCCCCCCCTTTAGTGCTCTCTCTCCCCCCCTTTAGTGCTCTCTCTCCCCCCCTTTAGTGCTCTCTCTCTCTCCCCCTTTAGTGCTCTCTCTCTCTCCCCCTTTAGTGCCCTCTCTCTCCCCCTTTTGTGCGCTCTCTCTCTCCCCCTTTTGTGCGCTTTCTCTCCCTTTAGTGCTCTCTGTCTCCCCCTTTAGTTCTCTCTCTGTCCCCCTTTAGTGCTCTCTCTCTCCCCCCCTTTAGTCCTCTCTCTCTCCCCCTTTTGTGCTCTCTCTCTCTCCCCCTTTTGTGCGCTCTCTCCCTCCCCCTTTAGTGCGCTCTCTCTCTCCCCCTTTAGTGCGCTCTCTCTCTCTCCCTCCCCCTTTAGTGCTCTCTCTCTCCCCCTTTAGTGTGCTCTCTCTCTCCCCCTTTAGTGCACTCTCTCTCTCCCCCTTTAGTGCTCTCTCTCTCCCCCCTTTAGTGCGCTCTCTCTCTCACCCTTTAGTGCTCTCTCTCTCACCCTTTAGTGCTCTCTCTCCCCCTTTAGTGCCCTCTCTCTCCCCCCTTTAGTGCTCTCTCTCTCCCCCTTTTGTGCGCTCTCTCCCCCTTTATTGCTCTCTCTCTCCCTTTAGTGCTCTCTCTCTCCCCCTTTAGTGCGCTCTCTCCCTCCCCCTTTAGTGCTCTCTCTCTCTCTCTCTCTGTCTCTCCCCCTTTAGTGCACTCTCTCCCTCCCCCTTTAGTGCTCTCTCTCTCCCCCTTTCATGCTCTCTCTCTCCCCCTTTCATGCTCTCCCTCCCCCTTTAGTGCTCTCTCTCTCTCCCCCTTTTGTGCGCTCTCTCCCCCTTTATTGCTCTCTCTCTCCCTTTAGTGCTCTCTCTCTCCCCCTTTAGTGCGCTCTCTCCCTCCCCCTTTAGTGCTCTCTCTCTCTCTCTCTCTCTCTCTGTCTCTCCCCCTTTAGTGCACTCTCTCCCTCCCCCTTTAGTGCTCTCTCTCTCCCCCTTTCATGCTCTCTCTCTCCCCCTTTCATGCTCTCTCTCCCCCTTTAGTGCTCTCTCTCTCTCCCCCTTTAGTGCTCTCTCTCTCTCCCCCTTTAGTGCCCTCTCTCTCCCCCTTTTGTGCGCTCTCTCTCTCCCCCTTTTGTGCGCTTTCTCTCCCTTTAGTGCTCTCTGTCTCCCCCTTTAGTTCTCTCTCTGTCCCCCTTTAGTGCTCTCTCTCTCCCCCCCTTTAGTCCTCTCTCTCTCCCCCTTTTGTGCGCTCTCTCCCTCCCCCTTTAGTGCGCTCTCTCTCTCTCCCTCCCCCTTTAGTGCGCTCTCTCTCTCTCCCTCCCCCTTTAGTGCGCTCTCTCTCTCTCCCTCCCCCTTTAGTGCTCTCTCTCTCCCCCTTTAGTGCGCTCTCTCCCCCCCCTTTAGTGCGCCTTCTCTCTCTCCCTTCCCCTTTAGTGCGCTCTCTCTCTCTCCCTCCCCCTTTAGTGCTATCTGTCTCCCTTCCCCTTTAGTGCGCTCTCTCTCGCTCCCTCCCCCTTTAGTGCGCGCTCTCTCTCTCCCTCCCCCTTTAGTGCGCTCTCTCTCTCTCCCTCCCCCTTTAGTGCGCTCTCTCTCCCTCCCTTTTTAGTGCTCTCTCTCTCCCCCTTTAGTGTGCTCTCTCTCTCCCCCTTTAGTGCGCTCTCTCCCCCCCCTTTAGTGCGCTCTCTCTCTCTCCCTCCCCCTTTAGTGCGCTCTCTCTCTCCCTCCCCCTTTAGTGCGCCTTCTCTCTCTCCCTTCCTCTTTAGTGCGCTCTCTCTCTCTCCCTCCCCCTTTAGTGCTATCTGTCTCCCTTCCCCTTTAGTGCGCTCTCTCTCTCTCCCTCCCCCTTTAGTGCGCTCTCTCTCTCTCCCTCCCCCTTTAGTGCGCTCTCTCTCTCTCCCTCCCCCTTTAGTGTGCTCTCTCTCTCCCCCTTTAGTGTGCTCTCTCTCTCCCCCTTTAGTGTGCTCTCTCTCTCCCCCTTTAGTGCGCTCTCTCCCTCCCCCTTTAGTGCGCTCTCTCTCTCTCCCTCCCCCTTTAGTGCGCTCTCTCTCTCTCCCTCCCCCTTTAGTGCTCTCTCTCTCCCCCTTTAGTGTGCTCTCTCTCTCCCCCTTTAGTGCACTCTCTCTCTCCCCCTTTAGTGCTCTCTCTCTCCCCCCTTTAGTCCTCTCTCTCTCCCCCTTTTGTGCTCTCTCTCTCTCCCCCTTTTGTGCGCTCTCTCCCTCCCCCTTTAGTGCGCTCTCTCTCTCTCCCTCCCCCTTTAGTGCGCTCTCTCTCTCTCCCTCCCCCTTTAGTGCGCTCTCTCTCTCTCCCTCCCCCTTTAGTGCTCTCTCTCTCTCCCCCTTTAGTGTGCTCTCTCTCTCCCCCTTTAGTGCGCTCTCTCCCCCCCCCTTTAGTGCGCCTTCTCTCTCTCCCTTCCCCTTTAGTGCTCTCTCTCTCCCCCTTTAGTGTGCTCTCTCTCTCCCCCTTTAGTGCTCTCTCTCTCTCCCTCCCCCTTTAGTGCTCTCTCTCTCTCTCTCCCCCTTTAGTGTGCTCTCTCTCTCCCCCTTTAGTGCGCTCTCTCCCCCCCCTTTAGTGCGCCTTCTCTCTCTCCCTTCCCCTTTAGTGCTCTCTCTCTCCCCCTTTAGTGTGCTCTCTCTCTCCCCCTTTAGTGCGCTCTCTCTCTCTCCCTCCCCCTTTAGTGCGCTCTCTCTCTCTCCCTCCCCCTTTAGTGCTCTCTCTCTCCCCCTTTAGTGTGCTCTCTCTCTCCCCCTTTAGTGCACTCTCTCTCTCCCCCTTTAGTGCTCTCTCTCTCCCCCCTTTAGTCCTCTCTCTCTCCCCCTTTTGTGCTCTCTCTCTCTCCCCCTTTTGTGCGCTCTCTCCCTCCCCCTTTAGTGCGCTCTCTCTCTCTCCCTCCCCCTTTAGTGCGCTCTCTCTCTCTCCCTCCCCCTTTAGTGCGCTCTCTCTCTCTCCCTCCCCCTTTAGTGCTCTCTCTCTCTCCCCCTTTAGTGTGCTCTCTCTCTCCCCCTTTAGTGCGCTCTCTCCCCCCCCTTTAGTGCGCCTTCTCTCTCTCCCTTCCCCTTTAGTGCTCTCTCTCTCCCCCTTTAGTGTGCTCTCTCTCTCCCCCTTTAGTGCTCTCTCTCTCCCCCTTTAGTGTGCTCTCTCTCTCCCCCTTTAGTGTGCTCTCTCTCTCCCCCTTTTGTGCGCTCTCTCTCTCCCCCTTTTGTGCGCTTTCTCTCCCTTTAGTGCTCTCTGTCTCCCCCTTTAGTTCTCTCTCTGTCCCCCTTTAGTGCTCTCTCTCTCCCCCCCTTTAGTCCTCTCTCTCTCCCCCTTTTGTGCTCTCTCTCTCCCCCTTTAGTGCTCTCTCTCTCCCCCTTTTGTGCGCTCTCTCTCCCCCTTTAGTGCTCTCTCTCTCCCCCTTTAGTGCTCTCTCTCTCCCCTTTTGTGCGCTCTCTCTCCCCCTTTAGTGCTCTCTCTCTCCCCCTTTATTGCGCTCTCTCTCTCCCCCTTTAGTGCTCTCTCTCTCTCCCCCTTTTGTGCGCTCTCTCTCCCCCTTTAGTGCTCTCTCTCTCTCTCTGTCTCTCCCCTTTTGTGCGCTCTCTCTCCCCCCCTTTAGTGCTCTCTCTCTCCCCCTTTAGTGCTCTCTCTCTCTCTGTCTCTCCCCTTTTGTGCTCTCTCTCTCCCCCTTTTGTGCGCTCTCTCTCCCCCTTTTGTGCGCTCTCTCTCCCCCTTTTGTGCGCTCTCTCTCTCCCCCTTTAGTGCTCTCTCTCTCCCCCTTTAGTGCTCTCTCTCTCCCCCTTTTGTGCGCTCTCTCTCCCCCTTTTGTGCGCTCTCTCTCCCCCTTTTGTGCGCTCTCTCTCTCCCCCTTTAGTGCTCTCTCTCTCCCCCTTTAGTGCTCTCTCTCTCCCCCTTTTGTGCTCTCTCTCTCCCCCTTTTGTGCGCTCTCTCTCTCCCCCTTTAGTGCTCTCTCTCTCCCCCTTTAGTGCTCTCTCTCTCCCCCTTTTGTGCGCTCTCTCTCCCCCTTTTGTGCGCTCTCTCTCCCCCTTTAGTCCTCTCTCTGTCTCCCCCCCTTAGTGCTCTCTCTCTCCCCCTTTTGTGTGCTCTCTCTCCCCCTTTAGTGCTCGCTCTCTCTCTCTCTCCCTCCCACTTTAGTGCGCTCTCTCTTTCTCCTCCTTTCGTGCTCTCTCTCTCTCTCTCCTGCTGTACTGTGTGACCTGTGGACCTTCTCACTGTGTGTTTTTAGTTATAAATGAGCTCAGATTGTTACACTGGAGAGTTTATCCAGGTTTACTCACTGTCTGAGGCCTGCATGTGCATCATCAACATGTTTCTGCATTTCATGTTGCAGGAGGTGTTGTTTCTCAGCAGTGGGCTGTGTTTTACACACCGAGATCCATCTGTGCTGGAAAGGGATCTACAGTGACTCTGGGCTGCACATACACATATCCAACATATTCAAGATATCGAACTCGGTATAAAGTTGAGAAAGCTTTCTGGACCAGAGAGTTGGGTCAAAGACATAAAGAGCCTCCTGATCTGTCTTCAGACCCAGAGTACAGAGACAGGGTTCAGTACCTCGGAGACACACTGAGTGACTGCCGTCTCAGACTGAGTGATGTGAGAGAACAGGATCAAGGCAGATACTACTTCAGATTTATAACAAACATAGATGGTGGAATTTTTCAAGGTCGACCTGGAGTTTTTCTTTCTGTCAGAGGTAAGCCACATCAACTCAAATAATAATAACACACTGCACTTTATTCACCATAAAAATATTTAGATTTACAGCATTAGTATCATGATTTTCCATTTAAGAATTTAAATTTTCTACAAAGAAAACGTCTCAATAAAGAGCTGTGTGAGTGCTCGCTTTAGTTATCTCACTTGTTAACAGTGACTGAAGGTACAAAACTCAACAACTCGGCGAGAAGAACCCGGCTGCAGCCCGGAGAGCAAGGTGGGGCATGTGTAGCCCCGCCCCTAACACTGTCTTTGACTTGCAAGTGAGGACATAGCAAAATAGAAACCCGGAAGTCTGCCATGTTGGTGGAAATACAAACGTGGGGTCAAGCACATACCAGACAAAACAGTGACGCATGCGTGACTCTCTCTTTGTTTTTCCACTTTAAGCGTTATTTTAGCTCTGCCATATCTCTGTGCTGTATGTGGTTGTGGTCACAGCAGTACTCTTGACCGTAGCACGTTCCGATTTTTTAGAATTCCGTCCGTGATTCAGAAAGAGGGTGAGGAAACCCTGAGGCTCAGTATGGAACAGAGACGAGGGGATCAGGACACTTCGTCCAATAGTTAAGACATTCCGTCCAAAGCCTTTTCATATGCACTATCAATTATTTTATATTCCAGGTATTCCTGTGTTCGTGAACGAAGCCCCACGAGAACGCTGCTCCACGCCTAAAGATTTAACAAGATTAAACGGAGCTCACAGCGAGGCCACATTTGACCGGCACCTCTCTCTAAGCCTCCCCCTTGGAAAGCGTGTGGTCTCGGGTCGGTAGGACCGCGCCTCGGCCTGGGATTCACAAACAAAGCCCCCCATGAGAGCATTGTTCTGCCCCTAAAGATTTAATGTGATCCGTACTATGGCACTCATTCGCTTTATGAAAATGTGTTTTGTTTCGGTCAAATTCCATTGAGAATTCCTCCTTTTTTCAAACAAACAAATTCCTGAAAGGGTAGGTCCCTGCCAAATGACCAGATGGTGGTTGCAGCATCAGATTAATTTTCTTTGTGAGAGCTTATGGTAATAGATACTGGTGAAATATGAACTGATAAAATTTTGGGGCTGTATTCTGTGTATTTAATGAACTAGGTCATTTTGAAAATTACTGAAATTAGACCAGAATGTAGCCCCTAAATTCTCACCATGTATTTTTGGGGATTTAAATGCATTTTTCTCAGCTTCTAGGCTGCACAGAGGTTTGAAATTTGGTAAATTAACTTTCTATATGTTGCTAATCTGGAAGGAAAACATAGATCTAGATCTTTCTATCTAGAAAATCCTGGCCATAGGTACTTCCTAAAAATGCTAAAAATGAAGAAAAACGCACTCGTGAGTGGGGTTTAGGGCCCTAAAAATACTAGAAAGCAAATGTATTCATCTCCTATCACTAGCTGGTCTTATTATAAACCAGATTGCCTGGTCACTTCTATAATGGGAGCGCTCTTGATAGAGTATTTACAGAAATATGGCAGATTCAATTCCATACCCCACAAAAAGTATCATATCTTTAAGACCCTGAATGGAAATGAAGCCCAGGGAGCACAGGTCTGCAACTCGGTAAATAGTTTCATTAATTCAGTCACTACAAACATGTGAAGTGTCCTCTTATTTGTGCATCATTCTCTTTTTTCAATCCCAAATCATCCATTTTTAATGCCCTCGAATTTATTGTTTTTGCTGTTACATGTACTCTACAGTTCACAAATAACCAGAAGTGGACAAAGAACCCAACTTCATTACTTAAGTCAAAGTCCAGATCCCACTGGTCCAATGTTACTCCGATACAAGTGAAAGTTCTCCAGTCAATTTTTTACTTAAGTTAAAGTACTGAAGTACTTGCTTTTAAAAATACTTGAGTATTAAAAGTACATTTTCTGTCAACGAATCGTTATTATTGCCACAACGCTTACAAAACCTAATGCCATTACCAAAGACAGAAATGTGAATTCACAAAATGAACGCATGCTGTGCATCATGGTGGTTTAACGTTAAGCTCGCTAGTCAGTGAAGCTCCACCTGACATGCTAGCAAACTCTTTTCAAACTCAAAGTCATATTGGGTATCTAACGCTACTAGAAAAGAAAGATTTCTACATTCTGTTTATTTGGGAAGATTATGCTTAAACATATTTGTGAAAGCACTTCAGATAAGTTAACGTTACTCATGTTAGTGTAACTCCGTTTTTACATGCTAACTAACAGTGTCCAAGTTAACTAGCTGTGTGTAAACGTTAGCTGTGGACAAGGCTACGGCAACTTGGCAGGCAAATCCATAGAAAGTAATTTGACTAACCAGACTGCATAGCTATTGCAACATTACCGCTAGCTCTAAAAGCACAGACAACTTCATTGCAAGCTTTCTCTTGGAATAAAACGTTTATCTCCCTCTCCCTCAATATGCTTCCGCAGGTTGGACGGCGAGTTTTTGTAGGCCGTGATGTGGTTCGTTTTTGGCAAACATTTAAAACAAAACAAATCTTTAATCTTTTCAGAAAACTGAACCATGGGTTCATGGGCGTGTGCATTCTCCAGAAGAACCGCCTCCTTCCATTCTGCCATCAACTGATCGTGTTAAATAACGCTGTTGAGAAATCACTGAACTTGATTTTATCCAGTCTATGGATGTGACGTGACCCTAGTGATTACTGATAGACTGTCTCAGTGTCACCTGCGAAAAAACCATCACGTTTTAGAAAAGAAAAGAAAAAACCTCCACTTTCTAAGCTGCTTCATAGTAATGAGTAACGAGGACCTTGAGAGAAATGTAGTGGAGTGAAAAGTACAATATTTGTCTTTCAAATGTAGTGAAGTTAGTCATAAGTTTCCAAAAATAATAATCCTCAAGTAAAGTACAGATACTCAAAGTATACTTAAGCAGGGCTGGCAACTTTTCAAAATTCCTTGGAGTGAGATTTTTTTTTTTTGGGGGGGGGGTGTCAACGGCAAAATTTTTCTGCACACCACGCAGTAAGTGGGAATTTTGTATTCAATTTGATATTCACTTGTCCCCCTTCATTCTGGTGTTTTGTTTGTGGGTCGTCCAGCTGGAGATGAACAATGAAGGGGGGGGGGGGTATTGAGATTTTGGATTTAGTAGATGTCCCTGCATTCTGGTGGATTTTTGGAGTGGCCTGCTGTGCCATACCTACATTCTTACACACCCTGACTTGCCAGGCCTTCAGCTTGTGGCCAACAAAAGCACCAAGTTTTGGCTTAAAAGCCCGCACACTAGAAAACTACAGATGACTGCCAATGTTCCTGTAGCCCTATAGACCTGTGTTTCAGATTTAAAGGCAAGTTCATGTTTGAAAATATTTCATCAGCTAAGCCTAAACACCTTCTGAATTGAAACTAAATGTTAAGTTTTTAATAACTGTTGCAAAAATAAGATTGTCCCTCACTGACTATTCATTATGCATTTAAGGGCTTTCCCCACCATTGGGTTCAGCAGAAGATTGGCATGGGGAAAAATATCAACAGCAAAAGAACAAATAAAATGTTTAAACAGTAAGCAAAATGTGCATGTGCTACAAGAAACATTAAAATGATTAAGTTTGAACAGTATTGAAACACAAAAAGCTGAACCTTGGCCGTAGGTGGGAATGTGCACACAAAGCTGGGCTTAAAAATTTTGGTCATACTTAAATAAGCTATATTAATATATTTCTTATTAATTTATTTCTTATCTATGTTTCTTATTAGTAATAGAGCATTTGTCAGGGCCTATTATCTGACAAATATTCTCTACCTGTCTTGCCCTCTTTGAAACCCTGTCTTTTCAGTATATTGTTCTATCTTTTTTTTTAATTATTCACAAGAAGTTCAAGTTCTTTGATATTACAGGTGACCATGCTTTATTTACTTTAACTGAGCAATTACATACATCATAAATAATTAAAAATAAATACCCTGTAAATAAACAATAGGTATGGTGGCTAATGGCTCTTCTTGCATTTGTAATATTATCTCTTACTTGCTTTATTTTACAACATTTCCAGTATGGCTTCAAATAAAGTCATAAAGTATGATAACATACAGTAAACAAACTAAAAATGCGCCTTAATAACCGTGTGCTAAGGAGGTGCTCTCCCGTGCTGCTTGTTGGGGAAGATAGAGGCTGTGGCACGGCAGCAGGCCTATAATGATTTAGCATGCCTAGTACACAGCTCTCGATATGGCATTAAATATTCTCACAACACTTATAGGCTAAAACGATTCAGAAACTTTATATAAGTTCATAATTACGCCAGTAACGCCACACATCGGCGTACATATGTACAAACCTGTCTGAGACACCCATCTTCAACTCAGATACCTTCTTCTCTCTCCTCTTCCTCTAAATTGACGGTAGGCAATTATCCAACTTCCGGCGAGTGCAGCATCATTAGATGCGCCACCTACCATAGGGGAGTGTGTACAGAAGGGAACACCTCTCTGCCTGTTTAGCCGTGCGTAAGGCGTCATTGATCGATCGCAAGTGGTTGGCGTGACGCAATGGGTAGCCTAGATCAGATAGATAAACTAAATTTTTTTCTAGCATGAGAAATCGGAGGTATGGCGTGTGAGCGTGTGAAGACAATCAAATGCGTGTGTCTCACGCTCATTGAGTGAGAGTTGGCAGCCCAGACTTAAGTACAGCACTCAAGTAAACGTACTTCATTACTGTCCACCTCTGCAAATAACTATCTGCTTTACCATGAAAAAGTAATTTAAGCTCACAGATGCAGCACTCTCCTATTCATATGCTTGTCATGACTAATATTGGGTGTATTGTCTGTTTACAGTTGCATTTCTGACAGAGACTATATCAGTATTTATAATTTTCCATAGATCATGTATACACCAGTGTTTTAAAATACATGTATATAATTTATCACTTTTTATTTGATGCTATTTCCTTTCTGTTTTCAGATCTGAGTGATCTTTAACATTGCTCCAGTTCAAAGATCCAAACTAATCGTCTCGAGTGTAGATCGTACTTATAACAAACTTTTGGTGCTGGAACTCTATAAATAGAACTAACAGCTAGTTCCTTAATAATATCGACCCAAATGTGTTTGGTCCCTGCACCAGGCACAAATAGAAGGGCACGACAGTATAAGCTTAGCATTTGCAGAATTCAATGCTAATAACCTTTAATAACATCTGAGACTTCCTCATACAGAAAATACTAAATCCTTGACTGATCACTAATTTGAGTCTATATTAAACATGACTCCTCTAAATACACAACAAATTCGAGGGCATTAAAAATGGATGATTTGGGATTGAAAAAAGAGAATGATGCACAAATAAGAGGACACTTCACATGTTTGTAGTGATTGAATTAATGAAACTATTTACCGAGTTGCAGACCTGTGCTCCCTGGGCTTCATTTCCATTCAGGGTCTTAAAGATATGATACTTTTTGTGGGGTATGGAATTGAATCTGCCATATTTCTGTAAATACTCTATCAAGAGCGCTCCCATTATAGAAGTGACCAGGCAATCTGGTTTATAATAAGACCAGCTAGTGATAGGAGACGAATACATTTGTTTTTAGGGCCCTAAACCCCACTCACGAGTGTGGTTTTTTTTTCTTAATTTTTAGCATTTTCTGGAAGCACCTATGGCCAGGATTTTCTAGATAGATGGCTTTATGTTTTCCTTCCAGATTAGCAATATTTCATCTCATCTCATTATTCTATAGCCACTATATCCTGTTCTACAGGGTCGCAGGCAAGCTGGAGCCTATCCCAGCTGACTACGGGCGAAAGGCGGGGTACACCCTGGACAAGTCGCCAGGTCATCACAGGGCTGACACATAGACACAGACAACCATTCACACTCACATTCACACCTACGGTCAATTTAGAGTCACCAGTTAACCTAACCTGCATGTCTTTGGACTGTGGGGGAAACCGGAGCACCCGGAGGAAACCCACGCGGACACGGGGAGAACATGCAAACTCCACACAGAAAGGCCCTCGCCGGCCACGGGGCTCGAACCCGGACCTTCTTGGATTAGCAACATATAGAAAGTTAATTTACCAAATTTCAAACTTCTGTGTAGCCTAGAAGCTGAGAAAAATGCATTTAAAAACCCTGGCGAGGATTTAGGGGGTACATTCTAGTCTAATTTAGTAATTTTTCAAAATGGCATAAATAAAAAACCTCTGGGTCTAGAAAGCAGAAATTTTGAAAACTAATTTAGATTTACATATATTTTCATCAACAACTTTCACCATTAAAATAAAAATATTGCTGCAACCAATTATCTATATCTTGGGTCTTTTTGGCTTGGACTTACCCGAAACATAAAATAACTGATCATGTGTATGAAAAAGGCTTTGGATGAAATGGCCATGGGATGAAATGAACTGTATTCATATTTGAGTGTCGGTAGAAGTGTCTTATCTTCAGAAAAGCCTGATTTTTTAAATAATATTGGTCAAAACCACACATCTATCTTCACTCGACTGTTCAAATCGTGGTAATACTGAGAAAATTCAGCATTGTTTACAGACACACTTTCAGCAGCTGCCATCAGAGTTGCTTTGTATATCCACCATCATGGTGGACACTCGTGACATAGCACATTTTAATCACACGGTTGCAAGTCATCTATCTCTAACCATAACCCTCGGCCGGGGCTACACATATCCCATCTCATTCTCCAGTCTTTCATGTGAAGTGTTAGATGAAGCACTAGGTCTGGGTTTACTGTAATATGAATAAATACTGTTATGTGTCTTACTTGGTAGATTTGCTATAAACATATTTTAGAAGTGTCAGATAATTCTTAAAATTATATTTATGCTCAAAGGACATTATTTAGTGTCACCAGTTGCATTTATTCTGTATGAAAATGTATCAGCTGTAACCCAAAAGCACACAGAAGCAGGCACTGCCACCCAGTACAGTAACAGGTGCACTTTATCATTCTGATCACCAGATGGCACTAGTGTGCACAGTGTTTCAAAGCTTCCAGTCAGGAACCTTTCATAGATCCAGTTGAAGGAAAGCTTTAGAAAGGTTCATTTTGACATCACTAACAGATCAGATCGATAAGATCGAGGAGGCTTCGACTCACTACAGACACACTGCTGGAGTGAGATCTGGCAAAGTGTGTTTTGGCATTCCTATTTAAAGAGAGACATCTGACTGGAGACAGGAGAGCGCCATTAGTAATCAAGGGACTTTGAAGAGAGAAGGTCGACTAGAGGTCATGGTTGAGAATCAGGGCTGTTGTCCACATGTCCTATTGTCCTACTGCATGTGAAAATATTGTTGCAGATTGCGGTCCTAAAAAGGCCTTTAAAAAACCTCAAGAAACACGTGTTCAGACGCCACCTCACACATGTGCAGAAGAGACTCCACAGTACTTACCCACCCTGAAGATATAAACAGTTACTCATTTTTTAATAATCCCATGTTGCAAATATATACAATTAATAATTAAAACACGTTTGTAAAGAGTGAGAGTGAAATGGCAGTATATTGTTCTTTATGTGCAGCGGCTCAGTCTGAGCTGTAAGTAGCTACGTGGTTTAAATTCAGTTTTAATGTCCTGGATTGGTGTTTGGTGTAATCTGTAGAGAAAACTGTAGAACTTCAGCCACATATTAGTTCAACAAACTTGAGGTCGTCGTACAAAGTGTTTACTGCACCCACGATATTCAGCATCTCCTCACTGACTAATTAACCAAGCAACGACTTTTGAAGTGTGTGAAAGTGTCAGTCTACATGGAGGTCATTCATTCACTCCTCTATTCAGTAACCTCTTTATCCCGGAACACTGGGATACCAGTCACATACATGACATACAAAGTGGATTAATATTTATTTAACATTAAAAGAAACAGTAAATGACTTTCTTCCATAAAACAGCATCATTAATCACTGAACCACTGACAGCTAATTATACAGAACAATCATGAACATGTGCTCGCTGTATTTGGGGAGGCAGTTCAGTTCAATTCAGTTTGATTTGTATCGTGCTTTTAACAACAGACAGTGTCACAGAGCAACTTTACAGAAATCTGGAGCTAGATAATAATAATAATAATAATAATAATAATAATAAATGAAGGTTAAAATGAAATGTACATTGTGTTTTATATTTATAGTATAAACATGAGGCATGTCTCCCCTCAGCTAATATCTGCTAGTTAAAATGCAGTAAGTTTATGATTCGGAAGCTAAATGATGTGATTTAATAACAGGAGAACAGACACTAATCCCCACAGGCTGCACTGCATGTTTTCCTCTTTCCTCTCATCCTCAGAGCTTCAGGTGGAGATGATTCCTGATGAAGTGGTTGAGGGAAAGACAGTCACTCTCACATGTAAAAACACCTGCAGCCCGACTGTCTCCTGGTACAAAAGTGGAAATCTTTTCTCCTCCTCCTCTAACCCTCTCCGTCTGCGGTCAGTCAGTCAGAGGGATTCAGGTGATTACAGCTGTGCTGCACAGGGAGAAGATTATCGCTCCCCTGCTGTCACTCTTGATGTCCAATGTAAGTCCAGATTTATTCTTTCACTCATGAAACTAGCAACACAAAGTTGGTGCTGAATCCACATGTAAAATGAATCCCATCAGTAATGAAGCAGGAACCAGCAGCACAGCAACACAACAAGTCATCAGTTGATGTGAAGTTTCACTGGATGCATTCTGATCAGGTTTACACTGGACATGATTAACGGCTTTAGTCCTACAGAATACTGCAGAGAGAACTTCATTATTCTTTTACAGAAAAGATATTTAGATATGAACAGTTCACATCTCTCAGAGAGCCAACTCGCTCCAAAACTGTACAAGGCACCATGATGATAAATTAGCTGCTCATTAAGCAAACATGTCTCATTACATCATGTGTCAGTAATTAAAGTGGCCTCTCTCTCTCTCTCTCTCTCTCTCGGTATCTAGAGTTAAATCTGTCTGTGGGTTAAACCTGCACAATGCAGACAGACTCACATACAAGCATCCATATGGATCTGCATACTTACATACTTGCACACTAGAATATTTTAACATTAGCATACATGTGTATTATCATACTTGCACACCAGACTAGCATAAATGCTCATTAGTGTTCTAGCGTGCTGAAATATTTGAATATTAGCATACAGATGTATTTACATGCTCACAGACTAGAATACATGAATATCAGGATGTGTGTGTTAACGTGCTTTCATACTTACTTGCTAGAATATTTGAACATTAGCATACAGAAGCACTCAAAAGTTTTGACACACTTGTTACTGTGAATGAGTAGGTGTGTCCAAACTTTTGACTCATACTGTACGTGTATTAGCATGCTTACATACTTGCATGCTAGGATATTTTAATATTAGCATACGCAAACTTTAGAATATTAGCATATAGATATATTAGCATGGGCGGCACGGTGGTGTAGTGGTTAGCGCTGTCGCCTCACAGCAAGAAGGTCCTGGGTTTGAGCCCAGTGGCTGATGGGGGCCTTTCTGTGTGGAGTTTGCATGTTCTCCCCGTGTCTGCGTGGGTTTCCTCCGGGCGCTACGGTTTCCTACACAGTCCAAAGATATGCAGGTTAGGCTAATTGGTGACTCTAAATTGACCGTAGGTGTGAATGTGAGTGTGAATGGTTGTTTGTCTCGATGTGTCAGCCCTGTGATGATCTGGCGACTTGTCCAGGGTGAACCCTGCCTCTTGCCCATAGTCAGCTGGGATAGGCTCCAGCTCACCCGCGACCCTGTACAGGATAAGCGGCTACAGATAATGGATGGATGGATGTATTAGCATACTTGTATATTCGTACACTTCAATTTTAGCTTACAAATGTATTTGCATATTAGCATCCATGTGCATTAGCATACTTGTACACTAGAACACTCATACATTCAACCAGGCTTGTAGTACTCAAGTCCAGGACTCAGACACGAGTTCAACATGTGACTCGGACTCAGACTCGTGCATTAACTGCATTCGGACTCGTAAACTGGAGACGAGGACTTGGATTTTTTTCTTTATTTTTTGTTACATGCAATAATAATTTGGCATAAGGTACATTAAGTTTTGTACTAATTTTGTGCAAGACTGTCACACCTACGTGCATCAGATAGACTCTCACGCACGCCGTGAATGACTCGCACCTGCACAGGATTAAAGACGCAATCAGCACGCCGATATAAAAACTGTGAAAACACACTTACTTTGCGAAGTATTGAGTTACGTTGCTGACATGTTACCGAGCCGTATTTCCTTGTTTGGTTTCCTGATCCCTGATTTCCTGTTTCTCGTCTGTGATTCTGCCGAGTCTACGATAGCCTGTTTGTGCCTCATTCGACCTATCGCCTGTTTCACCGCTTTACAATTTTGCCTGCCGTTCTGGATTGTTTGTCTTCACTTGTATTAATAAACACACCTTCTGCACTTACATCCGTCTCCCAACCATCTCTGACAGAATACTTCACACTCCCTGACAAAGAGAAGCACATTCACCTGTTCATACGTCATGTTCAGGAACAAACTCATGTTAATGACGCTAAAACAGCCGCCGTCACATGTTGTGGTTGGAGTCTTGTTTTCAGACTCGACTCAATTTTTTATTTTTTTTATTAACACTGGGGACTCGAGACTGGACTTGGACTCGAGGTTTAGTGACTCGACTACAACGCTGCATTCAACATTCATACACACCTGCAGGGCCGCTGACAGCTTTGGCTGGGCCCGGGACAAAATGCTCTGAATGGGCCCCCCCCCCCAACAACCCCCCAGGCCAACCCACACACACACACCTCTCTTATCCCCAGTGTTGGGCACGTTACTTTCAAAAAGTAATTAGTTATAGTTACTAGGTACTTTTCCCAAAAAGTAACTGAGTTAGTAATGGAGTTACTTTGTCATAAAAGTAACTAATTACCAGGGAAAGTAATTATTCCGTTACATTTTGTTCCCCCTCAAAAAAAAAATCAAATTCAATTAGTGTAATCATAATAAAAGTGAATGTTAAATGTGTTTAATGACTGAAATGGACACTTAACAGAACCAATTAGTAACGTTATCTACACTATATTAATATTTTTGTGGGACAATGTGAGATAAGACATCTATCAAATGTAATATATTTTTGTAGTTATTAAAATTATGTTACTAATTACTGGCCACTGATGAGGACAAACGCTTTGTTCCTCGACATAATGTGCATTGCACGTAGACATTCTTGCCTTTTATTTCAAGTAATGAAAAGCAATGGCTGTATTTCCAATGTGAAAGCGCAGTGCTGGGCTGACCGCTCGCCATCGCTGTGTCTTCCGATTGAAAGAGTGTGCAGTGCAGTAGGCGTGGCCTACCTACGTATGTTGTCCAAATCTACTCTGATTGGCTTACTGTGCCGTTGTCTCGTGTCTCCCCGCCCCACACGAAAGCAGAGTAAAGAAAGGCTGAGCGAGCAGCGTGCCAGATGAGAACAGCTTTAATAAAGTAACGCAGAGCATTTTATTGTAAGTAACGGGAACGGCGTTATAACGATGTAAAAAGTAACTAGACCGGACAATTCCCCGGGGGAAATTGTGAGAGGATGCAGTGCGCGAAGCAATTCGGTCACGCATGTTTGCTGGCCGTGAATGTGTGACCTGCAATGATGTTTCAATGCAATGATTATGTGTGCGCTTGAGACAGCAGTCGTCATGAAGAAGAGCTATTCAAGAGTATAAACAAAGTGACTACAGGCGGAAATTAGCATGTACTGCTATAACCTGGGACAGACATCTGTCCTTACCACAAGGATAATGTTTAATTTGTGCACTGTCCCTTTTAAAAATAAAATAAACTCTAAACTCTAAGAAGAGTGGTTGTAGTTTGTATGTACGAACAGAAGTGTTCCTAATAAAGTGGGCGGCTAAGGTGAAGTGTCATGCCGACCGAGGCTGTTTTTCTGTCACGTTTATAATGGGTGTCAATGAGGCCATTCGGCTGCCCTCTTCTCAGTTTGAGGCTTCTCATTCAAAAACTGTAAATCCTATCGTTTAGATAGACACATTGTGTGAATCAGGACAAGTTTTCCTACTACTTTTGAGAAAATCATGTCTGTAGAGTGAAATTTGTGGCTGAAAACACAGTTTAAGCGAGAAAGTTTGAGCTTTTTTTCCAAGCCGTCTCCACTCTGACTTAACGAGCTTCACTGGTGTGTAACGCAATAGACACCCATTCAAAAGCCGGATTTTCTCCCGGAACCCACATGGCGTTTGAGCCGGGCCTGATCCGAAAGTGTAGAACCTAGCAGAAAAGTTGAATGCCAGATCCACAGAGGAGAGGTTTTCCTACGTTTTAGAGTTTGAATCACGTCTCTAGGTGAAAGCATGCCAGAGCAGCGGATGTTTGAAAAAGTGTTTTTTTTTTTTCAATTAATTCCATAGAAATGAATGGGGGGGGGGGGGGGGGGGGGGGGTTTGGGACAAGTGTGACTACTACTTTTGAGAAAATTATGTCTGTAGTGTGAAATTTGTGGCTGAAAACACAGTTTAAGTTTGAAATTTTGAGCATGATTTATGTGTGTGCTTGAGACAGCAACCCCCCCCCACCTGCCCTGTCATTGGCCCCAGTCGGCATGGCGACGGGCCTCAGGAGAGCTAAGACACACAAGGTATTGAGTTTTCTGCTGTTTTTTTGCTCAGGACCAGGCCTCGAACAACGACAAATAACTTGACCACGAAAGCAGCTATTCACAAAATTCTTTCACAGTGAGTGCTAGAAGGGTCTCCTGAATAAAATGATGTATTTTTTTTCTCTGTAGTGTTAAAAATAAGGACACTAGAGCGATTTAAAAATGACTGACTTTTCTGTCACATTTATAATGGGTGTCAATGAGCTAAGACACACAAGGTCTTGAATTTTGTGCTGTGTTTTACTACGGAACAGGCCTCGAACAATGACAAATAACTCGACAACGGAAGCAGCTATTCACAAAATTCTTTCACAGTGAGCGCTAGAAGGGTCTCCTGAATAAAATGATGTATGTTTTTGTCTGTAGTGTTAAAAATAAGGACACTAGAGCGATTTAAAAATGACTGACTTTTCTGTCACATTTATAATGGGTGTCAAGGAAGCCTCTCGACTGCCCTCTTCTCAGTTTGAGGCTTCTCATTCAAAAACTGTAAATCCTATCGTTTAGGTAGACACATTGTGTGAATCAGGACAAGTTTTCCTACTACTTTTGAGAAAATCATGTCTGTAGAGTGAAATTTGTGGCTGAAAACACAGTTTAAGCGAGAAAGTTTGAGCTTTATTTTCAACCTCTCTCCACTCTAAGTTAACGAGCTTCAGTGGTGTGTAACGCAATAGACACCCATTCAAAAGCCAGATTTTCTCCCGGAACCCACATGGCGGTTGAGCCGGGACTGATCCGAAAGTGTAGAACCTAGCAGAAAAGTTGAATGCCAGATCCACAGAGGAGAAGTTTTCCTACGTTTTAGAGTTTGAATCACGTCTCTAGGTGAAAGCATGCCAGAGCAGCGGACGTTTGAAAAACGTTGAAAAAGTGCTTTTTTTTCTATTAATTCCATAGAAATGAATGGGGTTTTTGGGGGGGATTTTTTCGCGACTACGTCGCGAAAAAATCGTATTCTGTAGAGAAAAGTAATAGCATAGCGAGTCCGATCAAGCCGCACGTTTTGATATATTGTTTGTCTGTGTGCGACGTATGGTTATTGAGTTATTCGAAATCAAAATTTGTGTAGGAGGAAGAATACGGAAGAAGAAGAAGAAGAAACACATAGAAGAACAATAGTTGCTGTGCTGCAGCACTGCATCCTAATTAGTTAGATTACTCGTTACTAAAAAAAGTAACGCCGTTAGTAACGCCGTTTATTTCTAACGCCGTTATTCCCATCACTGCTTATCCCAGTCTCTACTCACTCCAACCCTTAAATGACAGGTATTCAAAAACCATTCAACCAGTCAACAACCATTTCGTTTTAGCATTTCAACATTTTTACAGTTTTAACATTTCCTTAGTCTGCAACTATTCAGGTGTGAAATGCAATGCGCCGGACTTTTGTTGTGCGTGCGTGCGTACTGTCCAGTGTCAGAGGTGGAAAGTAACGAATTACATTACTCACGTTACTGTACTTGAGTAGCTTTTTTGTGTACTTATACTTTTTCAAGTAATTTTTAAAGAGTGTACTTTTACTTAAGTATGTTTTCTTTTAAGTAGTGTACTTCGGTACATTTTACATCACAACCGTGACTGAGTAAAAAAAATAAATTAAAAAAAGGCTAAAACGGAGAAGGGGAAATGCGTTCTGGAAATGAATCACGGGAAGGACAGTTGTCGTGCGCGCGAGTCTCACACAGACGATGGCGGACATGCAGACACGCTTTAAGGGGGGGGCTTCGGGGGGCTCAAGCCCCTGGGCCACAGCCAATCAGGGGCCTTGTAATATTAATAAAATAATAAACTGTCGGAATCGTGGGCCTACATTAATGTACGGATAGAAATAAGGTTAGAAATAAATGAGCGCACAGTAGCCTGCTGTAAGAGACATGGTGGATGTGGTTCGCGAAACGAACACCCACAACTGTCCCAGAATAAAATGTAACAAAATGTAACGTCACGCACGAAAGCGCGCCAAAGACTGCAGACTACAGAGACACAAATTTAGAGGCTTTGAAAGATGAAGCGTTCACATGTTATAGCGGGGTGCATAAAAGGAAAAAAAGAGAGAGATGCAGGTAATGATAGAATCGTTGCCTAAAGTCACAGACTTTTTAAGGTAAGGATCACCAATCTGTTCAGAATATCAGCTACTTATCAGTTATCAGCCTACCAGCAGCTAGGCTATGTGCAGCTAGGCTAGATATGCTATGATCTGTCCAACAGTAAAATAAATCAGTTGTGATTTGAATACGTGTCGTGTGATTTGAGTTATAATCCTGTTAGTATAATAGCATATTTCGATGGGGATAATAAAATGTCTAAAACGGCATCTACTGAAGAAATTGATGAAAAGATTGTAGCCTATAATGTTCACAGTTCGGGCAGCAGACAGAGTAAGCACACTGAGGGGAATAGCAATACAAAGCTAGTGCAGATCCACATTTCTCGCTAGCTGTGTTGGGTGTGTTGTTAACCCGTGTGGATTTAAGTGAAATACTTGAGAAGTTCTGTGGTCAAGACAACGTTTTAAGGTAAGGACACTTGATTATTAATGTTTGCCCGCCGTGGCTTGTTGTTGACGAAAGGCCCACATGATTTTACCTTATGCAGCTACTGCTAGCGTCATGCTTTGAACTAGGTTAAGCTCATTTGTGCTAAAGGATGGGTTTATTGAAGGACTTTGATGTAGCTAGTTTCTTTTTAAAAAATCGTATGCTCAAAACAGTATGCCCGTGTTCATCATGTTTAACTTTTTTCTTGATGGAGCGCGTGAAATATTGTTGAGTGGTATTTCGATGCAGTCATGTCAAAAAGGCAGTTGAATGCACGGTCTTATTCAAGGAGAAGGAAGACTTGCATGATGCTTGAACATAGATTGGTAAAATAGACCTTAGTAGGACTTGGTTTTGTGTATTTCGGTCTGTAGAGTTATGAGTTTGGCCGCTGTCCATGGTGTTTACGTTTCATGTGGCCGCCGAGCCAAGTACCTTCATCATCATCATCATGTTCCCCTGTCAAAAGTTAAACTCTCTAGGGGTGCTTCTGCTGTAGCAGTTGCAGCAGTTGCTCAAAGTTTGATTTGTCCATCATTATACGTCTTATCTGTTGGGTGTCTATGCCCAGCAGATTTTCCCATTTCGTCCATTTGTAACCATTTTTGTCAAACAGGAGCTGCTTTTGCACTTGGTTATTGCCCATCCGGCAAACGTGAGCAATATATTTTAGTTGTTGTACGTAGCAAGATAGTTTTATATCCTGGGTTCCTGTCAGTTTCCAGAGGTCAGCATTGGACATCTTGTAGCTCCAGTCTATATCTTCATTTGTAGTGTTCTTTTGGTCAGGGGCATTCTTTCGTTTATATCCACCTTTAATCATTTTCCTTAGGAAGCTGTGCCACACTACCTCAATTTTGTGAATTTCACTGGATGATAGTTGCCATGCCTGTGCTGTACAGGAGACGAGATCAAACGCATGCCATTAGGAACTTTATACGGGTTTTTAGTAGTATTCGGTGGTCGGTTAGAACGTGTTTCAGTTCATTCCATTTCATGAATGCAGCACTTATCCTAGCATGCAGGAAGTGTGAGGATTCATCACAGTTGCTGACATTATAACCAAGATATTTAAAGGTGCGGACATTTTTAATATTAGTGCCGCCAAGGGAAATGATACTTGGTTTACATTTGATATCCTCATTGACGTTAAAAGCCATTGTTTCTGTTTTGACATATGATATTTGTAAACCAAAGCGGGTGTAGGTCTTATCATACAACTGAAGAATATTCTGAAGCTCCTCAATGGATCCAGCAAGTATGGCCTGATCATCTGCGTATAGAATCTCTGTTATGCAACCCTCTCCTGATGCTCGTGCTTTTGTACGCATTTCTCTTGTGGATACCTCATTTGGAATGCAATATCTGAACTTGAAGCCTGTATCTGGGTACAGTTTTGATATCTCATGCTGTGCAATCCTGACAACAAAGTCCATATAGATATTAAAAACTGATGGCGATTCTAGGGCACCTTGTCTTGCAGTGAATGTTTGTTTTCATGCCGCCGAGCTATTTTTATGTATTTTATTTTTTAAAAGGACTTGTCTGTAGGTGTGTGTGTTTTATGTTTACAACACATAGGTCTACATTAGCGCACGCGTGCTTGTGTGGTTATCTCTGGCCATGCCCCTGCGTGAAAGTTACGCAGTATCACTGTCCTGTCCGTGGTAATAATCAGAACCGGCTCTGTAATGATAATGCGCGCGTTCTTCTCTCCCTCTGTGGTCGGATGTGTTGAGCGATGTGAGCGTGGGCCTTGCGCAGCTACGCTGAGCCAAACGTAACCTATCGTAGGCTTCTAGGCTAATTACGCGCTTACACTGTAAATGCTTGACACGTATTGCAAATAAAATAAGAGTGTTTTCCTGGCCAACGGTAAGGGTAGGGTTGACAGGTAGCCTATAAGGGGCCTAGCCCCTGGGCCACGGGTGTTGATAAAGCGCCCCTGCGGACATGGAGGAGACCGAGGAACCTGTGGTGGACGACCCTACAGAAAACGCAATTTCTTCCAGTAATGAAGTGCACCCCTGGCCCTACATACGTGATCACTTCAGCTTCGTAGAGAAAAGGGGTGACAGTTTCATTATGCAATGCAGATTATGTGTGCCCAAGAAGACAACCATTGCGGCATACAAAAATTCGACATCTAATCTGCGCAAGCATGTTGAGGTAAGTATTGTCATTGGCATCATAATCACGGGCGCAGATAGAGGGTGGGACGGGTGGGATTCATCCCACCCAGATTTAAATTCACCTCGTTCGGTCCCCCCCACTTATAGGGAGGAAAAAACGTCTATGCTGTCTTTCTTTGCATAAGGCAAACCTCACGGAAAAATCAAAAGACTAATTACCATTTGGTTTATTGAGGTGCACAGCAGTGTATACATAGTTGCAACAACTCACATAAAACAAAACAAAGACTGATATTCGGTTGGTTGAGCTGCGCAGACTGCACAGGTTGCGAGCTCGAGCTTGGTTGCTATGGTTACCCACAACAAGTTTGACAGGCATATCGGGGTTGGGGTTGGTTTGCTGGCAGCTTTGTCCCCCCCAGTTTTTTGTCCCCCCCCAGTTTTTTGTCCCCCCCAGTTCAAAAAACGTATCTGCGCCCCTGATCATAATGTTTCCTTTCCATAGTAAAACCGACAATAGGCTGGTTATATTCCAAAAATAGTGGATGGCATTGCTAATGTTGAAGTAGCAACCTGTTGGTACTGTAACATAACAGTAACTAGTCTGTTATTCGGTTGGCTAATCATGCAAGCAAGTTAGCTCGCCAACCTGACGTGATCAGTCCTCCTACCATTCTACATCCAACAGGCCAGAAAGGAATACTAAGCAAAACAAATAATGTTTGAATTGAATTGTTCAATAACACACAGTGCACACAGGCAAGCTACGAGATTTCGGTGCAACATTTCACTTTCATATTTCGTGTACAATGCTTTGTGTGTGGTCAGGGCAATGTAAACGACATGACTGTGTGTATTGACCTTTTTTGTTTGTCTCAGTTTTAATGCAGCATTATCCTAAGCATTCAATTTGATACACTTCCTTTAAATAAAACATCTGGGTTGAAATGTACATATATCCTTGTTTCCTCTTCTTTTTCATTTTTGCACAACACAATGGAGGCAGAAAACACCCATTGTTAAAAGTAACGTTTTACTTTTACTCAAAGTACATTTTAAATGATCTACTTTTTACTTTTACTTGAGTAGATTTTTTGTCTGGTAACTTTACTTGTACTTAAGTAAAATTTCATCAGAGTAACAGTACTTGTACTTGAGTATAATATTTTAGTACTCTTTCCACCTCTGTCCAGTGTGAAAAGCAGAGAAGAACACACCGCTCGAGAAACGGCGGGATATGATTGCGGGCTAATGTGAATATTCTTAGCTTCAATCAGATATATGAAACACAATGTTATTAAGCCGTTGTGGTTATGAAATGATTCAATGCCCTGTGTGTTTGATATGGTGTTCAGTGTGACTTGCTCTCCCCTCGTTTGTAAAATGAATTGCGTGCCGCGCGTGCCTTGGTTGGGGTTACTTTACGGGGCTGGAAAAAGTTGGCTGTGTCTTACCTGGCTCAGCTGCCCCACTGCCTTTGATAGTACCTGCTGCATCATCCGAATCTTTTTTAAAATATTTATGCAGTGAGCCCCTGAGTCTCTTGGTTTCTTCCTCTCTTTTTCTCTTTTCTTTTCTGTGCTCCTGACTTGTGCATGTTGGCAAATGGCATGCACGCTGTGTTCAGAATTGCGGTGCCAGGTCTTAATTATTTTGACCTTTAAAAGTAGTAAACAGGCACCCTTGTCAGACATAGTGGCTCCCAACTCGTTAGTTGTCAGGGCAACCGACCTCCTCCCTGTTGTTGTGCACGCGCTGTGTACGTGGACTGACCAATCACCCGTTGTTTGTGCACACGCTGTGCGCATGGACAGGGCATCTTATAACACGCCAACTTCAGACACCCTGGCGCCATTGTCCATCACACTGTGCTGCGTGGACTATATAAGATGCGCACAAACATCGAGGAAAACACGGCACACATCAGACGGGGACTCCATGCAACACCTGCTTCTCATCAGTGAATGTTTGGATCCGTTTCTCTCTTTCTCTCTCTGTTTCATTTCTTTCTTGCTTTCTATCTTTCTATCGCGGACGTGTCAGGATCCAACGTCCATCATTTGCGCCGTATGAGCATTCCGTGCGTCCTTGAATGTAAGTTGTTTATTGTTGCGTAGCTACTGTGTTATGTGTGTACTCGTTATCTGTAACTGTTACATGTGGCGGTAAGGCTAGCGAGTATTTCTTCTCTTTTTCTCTCATCCTGTGTCTGTCTATTTTCTTACGTGTTTGTTCTGTTCTGTTCAGTAGCCATGTAATGATAGCGCTTGTCTTCTCGACCGCGGTCTGTTAAGGGAGCACATTTCATTATTAGCCATTGCCGTGTTGGGAGTGTAGCGGTGGTATGTACAGTTCATAACCGCGCCACATATTCTAACCTTCTATGCGCAATACAGCGCGGGGCAGCGCTTAAAGGAGCCACGCTCCCCTTCATTCAGCCGACACACTCTGTGTCTTCATGCGGGTGTGACTCGCTGTAAGCAGTTGCACCACGCACCTTGGTAATGATAGCTGCTGTAGGCAGCTATCCTCATCCTCCGTGTACGTTGTACACATTGTACATATTGTGTACATATCGTGTATATAGTCAGTATCTAGTGTGTTGTGTTATTTATTATGGGGTGTAAGTAGCATTCATTGGGCTTTACATTGTTTTACTTATATAGTATTCATTTGTGTGTTTTACATTTGTATTACATTGTATATAATTATTATTCATTTGCGTTAATATATATTTAATGCGATGTGTATTTGTATTTATATCATTGTTATTATTTACATTATTGCTTGTGTGTATATTATTGCTCATGTCTTGTTGTATTTGTATTTTATTCTGTTTTCTAGTAAAACCACGGTTTACACTGTTGCTCATGAGTGGACATCCATTAATTCCTGTTCTAACCGGACAGCCTGTGTAGCTTGCTGTATACCTGAGCCAGTGTCCCTCTTATACAGTCCTTTACCCTGTCCATCACCGGACACCCATTTTTTATACGCTGATTGTCGAAGCGCTATGATCGAACCATGTCGTTTTTTTCCCCTTAATCAAAGAGTCAGACCAAACCATTTTTGCATTAGGGGTGGTAGGGGGTTCTTGACGCCTTTTTCAAAGACAATAAAGGCAAAAGATCTAGAAATCATTTATTGAATGCAAATATAGCACATTTCTCCCCCAAATCAACACATTTTGAAATGAAATAAAATAATCGCAACTTCATGAGAGCCCAGTTCTGCCCCCCCCCCCCCCCATTCCTGGACCCGGGACAACATACCCGTTTGTCCCCCCCTGTTGGCGGGCCTGCACACCTGTATATGAGCACACACGCTATTTTAGTTCACCCTGTCACGTTTTAAAACTCTAACACGACCAAAAGAACTTACTATTAATTAAAAGTTACTGTTTGTGATTTTATTTTATTTGTTGATATTTTTCAGTAATTTCACTGCTGTTGCTTTTTAGGTAAATTAATCTGTTACTGCAGTAAAACAGGAAGTAATGACGGCTTTCATTTTCTTATTATTAAAAAAAGAAAAACCTCTTCATACTCTGTGGTTTGTATTTCTATCTCTAGATCCTCCAAAGAGAGTCTCCGTGTCCATCAGTCCCTCTGGTGAGATGGTGGAGGGCAGTTCAGTGACTCTGACCTGCAGCAGTGATGCAAACCCACCTGTGGAGACCTACAGCTGGTATAAGGGAGGATCGTATAGAGGAAGAGGAGAAACCTACACCATCGACAGGATCAGCTCTGAGGACAGTGGAGAGTACAAGTGCTCGGCTACAAATAAACATGGAACTCAGTCCTCTCCTGCTGTGTCTCTGAATGTCCTGTGTGAGTTAATGATGATTCACTACAGTCCATTATGTAACTTCCTGACCCTCAGTAATCTGAAAGATCATTAAAAATGTTTCTTTTGTATCTTTTCCTTCTTATCTGTTTCAGATCCTCCAAAAAGTGTCTCCGTGTCCATCAGTCCCTCTGGTGAGATGGTGGAGGGCAGTTCAGTGACTCTGACCTGCAGCAGTGATGCAAACTCACCTGTGGAGACCTACAGCTGGTATAAGGGAAGATCGTATAGAGGAAGAGGAGAAACCTACACCATCGACAGGATCAGCTCTGAGGACAGTGGAGAGTACAAGTGCTCGGCTACAAATAAACATGGAACTTGGTATTCTCCTGCTGTGTCTCTGAATGTCCTGTGTGAGTTAATGATGATTCACTACAGTCCATTATGTAACTTCCTGACCCTCAGTAATCTGAAAGATCATTAAAAATGTTTCCTTTGTATCTTTTCCTTCTTATCTGTTTCAGATCCTCCTAAGAACGTCTCCGTGTCCATCAGTCCCTCTGGTGAGATGGTGGAGGGCAGTTCAGTGACTCTGACCTGCAGCAGTGATGCGAACCCACCTGTGGAGACCTACAGCTGGTATAAGGTGAATGAAAGCTCACCTGTAGGATCTGGACAGAGTTACAGCTTCACGTTGAGCTTCAGCAGCAGTGGATGGTTTTACTGTGTGGCTCAGAATAAATACGGGAATCAGAGAGCAGCTGCAGTGCCTCTCACTGTAAATGGTATTACAGTTATTATAACAAATAGCACTTGTAGCATTGATAAAGATGAATGAGTTATAGCTGACTAATATTTGTCTGCACACAGGGAGCAGAAGTGTCGTTCTGTATGTAGTTCTTGGAGTCACGGTTGGATTTGGATGTTTATGTGCCATTATTGGTGTTTTATTCATGTGGTAAGCATATGTATTTTTCATCAACTTGTTTCAAATACCTGCGATATGAGCCCTCTGATTATTGTGACTTTTTAGGAGAAAGAGAAGACGAGGTTCAGCTGATGATGCCACGTCCAGTCAGGTAAGTGAATTGTAACAGGACACAGTGTGACTTACTGCCTCGATAGTCCTTTGTTTTTTGTAACCACTTAGGACAGCAACATAAAACCCTCATGCTTACCTGGAAAACAGTACAACAGAGAGTGATAATCTACACGAGACACAGTGCATCTTTATACTGAATATGAGGAAAACACCAGGGTCGAGGCACTTTTCATCGTTAAACATAGCTATAGTCGTAAATCCTGTGATGTATTACAACCCCGATTCCAAAAAAGTTGGGACAAAGTACAAATTGTAAATAAAAACGGAATGCAATGATGTGGAAGTTTCAAAATTCCATATTTTATTCAGAATAGAACATAGATGACATATCAAATGTTTAAACTGAGAAAATGTATCATTTAAAGAGAAAAATTAGGTGATTTTAAATTTGATGACAACAACACATCTCAAAAAAGTTGGAACAAGGCCATGTTTAGGATTCTAGTTGTTCAACTGTCTTAGGTCTTTTTTGTCGTATCTTCCATTTTATGATGCGCCAAATGTTTTCTATGGGTGAAAGATCTGGACTGCAGGCTGGCCAGTTCAGTACCCGGACGCTTCTTCTACGCAGCCATGATGCTGTAATTGATGCAGTATGTGGTTTGGCATTGTCATGTTGGAAAATGCAAGGTCTTCCCTGAAAGAGACGTCGTCTGGATGGGAGCATATGTTGTTCTAGAACCTGGATATACCTTTCAGCATTGATGGTGTCTTTCCAGATGTGTAAGCTGCCCATGCCACACGCACTAATGCAACCCCATACCATGAGAGATGCAGGCTTCTGAACTGAGCGCTGATAACAACTTGGGTTGTCCTTCTCCTCTTTAGTCCGAATGACACGGCGTCCCTGATTTCCATAAAGAACTTCAAATTTTGATTCGTCTGACCACAGAACAGTTTTCCACTTTGCCACAGTCCATTTTAAATGAGCCTTGGCCCAGAGAAGACGTCTGCGCTTCTGGATCATGTTTAGATACGGCTTCTTCTTTGAACTATAGAAGTTTGAGCTGGCAACAGCGGATGGCACGGTGAATTGTGTTCACAGATAATGTTCTCTGGAAATATTCCTGAGCCCATTTTGTGATTTCCAATACAGAAGCATGCCTGTATGTGATGCAGTGCCGTCTAAGGGCACGAAGATCACGGGCACCGGGTATGGTTTTCCGGCCTTGACCCTTATGCACAGAGATTCTTCCAGATTCTCTGAATCTTTTGATGATATTATGCACTGTAGATGATGATATGTTCAAACTCTTTGCAATTTTACACTGTCAAACTCATATCTGTGAAGAATCTCAGTCATCCAGGTACATAGTAATCTGTGATTGGTAGAAGAGAGCAACTGGACTTGCTTGAAGATTCTTGAAAACGTTTCGCCTCTCATCCGAAAGGCTTCCTCAGTTCTGTCTGACTAATAGGGAGTATCAAGTATTTATCCTCTCATGGATCATCATAGAATCCGAATCAGAGGTGAAACGTTTTCAAGAATCTTCAAGCAAGTCCAGTTGCTCTCTTCTACCAATCGCATATTACTATGTACCTGGATGACTGAGATTCTTCACAGATATGTTTCTACGCACTTTGGGATGAGATCTCTTCAACTGGTGCAGGAGTATGAGAGGACTTCCAGAAAACTGGCAGACATCTTAGCCAGAGAGGATCGTTCATTTTTGTCAACCTGGAACGACCATCACTGAACAGAGGTGGGTGTCTATGACATTGACATCTTTTATCAGCCACCTACAATGCAGCCATCAGCATTCTGATTCAGATTCTATGATGATCCATGAGAGGATAAATACTGGATACTCCCTATTAGTCAGACAGAACTGAGGAAGCCTTGCGGATGAGAGGCGAAACGTTTTCAAGAATCTTCAAGCAAGTCCAGTTGCTCTCTTCTCCCAACCACAGATCACTGTCGAACTCCTTTCTGATATTGCTCCACTATTTGTCAGCACAGAATTAGGGGGATTGGTGATCTTCCCATCTTTACTTCTGAGAGCCGCTGCCACTCCAAGATGCTCTTTTTATACCCAGTCATGTTGATGACCTATTGCCAATTGACCTAATGAGTTGCAATTTGGTCCTCCAGCTGTTCCTTTTTTGTACCTTTAACTTTTCCAGCCTCTTATTGTCCCTGTCCCAACTTTTTTGAGATGTGTTGCTGTCATGAAATTTCAAATGAGCCAATATTTGGCATGAAATTTCAAAATGTCTCACTTTCGACATTTGATATATTGTCTATGTTCTATTGTGAATACAATATCAGTTTTTGAGATTTGTAAATTATTGCATTCCATTTTTATTTACAATTTGTACTTTGTCCCAACTTTTTTGGAATCGGGGTTGTAAGTCAAAGAATGCAATCTGAGGCACATCATCTTCACTCAGACATTCAGATCTGGAGGAATTCCTAAAAACACCCAAAACATTCTTTATATCTTCACACAGAACGTTCACTCCAGTCTGACTGATGACACGTACAGAGCTCTCAATCCTCAGACCAGGTCCTACAATGACACGTACGACACACTTGCAGTAAGTCTTCAGAGACACGCTTCACTCAGACATTCAGATCTGGAAATAATCACTCTGAATGATGAACACATGATTTATTTCTCTTTCTCTCACACAGACGGTTCACCCGAGTCCTCCTGATGACACGCCCGCAGCTCGGGATTCTCAGTCCGTCTCTCCTGATTACAACAATCTACCAGTGAGTGTTTCCATTTGGTCACCACTTCACTTACAATCTCGGGATATGACACCAGGCTTTGGAAAACTATAAATCATTAAAGTTTTTATGACAAGAAGACAGTTTTATGAACAAATCAATACAAGAGTTCTCACCAATTAATGCTCTTCCATTTTGTAAGTAAATAATCAGTTTCATTGTTTGTTCAGTATATCCACCTGAAGCCCTTCATCATGATTTTCTTTTTCTAGGCTGCAAGAAAGCGACAGTGAGATCATCAACCTCAACAACACCAGAGAGAGAGAGAGAGAGAGAGAGAGAGAGAGAGAGAGATGCTAGAATAGTTCTGTTTTTGCGCTGTGGATCAATATTGAACTCAATTTTTAAATAGATGAAGAGTGAAAGCTTTATGTTTATGAGCAGTATATTGTATGTAACTGCACGTGATTCTCAATTCCTCAAAACTAAGCATTAACAAGAGTGTGCAGGGATTTTTATCTGTTTGGCGTTGCATCTATGAATTCTTTTTCTATATGTGTTCTGTATCCTCCCATTTTCATTAGTTTTATATCTTTATACTGTATACATTGCTAAAGTAACACACCGTACTCTTGCTTCATTTATTCTTAAAGCACAAAAATGTGAGCCGTGAACGTTTTACACATTTTACTAAATAAACTCAAATATGATGCATAATCTGTCAGTATCCTGAAGGTTTTATGAGTTTGTAACACTTTCATGGTTCAGGGGAAATGAGGAAACAGAAGGCCGGCTTGTGACAACTCAAAGGTGCATTTCATTTTGGCTTACTTTCATTTTTCAGCTATTTTTTTGCACTACACACACACACACACACACACACACACACACACACACACACACACACACAGAGTGTTGGGTTGCTCAGCTCTCTCACTCTGATTAACAGCTTCTCTCTGCAAGCACATACAGAAAACCGCCTCCTCCTCCTAAACTTCATGCTAGCATGGCGTTGAGCCCACCATTGCTACTGAACTCCGCCATCTCTCATGGTTTTGGCTGAGTGCCGGGATGTCCTCCAGCTTCAAATTAAGCTACTGGAGGTCTTGATGAACAACATCATTCCAATGGGTGCGTGGTCAGCTGCGAGGGCATCTCCATCCCACCGCTGGTGGATCAAACTCGTAAATGGCTCTTGTCAGGTGGTTGTCTGTGCAGTGCAGGACATGTCTGGACCAACAAACATGGCGCTATGCGATGGTGTAGAGGATATTTGGTTGGTTAGTCCTCTGACGGAACTCTTCGTTGGAGACAAAGTTGTACCAACGCACCCCCTCAATGGTCCTGAGAGCACAGGTCTCGAAGCTGAGAACATGGGTGGCCAGGGTCTTGCTGAGAGGCCAGGTCTCTGCACCATAGAGCAGCACAGACAAAACCACAGCATTGTGGACACGTGGCTTGGTGTGTCAGGAGATGTCACGTCATCTCCAGAGTGGTCTCCAAAGGCTTCTCATGATGCCTGCCACCAGTCCATGTCACCTATTGATCTCAGTTAGGAGGTCACTATTGTTGGCGACTTCTGATCCCAGATAAACAAAAGAAGCATAGAAATAAATTGCAGGTTGTGGCAGCGGGGGCGTGGTCAAGCATCGGTCTGTGAATGGAGGGCGGAGTCAGGGAAGGTAAGTGGTAGAATCACTGCACCTGATGGGAATTAACCTGTTTGTGTGTCTTCCCCAGTGACCGCGCCCTATAAGAGGAGAGGGAGAGCAGAGGAAGGGAGCTCTCCCCCAACCAGAACACTTGTGTGTGCGCGCCTGGGAGAGTAAATGTATAACGCTGAAAAGCGAAGAATAAAAGAGGTTTTTGAGAACTCCGTTCTGGCCTGCCATGCTTCTGCGCTCCACCCACCTGGTCTTATTCTACACAGGTAATCTGAGAATCATCACACGTTACCTGCTGGTTCAACCTTCTTCCTCTCTGCCCACAGCTGACGCTCAATCACACCCCCACTGCCGCATACTCTGACCGTCTGACTCAGGCTGAGGAGCCGTCCAGCATGCAGCTGACTCCTCCCGACTTCCCCAACCCCTGCCCTGGCAGGAGAGTTAATCTGCCATCACTAACTATGGGCCATGTGGAAATTGAACTTGAAGCATAGGATACCAATGAGTGATCTGGTGGAGCTATTGGAACGGGGCGTGACAGAGGGAACAGAGGGTGAAAGGGTGTCCCAGCAGGTGATGTTCATCCTCTGGGGTCAAAAATTACCATGATTTCAATTTCGTGGGTGATGGTTGTGGGTCCGGAGGTGACTGATGAGGCCAATCTGGGCACATGTCAGGCACGCGTGGGTAGGTGCTGTAGTGGGGGTGGCGATAGTTCAAGCCTTCCGTGCAGCTTGTTTCTTCTGGGCCTCGATGAAGTGTTTCATCCATTGTGGGAGCATAAGCACTAAATCAGCATTGCATCCTTCTTGCCTCCAAGTGGGGGCTGAAGAGTCATCAGGCAAACATTGATGCCCTCTGGGAGTTTGGTAAATTTCTGGTTGAGATGGGACTTTACAGCAAATCCAATGCCTGCCTCTCACCGTTCAGTACTGCTATGACCACTCCAGAAAAAGGTACAACTACCACCATGTTCCATGAGCTTGCCCTTGTCTGCTAGATGTGTTTTGCTGAGGGCAGCTATGGCCACATTGTAGCAAGCTAGTTCCCTGGCAACTAGTGCAGTTCTCTTCTCTGGCCTGTCTACTTGGATCTTATCCAATAGAGTGTGCACGTTCCGTGTGCCAATGTTGGGTACCTTCACTATCTTATTCAATTTCTTATTTTGTTGTATTTCAACCGCTGAGTGGAATCCCCACCAGCCATGGTGTGCTGGCCAGGGTGAGGTGAAGCAGGCTGTGTTTGGGGCACTTTTCTAGCTCTTCCTCCATGGAGGTGAGCAGAATTTATCCTAAACAGGGCTGCTGAGACACCCGGGGGCTGCCAAACTCCGCTGCTTTGTTCCAGCAAAGAGCAACCCTATGCCCTGGGCCCCCTGCGTGCAGGTTCATGACTACAGCTTCCAGTGTTTCTGTACCTGCTGCTTTGCCACTTGCCCAATGCCACAGGACTTGAATTTGAAGTCGTGACTTGTGTGTGACTTGAATTAGAGTGAGCGAGAGTTGCGCAGCCATCAGCCTCAATCTCTTGTCCCGACCTAACTGGGTCCGGGGCAAGATAGAATCAAGATGGCTGGAGCTAGGTTGAGATGCAGTGGATGGCTAACAGTGTTCTCCGTGTTGTACTGTACCTGATCACACTCCACAAACGCTTTGCTGGATCTGCCTTCCTGCCTGTTGAACCACTGTGGTGGTCTCCTCCACGCAGTCTGCCAAGTCCAGTCTTTGGTCGTAACCCTGACCAGGGGGAGTGAAGTGTTGCTAGTGCTTGCTCAAAGCACCACCCCAGGCTAGTGAAGGGAAGGAGACTCCTTACTACGCCATTGCATGGCGGTCAAGGATGGCACATGCCCACTGCCCTCATACAGATTCTACCCAGCAGGTAGTATTGGAAGGTGAGGACCGTTCACTTGATAGCCAGACAGTCCTCTATAGTGCTGTACTTGGCATCTCTCCTTGTGGCTGATGTACAGCATGAGATGCTTCTCCCCCTGCACCACTTGGGATAAAATGACTCCTAGACTCCAGACTCTCTCTGATGCATCTGTCTGTAAAAAGGGAGAACAAAGTCAGGTGAATGCAGCAGTGGGCCCCTACATAAAGCCACTTTCACCTGGGCGAAAGTCCATACGGCTCCGATCACTGGAATGAATCTGGTGTCCCCTTTTTAGACAGGTCGGTCATCAGGCTGGTGACATCTGAGAAATTGGGTATAAACCTTCTACAATAGCCAGCCAGTCCCAGGAACTGATCCTTAACAGCTGAATCCCCCTGAAGGACTGTTCTGACATCCAAGATCATTCTACCAATTCTACCAAGGACTAAAATTCTATTTTGTTCAGAGAATTTTCTCAGATGCATGTGTGTATGCTGGGTGTTCTTAAAGCACTCACAATCCAATGAAACATTCAAGGTGGGACCTTTCCACTGAAGCACACCTACCTAGCCTCTGAAGGATCCAACTTGGAAAGATCCATCCAACCAAGGGAGTATCCCTGGCTTTGAGAAATGCTTTTAGTTTGGGAACATCTGGCTTAAACCTTTTTTGTCTTTTTTTTTTTTAAATGATGTTCTACATATTTTTCTACATTATTTGCATTTGTCAGAAATAATAAAAAAAAAAATCACCAATTGCACCTTTCGTGTGTTCCTTAGGTACTTCTCAGAACTGAGTGCCTTCATCACCGTTGTGTCTGACTCTAACCAAAATCTCCCAACATATTTTGTATCGATTCTCAAAACAGTTGCCTGCTGGTGCCAACAAGTCTCACTATTTTTTCATCCTCCTACATTTTCTTCGTTGAATATATACACGCTGCTGAATTGTCTCCATTTTCTTCTTGCCTCTTCTTCACGGAAAGGGCGTGAAAGGTCACATCACCTAGCCTTGTGCTAGGCATGTAATAGACAATATAATAGAAATGTAGAAAACACAAACAGAAAAACAGAAAAAGCTATATTGTCAAAGATATTACCTGGTGTCCAAAAATGATTTCAAAATCAGCCTTAAAGGGTAAGGTCAGAATGTAATATCTTGAGGTTAAAAGCATATTTAAGATATGTTAAGACCATAAAAGTCATAAAATTGAGTTTTTATGCCAAATAAGTCATGAATATTAATTATGTTTATGTTTAAATGTATCAGTGAGGAGGTTTTACAATGATTACTGAGGCTTCGGATGATTTTTACAGACTTATTTTGTGGGATTTTTATATTTTAAAGTTTTAAAAAAATTCTACATAAACAGTTTTATCATTTTAAGTTAAACCAAAAGGACAAGGTGTGATTACGGAGGCTATAAACGTGCTAACATCCCTTGTTAGCCACATTAGCAAAAACACAAAGCATATATGTAGAACTATGACCTCACTTTTCGTTTGTCTTGATACCTCAAGAAGGGCGCAGGAATAGTTTTAAGCATTAATAAATCTAATATAGTAATTTTTACGATTAAAGTGATTTATATAGGTAGCAGTCTGAGTGAATGACCTTGACATCTGTGACGTCACAGCAGGAAGTCTGTTGGTCTCATCGCCATTGTCTCTATACTAAAACACAGAGCTGACTGCAACTCTGATTCTCCATTTTGAGCTAATTTATCACCATGCCACGTAGATGTGTTGCTGGAGGGTGCAGCAACATGACAGAAGGTGGATTTACGTTGCATTCATGGCCCAAGAATGTTCAAACTGCAAAGATTTGGACGCGTTTTGCGAGAAGTTCACGGGCACATTGGGCAGCTATGAAGTGGTCTCTCCTCTGCTCTGCACATTTTACTGAAGACTTGTACGAGACCTCTGATTTGTTGAGGAGTGTTGGCTATAAGCCCATATTGAAAGAGGGTGCAGTACCAATAATTAAAGGAAAAGAAAACTACAAGAAAAGGAAAGTAAGTTCAGTTGCACCAGTTCTCCCAGAGTGTGAGCCGAGGGTTATTGCTAAAACCCAGGACGGAAGGAGACATATCATTCGGGCAGTGACCTCCCCGCTGTTGTTGCTAAAACCGGTGATGTCCCGTCCCGGGTTTTAGTAATTGCCTGAGCCGAGCAGTAATGGCGGAGTACTCAGTATGGAGAATGAGTGGACCAGCTGTCTGATTTCTCCACTGGATATGCTTGCCTCAGCAGCAATATCTCGCCCTTACGTGGAAGAAGCAAATGAACGGAGAACTGAACGAACAACTGAAAGTCAGATTGTTTCAAAACTATCGGCCTTCAAGAAGTGAGAACACAGACGGGTAAGATGCGACTCTCATTTGGATACAAAACAACAAAAACAACACGTTGTTTACCTGCATTTAGATTAATCCATGTAACTTGTATTGTGTGTTTAAGTTACCGGTATAAGATTATTTAATTTGCTTCAGAATGTGATTGTCTCAGTTCATCTGATTATTTAATGAGCCTTTTACATTTTATCAGTGAAAATGCATGCATGTACATGTACGTTGCATAAGTTATAACACCCATCCTGTTTTAATGAGAGTCAACCCACAATCAGTGAAGTCAAATCAGTCTTAGTTGAGCAAGTCGGTAACGGTATTTCTTACTTTCACCATAAATTTTTATTTATATGACTTTGGTCTATAGCTGTCAAAGGCCTCGGCCTTAAAGCAGATACGCAGAACCTTTATTTTTAAATAAATTTCTGAGTGGATAGTATCTCCATCCTTGAGTCTTGTATGCTGCATAAATGGGAATAAAAAAATATATATTTTTGAGAGTTAAAATCGACCGCAAAGTTGGCTTTTGATCTGCCCCGCTGAGCCAGCCAGCCCTGAGTGCGTGACATCACAGCGGAAACCGGTTTTAAACACACAATACAAGTTTCGCTCCTTCCCTCCTTCCAAGGGGAAGGAGGGAAGGAGGACAAGTTAGATGTATTCATCTAAATGCAGGTAAACGTGTTGTTTTTGTATCCAAATGAGAGTCGGAGCTTACCCGTCTGTGTTCTCGCTTCTTGAAGGCAGATCTTGTGGCCGATTGTTTTGAAACAATCTGACTTTCAGTTGTTCGTTCAGTTCTCCGTTCATTTGCTTCTTCCACGTAAGGGCGAGATGGCAGCGATATCCAGTTTAGAAATCAGATGGCTGCTCCACTCATTCTCTCCATACCGAGTACTCCGCCATTACTGCTCGGCTCAGGCAATTACTAAAACCCGGGACGGAACAGAATGTCGCTGGTTTTAGTAACAACCGCGGGGAGGTCACCGCCCGTGCAATATGTCCTGTCCTGTTCTGTCCTGGGTTTTAGCAACAACCTCACGCTCCAGGAGAACTGGTGCAACTGAACTCATTTTTAAAAAATAAAATAAAATAAATCCTTTTCTTGTTTTATTTTTCTTTAATTGTTGGTACTGCACCCTCTTTCAGTACGGGCTTATAGCCAACGCTCCTCAACAGATCAGAGGTCTCGTACGAGTCTTCAGTAAAATGTGCAGAGCAGAGGAGAGACCACTTTGTAGCCGCCCAATGTGCCTGTGAACTTCTCGCAAAATGCGTCCAAATCTTTGCAGTTTGAACATTCTTGGGCCGTGAATACAATGTAAATCCACCTTCTGTTGTGTTGCTGCACCCTCCAGCAACACATCTACGAGGCATGGCGATAAATTAGCTCAAAATGGAGGATCGGAGTTGCAGTCAGCTCTGTGTTTTAGTATCGCGGAAATGGCGATGAGACCGATAGACTTCCTGCTGTGATGTTACGGACGTCAAGGTCATTCACTCAGATCGCTACCTATATAAATCACTTTAATCATAAAAATTACTATATTAGATTTATTATTAACGCTTAAAACTATTCCTGTGCCATTCTTGAGGTCTCAAGGCATTTATAAACAAAAAGTGAGGCCATGGCTCTGCGTATATGCGTTAAGTTACGGGTATAAGATTTAATTAATTTGCTTCAGAATGTGATTGTCTCAGTTCATCTGATTATTTAATGAGCCTTTTACGTTTTATCAGTGAAAATGCATGCATGTACATGTACGTTGCATAAGTTATAACACCGATCCTGTTTTAATGAGAGTCAACCCACAATCAGTGAAGTCAAATCAGTCTTCGTTGAGCAAGTCGGTGACGGTATTTCTTACTTTCACCATAAATTTTTATTTATATGACTTTGGTCTAGGTGTCACGGTGGTGTAGTGGTTAGCACTGTCGCCTCACAGCAAGAAGGTCCTGGGTTTGAGCCCAGCGGCGTTTGCATGGTGTCTGTGTGGGTTTCCTCCGGGTGCTCCGGTTTCCCCCACAGTCCAAAGACATGCAGGTTAGGATAATCGGTGGCTCTAAATTGACCGTAGGTGTGAATGTGAGTGTGAATGGTTGTTTGTCTCTGTGTGTCAGCCCTGCGATGATCTGGCGACTTGTCCAGGGTGAACCCCACCTCTCGCCCCTAGTCAGCTGGGATAGGCTCCAGCTCACCTGTGACCCGGTAGAACAGGATAAGCGGCTACAGATAATGGATGGATGGACTTTGGTCTATAGCTGTCAAAGGCCTCAGTCTTAAAGGTCATAGGCAAAGGTTGGAGGTGGAACGTAGAATATCAACTTTATTGTCTAGAAGAATGACCCAAAAAGCGAATTCAATCTTCCTAGTTTCTAATTTGCACCCTAAAATGGAATAAAATGGTTAAAATATACTGGTTTGTGCAAGTTCCGAAGATTTGTTTACATCTCACTTATGCGCACTTTTACTGCCAGGGGACCGTCGTCGTGACGTCATTCAAGGCAAAAAGACAGGGAGCAGTTCTGTGTTTACTTGGAAACCGAGCACACGTGTACGGACTTTGGTCATGAGAGGTTGTGTAAAATGTCTGAACGCAATAGCGATTTTGAAGTAAGAACTCTCCAAATTGAATATCGAGAGGTGAAACAATATATGTATGAACCTATGGCCGGTGCGAAGCAATCGGTGAATGCGGGTCACTGGTTTGACCGCGTGGCCTCGGAATCGGACAGCGACTCGGTCGACTCTGATCACGGTGACCCCGGACCTCGACAAGACTCGCGCCCAAACGGTTTATCCTGGTAGTTCTGATAAATTCCTCCTTTTGTCGTAATATTAAATAAGAGTCCTTTTGAAGAATACTTAAACCGCATGGGCACACACAATCCCTGTAATATAACGTGGATTTGTTTATATTGCTAATATAATATATTGCTAATAGTAATACAAGCATTATACTATTTATAGCCGACTCTAAGTGAGGAAATATCCCTTTGTTTCATTTCCACAATGATTGTACAGGATCCCTCAGGATTCTTGACTTGTCAATTGCAAGCAAAGGTAAAAATGTTTACTTCCAATCTTCTCCTTTTTGCTTGAGCGTTGCTGCTCCGTTTCTTCTTTGACTGCTTGATTTTGTGTTCGAATTTTGTCGGAACAGCATCAGGTTTGAGCTTCTCTGTCTGACACCGACACCTAAACTCTCCAACAGATGGGGATTCTTCAAAAAGTGATCGGAGCACAGAGTGGCGTATTTACCCGGCTGCCAACCCTCTTGCTTCATGCGCATAATCCACTCTCTCTGCCTCTTCTCCTCTCTCGGTAAAAGGTAAAAACTTCTTCCTGAACCGGTCCTGTTGTTACAGTTCACTGCACAACAATACGGCATGGGGGTTTTTCTTTGGAAATTCCTGAACGCACGTCTGCACTCAAGCTGAATGGCAATGTAAGTAAACAGAAGTGGACTCAACTCAAGCGATTTGTTTGCCATGAATGACGTCACGCACCGAGTGGTCACGAAAATCTCCAAGCAGAAATTCGCTGCGATCCGCGCTAACTTATTTTAATTATTACTTATTAACAATACTTCTTGGGACCAGAAGAAAATTACAGAGGGTTTTTTAACATATAAAGTTTCAAATGTGCATAAATTGAAAACCTTTGCCTATAAGCTTTAAAAACGGTTCCCGCTGTGACGTCGCGCGCTCGGGGCTGGCTGGCTCAGCGGGGCAGCTCCAATGCCACCTTTGCGGTTGATTTTCACTCTCAAAAAAAAAAACTGCATATATACAGTGGTGCTTGAAAGTTTGTGAACCCTTTCGAATTTTCTATATTTCTCCATAAATATGACCTAAAACAACATCAGATTTTCACACAAGTCCTAAAAGTAGATAAAGAGAACCCAGTTCAACAAACGAGACAAAAATATTATACTTGGTCATTTATTTATTGAGGAAAATGATCCAATATTACATATCTGTGAGTGGCAAAAGTATGTGAACCTTTGCTTTCAGTATCTGGTGTGACCCCCTTGTGCAGCAATAACTGCAACTAAATGTTTCTGGTAACTGTTGATCAGTCCTGCACACTGGCTTGGAGGAATTTTAACCCATTCCTCCGTACAGAACAGCTTCGACTCTGGGATGTTAGTGGGTTTCCTGCTCGCTTCAGGTCCTTCCGCAACATTTGGATTGGATTAAGGTCAGGACTTTGACTTGGCCATTCCAAAACATTAGCTTTATTCTTCTTTAACCATTCTTTGGTAGAACGACTTGTGTGCTTAGGGTCATTGTCTTGCTGCATGACCCACCTTCTCTTGAGATTCAGTTCATGGACAGATGTCTTGACATTTTCTTTTAGAATTCACTGGTGGTAATTGTTCCATCAATGAGAGCAAACCATCCTGGCCCAGATGCAGCAAAACAGGCCCAAATTATGATAGTACCACCACCATGTTTCACAGATGGGATAAGGTTCTTATGCTGGAATGCAGTGTTTTCCTTTCTCCAAACATAACGTTTCTCATTTAAACCAAAAAGTTATATTTTGGTCTCATCCGTCCACAAAACATCTTTCCAATAGCCTTCTGGCTTGTCCATGTGATCTTTAGCAAACTGCAGACGAGCAGCAATGTTCTTTTTGGAGAGCAGTGGCTTTCTCCTTGCAACCCTGCCATACACACCATTGTTGTTCAGTGTTCTCCTGATGGTGGACTCATGAACATTAACATTAGCCAATGTGAGAGAGGCCTTCAGTTGCTTAGAAGTTACCCTGGGGTTCTTTGTGACCTCACTGACTATTACACACCTTGCTCTTGGAGTGATCTTTGTTGGTCGACCACTTCTGGGGAGGGTAACAATGGTCTTGAATTTCTTCCATTTGTACACAATCTGTCTGACTGTGGATTGGTGGAGTCCAAACTCTTTAGAGATGGTTTTGTAACCTTTTCCAGCCTGATGAGCATCGACAACGCTTTTTCTGAGGTCCTCAGAAATCTCCTTTGTTCGTGCCATGATACACTTCCACAAACGTGTTGTGAAGATCAGACTTTGCTAGATCCCTGTTCTTTAAATAAAACAGGGTGCCCACTGACACCTGATTGTCATCCCATTGATTGAAAACACCTGACTCTAATTTCACCTTCAAATTAACTGCTAATCCTAGAGGTTCACATACTTTTGCCACTCACAGATATGTAATATTGGATCATTTTCCTCAATAAATAAATGACCAAGTATAATATTTTTGTCTCATTTGTTTAACTGGGTTCTCTTTATCTACTTTTAGGACTTATGTGAAAATCTGATGATGTTTTAGTTCATATTTATGCAGAAATATAGAAAATTCTAAAGGGTTCACAAACTTTCAAGCACCACTGTATATATATATTTTTAATTCCCAATTATGCAGCATACAAGAGTCAAGGATGGAAATGCTATCCACTCAGAAATGTATTTAAAATAGGGTGACCAGATTTCCCTAGTCTGAAACCGGGACACTTTTGCGCGCGACCATGCTCGTGCGCACACACCTTTTTTTTTACGTAAACGTGACACTCAGAGAGGTGCTCTTATCATTTTGTTGAAGCTCACATTTATCAACATCTCATATGAAATAAAACAAACAGGCATTTTGTTATCTAGTAGCATAGTGGTATACAGATCAGTAATTATGGTCAGACAACAGATTTTGTAATGGCTGAGAATAGGCCAGGCTATGTCCATAGGCCAAATTTAAACTGATTTATTTCACCTGTTTGTGAGAACACCAAGAAGAATGCATATGCACATGTAGGCTATATCTCTAAAATTGTATGCACTATAGCATGAACTTAAAAAGTAGATATGTGACCTCAACATAGCCTAGGTCAGAATCAACCTTCCTAACCATTCCCCACAACTGAATGAATAAAGCAAGAAGATATGGACAAAAGTGAACACTTTAATGGAAGGTGCAACAAGCTGTTCAACACAGCAATATGGCCAAACTGTCAGAATGGTATGTTAAACAGAAACAAAAAAGAGACAAGTGATTTGAGAATATACACTCAAACAAAACAGCAGTAAAGGAGGAGAGGGGCGACAGCCCGAGGAAAGCCCCCACAGGAGTGTACAGCATTTGCAACATAGGCTACCCAACTCAGTACAGGAACAAAGCACAGGAACAAAGCTAAGGCGACTGTCAATCCACCCACCCTAAACAAAATGCATTAGCCTACGTATATTTACACGAAGAGTGAATCTTTTCCAGTTTTAATGTGATCCTGTATATCGGCGTTACCACCGTGGGCTACAGAGAAGGAACACTTACAGTGTGTGCAGTAGGCTTCGTGCGCATTGTTCTGCACCTCTCGGAGGAAGGGGTAGGTGCCCTGTAAATCTTTGGAAAAGGTACATTTTCCTTTCGGCATAATTGCTGCGGCATTACTGCTGCTGGCTGCTAGACAAAGAACATTCGCGCCAGTTAATGTTTATTTTATTGTTGCATGGCAACACGTTCTGTTGTCTGGAATAATGTGGCTAAATAAACACCCATGCCACAGGGCCAGGGGGCAGTAACCAGGAAAGTTTGCGATTCCTGTCAATTCATCAAAATAGTAAATGCAGGGCCCTATGAAAGATTACAATTTAGGGCCCCCTGGTAAAATTTTCAAGCTCAAGCAACTGAATTTGAAGTCTGTTTTTGGCTGGCACTTCTACTTTACTATGCATGTGATCAGCTACCTAGCAAGTTTAGGTGATACAATTATTTGGTATATGAACATTTTAAATGCAGAACTGTCAGAATTAGACTGAATAGACTGTTGCCTTAAAATGAAAATTCCATAATATATATTATAGAAGATATATATTTCTTTTATTAGCAACTATTATTAGGCCACTCAGTAGCTTATGGAGTTCATTCAATCCAAATGTTTGTGTTGAGAGAAAGTGCATGCATCACTGTATCAGTATGAATTTAAAACATTCTGTATGCGCATTATGGATACGCCAGAGCCCTCCAGCAAACATCATCAATAATCAGGATTACAAAATGTGTTCCTTTGTCTCCTCCATTTATTGACTTATTGTATGTGATCAAATGTATGCCTTGATGAATAACTACACTAGTTTTTTGATACAATTACAGAGTGCACTGCAAGGAATCCACTAAGTGTTTTTGGTTTCTTTTATCACACATTTATTAGAAAACACAGCAAATGTTCAAATATTCAAGTTAAATACTTAGCAACAGTATCAATAAATCCACACATGAACAATAGCAATGATATCTATGACCACAGCTAATGTGCAAAATATTAAAGTTAAATACTTAACAATATCAACAAATCCACACATGAACAATGGCAAAACATCTCATCTCATTATCTCTAGCCGCTTTATCCTTCTACAGGGTCGCAGGCAAGCTGGAGCCTATCCCAGCTGACTACGGATGAAAGGCGGGGTACACCCTGGACAAGTCGCCAGGTCATCACAGGGCTGACACACAGATACAGACAACCATTCACACTCACATTCACACCTACGGTCAATTTAGAGTCACCAGTTAACCTAACCTGCATGTCTTTGGACTGTGGGGGAAACCCATGCGGACACGGGGAGAACATGCAAACTCCGCACAGAAAGGCCCTCGCCGGCCACGGGGCTTGAACCCGGACCTTCTTGTTGTGAGGCGACAGCGCTAACCACTACACCACCGTGCCGCCCCATGGCAAAACATCTAGACTTAATTATACAATAAAGATACCTATGAACAAAGGTGATTTTTTTTCACACACAGTGTGATATCCGGACTTCATAATTTATCACACCCGCTCCTGCTTAGCAACTTCTAGAATGTACACCTCTGCTGCGCACATAGAAAAACTGCCAGCTGCTCTAAGCTGCGCTAATAGCGGCGCTGCGCACACACGGAGCTACACATTTCACTGTCCCGCGCCCAGAATCAGACTGTACCATTAGTAAAAACATGGGCGCCGCCAGGGGGGGAAAGGTTAGAACAATTCTAGAGGCCCAGCACTGCCATGGGGCCCTTTAAGGGGCTGATAATATACTTTTAATGATTTTAATAAGACTTTTGAAATAACAACAATGCAATATTCCATCTGGTAAAATGAGCTAATTGAACAAGGTTGTCTATTTCTTGAGTTCTTCAACATATTGTCATTTAACCCTCCCCCTTTTGCAAAATGGTACGGTCCAGTTCTGGTAGACGCGCGATGCGTTAAATCTGTGTGCTGATCAGTGCAACGCTACTTGCTGCTGTGTCGCGGTGCAGCAGCCAGCCAGCCAGCAGTGGAGTGCGTACAGTCTATGATCGCTAAATATGAAGAGCGACTGTCAAAAATGTAAAGAAAGGCAGCTGAAAGCTGAGAGGGACCAGAGAGGCAGGCAACTGGTCACTCAGTTTTTCCCAAAGAAAGGTAGCTATCGCTCACATGTGTTCAAAATATTAGCGAATGGTAAATGAACAGTATGAACGTGGTTGGATTAGCCTATCAAGAGAACACTTTTACAGTTTGTTTGTACAGTGACATTTTTTCCATTTTAATAACTGAACTGACTTGTGTGATAAACAAGATGAAATATTACGTTATGCTGGTGCTAATAACTAGTGCTAATAACCAGTTTCATAACTAATGGGGTGCCCTAAATATGCACAGATTCAGCCTCAGGGGGACCTCCGCCCTACCAAACCACTGAACCCCCCTTTGGAGAAGGAGGTAAGCAGCAATACAACCCATAAATGCTTTAGGATTGAAGTTTTTAATGAGCGAGCGCCATATACAGTTTGCTAGATTAAAGTGTTGCTAATGTAACAGACGTTGTGTTGTTCACCAGTCTTTTTATTCTGAAGAAATGAGACAAATACACTGCTGAGGACGGGCTGCAAACGTCCAGTGGCATTGGCGCTTACATTTCCAAAGCGAACTGATGGAGGCCAGCGCCTCGTTCCTATAACTACCTGCGCTCTTAAAGGGCCAGCGCAGAATTTCCCCACCACTACTAGGCCGTAAGGTGAACCCCGTTTTCGTTTCATCTCGCTCCGACGTCTCCGAACTACGAAATATTTATTTCAAAACTAAGAATGAGTACTAGAAAGTGTGGCAAAAAAAGTTCTCACCTTATAATCCTGTCAATTCCTCGCACCGAGCGATCGCGTGGCGAAGTATTTTCCTCTAAAAAATGACGTGTCGGGACATCACGTGACCGGTCTGGACCAATCGCGTTGCCGATTTTTGACCACAAATCAGCTGACAGCTTGCGTAATTCCAGTCACATTAGTAGAAAAAGTCTCCAAAACACCCTCCAAAGTGGGTGAAATGTCTTCTAAGTCCTAAATAGTGCTTTAAATACACATCACTAAGACAATATTGCATATATGTGGTATATTGAAGTGTTTATATTATTATTAGAATAAAAATAATTTTTATTATCACCATTATTATAGTACAAAATATGGTGTAATGGTCTATGACTAGGACCATTCATGTATTCATTCTCTTAGGTTATTAACTGTAAAGTACTGATCAACCATAAAACAATTTGCTTGAAAAACAGACCTACAATGTTACACAGGCAATAATGGAATAGAGTATTGACTCGTCATTGTGGGCTATACACACCATGGATTAGCCATAAAATGGCATATATAATATATAGGCAATGCGTGTGATTTCAGATCGAGATTTAAGAAATTGTGCAGGAAGGAGAAGAGTCCATAGGAATAATAATACACAATAATAATAATAATAATAATAATAATAATAATACAACCTATATATAATATTGCAGTTCTATTGCTCAGTTCAGAGGCACAATGGCAGGGATTCAAGTATTCACTACCTATGCAGCGGCACAGTAGAGGTAGGTAAACGCACTAGGCAGCACTATGCACCTGCAGCAGCGGCAACAAAGAAGATGCAAGACTGACTCATCATACATCACACAACAGAACTATGTGGCAAATTGCAAACTTTAATAGAAAATGTAAACAACAAAACAGTGATATATACACATTACAAATGCAAATTTATATATACACAAAATTATTTATATATATATATATATATATATATATATATATATATATATATATATATATATATAAAAGTCCTGTAGCACGGTGCAAAAAGGCAGGGGTCAGCATCCAGGCAATGACCTAGGTGTCAGTGACAGAGAAAGAGAGGGGGGGGGGGGGAAGACACACACACACACACACACACACACACACACACTGCTGTGACTAATTGTCTTCACATTGAACAGTAGCAAGTAGCATTCTATGGTCATGTATGAGAAGTTAGTACATGGCTTACTTGTCCTTCTCTTGTCTAGCAGGCTCATTCAGAAATCTGGTGTACTGCTGGTAGCAGCTCTTGTGGTACTGCACCTCCAGAGCCACACAGTCTTTGTCCTTAATGTGTACCAGAATACTGTGGTCATCTTTAGTCTCAGCAGCAGTCTGCAACTTGCCTTGCCAGACAGAAAGACATGCTTATTACCACATAAGAATTTAAGTTTGCCAGTAGCATATTCACATAAAGGCACACATATGTTACATGCATACAAACACTGAAACATAACATCCATGCATGCAAACACACTTGCAGAGGGAGATAGCACTGTAGATAGTCATCAGTGATAGTGACCCTTTGTGTGTGGGGGGGCAGGGGGGTTGGGTGGGTTTGCTTACCTGCTGTTAAGGTCTCAGCTTTTGAAAGAGCTTCCCTTTGTCGTTTGCCTCCCTTTAAGACGAATTTGAGTTTTTTTTTTTTTTTTTACATATAATGCACAGGGCAGGAAGGATGGGACCACCTGAGCTGGACATAGGCAGTGCTAATCTGGATCTAAGACTCTTAGTGCTGCCCGATGTTGAGGGGCCAGCTTCGGAGGGGGGGCAGCTTCGGGGGGGTCTTGCGGCATCTTGAGTTTCATCTCCCCCTTCTTTCTCGCGCACCATACGCTTTCCCACTCGTTCAATAGCAAGTTTGTCCGTAAACCTGCGGTAACATGCAGGGTGGAAGGCAGCATCCTCGGGTATCTTGTCAAACTCTAAATCTAAACAGTGTTTGTAGTTTTCGGCTACTCTCCTGTTCTCACCGCTCAACTGCAGCCACTGTCGGACCCATACGAAAAAGAACAGTAAAGAACTTATAAGAATTTACCACTGTCTTAGTAGTAAATCCTTATAAATATAAGGATAAATCCTTATAAGGATTTATAAATAAATATATATGCCATGTATGATTTACTCCTGAAAGTGGCCCATTTTGCATTTTCCTCATACAAATTTATGAAAATCTAGTATGTATGAAGTGAACATTGTGCATGGTTTTTACAGATAATGTGTATGATGAATTACACCGTCTTTGTATGCTTCATGTAATGTTTGTAGTTTTAAATTATATTTTACAGTTTAAAATGTATATGCCTTTTATATGTAAATACACATATGTTTGTGTTGGATTTACATATAAAAGGCATATACATTTTAAACTCATCTCATCTCATCATCTCATTATCTCTAGCCGCTTTATCCTTCTACAGGGTCGCAGGCAAGCTGGAGCCTATCCCAACTGACTACGGGCGAAAGGCGGGGTACACCCTGGACAAGTCGCCAGATCATCACAGGGCTGACACATAGACACAGACAACCATTCACACTCACATTCACACCTACGGTCAATTTAGAGTCACCAGTTAACCTAACCTGCATGTCTTTGGACTGTGGGGGAAACCGGAGCACCCGGAGGAAACCCACGCAGACACGGGGAGAACATGCAAACTCCGCACAGAAAGGCCCTCGCCGGCCATGGGGCTCGAACCCAGGACCTTCTTGCTGTGAGGCGACAGCGCTAACCACTACACCACCGTGCCGCCCTACATTTTAAACTGTAAAATATAATTTAAAACTACAAACATTACATGAAGCATACAAAGACGGTGTAATTCATCATACACATTATCTGTAAAAACCATGCACAATGTTCACTTCATACATACTAGATTTTCATAAATTTGTATGAGGAAAATGCAAAATGGGCCACTTTCAGGAGTAAATCATACATGGCATATATATTTATTTATAAATCCTTATAAGGATTTATCCTTATATTTATAAGGATTTACTACTAAGAGAGTGGTAAATTCTTATAAGTTCTTTACTGTTCTTTTTCGTATGGGCTACTGTCCCGGTATGTATTCCACCATTTGAAGGTAAATTCCTGGGTCACTCCATGCTTCACAGAAGCTATATGCATATAGCACTGCTTACGTGCAAGAAGTTTTCTCCTTTTTGCCGTTATTTCCAAACTTTCCTCTCCTCCACTGCTGCTAGACGAGGCTGTGGCGGCTGCCATGTTGGTCTCTTGTTTACGAAATGGGGCTACGTCGCGGGTGTTTATGGGATACGTCAGCAACCGTGGAACCTGTTCTGTAGCGAAATCTTATTCCGCGGTGCCAAAATATCATTCCGCGCCGATGACATTAGTTCGCTTTTTCAAGCCTTCGTGCGAAAAATTGACAGCATTACAAGGTGAGAACTTTTTGATGACATCATTTCATAATATGTCCATTTTTAAGAATTGGATATTATGTAGTTCGGAGTCGTCGGAGCGGAATCTTGTTTCTGAAAGACTTTTCGGGGTTCACCTTACGGCCTATACACACAATGACAAGTGGAAAAAAATAAACCCGTTACACTAACAATGGACACCAGTCTAGTGTTTGACATGGTTACGTGTGTTCTAAACCACTGGTTTCAACCATTGGCTAATACATAAAATGTAATAACAAAGTCACAAACTCAAGGTCCATGGGCTATCAAAAGTCAAATAATGACAATAGTGCAATTGTGACGAGGGTGGGCAAAGTTGAGGGGCCCAAAATTCTAATCTTTCATGGGGCCCAAAATTTCTGGCAGCGCCCCTGAGTAAAAAGGGTGGAGGGGTGAAATGACAATATCATAAATAATTCAAGAAAAATGTTATAACAAATCATAACCATGTATAATTTGCATATTTCAATAGATGAAATGAAATATTTTATTTCAAAAACTTACACAAGGCAATACTATTAAAATAATATTAATATCCCTCACAGGCCCCCCTGTCAGTGCCAGGCCCTTAGAATCGTCCTAACTCCCCCCCCCCAGCGGCGCCCCTGACGTCGCGAGTGGCGAAAACTGGGACATATCCGTGTCCCGACAGACTTTTGTCGGGACTCGGGACACACAACCCCAAATCGGGACTGTCCCGGTAAAACCGGGACGTCTGGTCACCCTAAAAGTTCTGAGTATCGGCTTTAAAGAAGCTAACTTCAGCTTGAGCAAGTCCGTTTGTGAACGCTAGGTGGCGGAAGTGTGCCATGACAGGGAAAGAGAAAGGCGCTCGTGCAGGATGGATGAGTGCACGAGCCGGGTGTTTGTTCCGCTTCCGGTTTGCGGGGATGTTGCTATGCGATGTGGAGTGGAGCTGTTGATATGTTGGCCGGACCCTGGCGGATTTCACACAGCAGGTAATTTAGCGTGTTGGTTTAAAAATGTTAATATATATAAACCGCCAGAGGTGAGTGCTGGAGGACTGTCAGCTCGCGCTCGACGCGTTTCCGGTCTAAATAAAGTTAGCCAGCCTGCTTGGCTAAGGCGCGCGCGAGCTAGCGAGCTAACCTGGAGCTCCGAGCGGCTTTTATTTCCGGAAATTCACTGGCGCGCGAGCGCTTCTGTTCCTGCAGCTGAAAAACTTTACTTTCACTTTGTGGCCTTCAGTGTGTGCGATAAAGAGTGTCTCTATACATTTCACCAACTCTGGGAGTGTGATTCTAGCCAAACACTGCATGGACTCTGTGAATAATAATAATAATAATTTGCATCATGTTCAGATGACGTCATAATGTTGTCATTAACCTTGCTGTCATAGGCTCCATTGTGTAATTAATGAGTAGTGTCTGGGTGTCATGGTTTCATTTAAAGGAAAATTAAACCCACACTGGTGTTCCCCAAAAACCTGATCTGCTTCAAAGAAAGCTTGGATTTATAAATGTAATAAATAGCTCCAGTTATTATAAATCCAGGATATCGGTATCGGCCTGAAAGACAAGATCGATGTATCAGATGTTGTGTTGTGATTGAGTCAGAGTGAGGGTGTTGGGTCAGCAGGTCGTGTTGTCGTCTCTCGGCTCTGTGGTTCCTGGTTTGATCCTGAGAATCGTTCTGAGACCTTCGACGAAAATTTCTTCTACCATCCCGGTTGAAGGTTGGCGCACTCTGACGAAAGCCCTACCTGTCCGCTTTGACAGATTCCCATAATTGATGAAGATGAGAGAGAGAGAGAGAGAGAGTATGCCCCTCCCACCTTTTGCTCTCTTGATCAATCACAGATAGGATTCAGGATTCGCTCTCAAGACGAGAGAAGAAACTCTTTGCTGTCGTGCCACTCAGGATCCCAAGTCAGTTCTCCTCGAACCTCTTCCCAGAGTGGCAGTTATCTGGTGTCCATAGAACCACAATGACCTCTATATCGAGCGTATCTTCTCCCGTAGCACCTGTGTGTGCTTCCTCTGGGTTCTCTGGTCTCCTCATACCTCTCAGAAGCAGGTCAGTAGGTGGATTGGTGACTCTAAACTGCTCCTAGTGAGTGTGTGTGCAATCAACGAGCGTCCCATCCAGGGTGTATTCCCGGGATAGGCTCCAGATCCGTCCTGGCCGGCTTAACCAGGATAAAAGCGCTTACTGAAAATGAATGAAAGGATGAACTTACATGTGTTATATCGACTAAGACGACGCAGATCAGATCAAACATAACGCAGCGTCTTTGGGCGTTTTTTTAACACCTTTCATCCGTTTGTTGAGTTTGAGTCAGAGTGAAAGTGGGGTCGTTTTGCTGTTTTGGTTTCATTTTTGTGGCGTACTGCACAAAATTGAAATAAAGTGAAAAGAAGAAAACGTGAGCGTAAGCATGGAAATGTCCTTGTAAATCTCAGGAATATGCTGGGAAAAGTTAAACAAGCCTTTATAAAGTAAAAAGAAATCACACAGAGAAGCTGCTTAATAAATGATAAGAGAAGTGTATATAAACGTGTTTAAATCATTAAGCACCACATCCTGCGTTTCTTTAAAGCTGGACGGCCTTTTGATTTCATAAAATCGGTGGAATTTAGTTCCGTCTGAAATGTGGTGATTGTGATCTATGTTTATTTCTGTAATATCTCACAAAATATCAGGCCATTCTGCCACTAAGCGAACAGCTGATCACACCGAGGTGCTCGCTGAGCGCCGATATTTATTAGTTTGATATTTCCTGTGTTTTCTTCGTACAGAACATAACGTCTTTTCTTCTCGCTTTCTTTCCGTTACTGTAGTCGCTCTTTCACGTTTCGTTCACACGCACACGTCCTCCATTTTTCTCTCCTGTTTCAAATTTGTATCCCACAATGCCTTGCATGAACAGGGAAAGCCCACCATGTGATGTGATGCATGACGTAGTATCTTGTATTGGGTCATGGTGAAGCAGGAAAAAATAGCGGAGAATTTAAAGTTACGCGGATCTAAAGTCATTAATTGTTCCGTTTAGGAAAAAAAACCCGAATAAAATTGGAAGTCTGTGATTCGACTTCAGTAGCTTTCGGTCACTAAACAAAGAAAAATAATAATTGGGTGTCGGGAGAAAATTCTTTTTATAGTAAACACTATCAATAATATACAAGATCTATAATATACAGTATTCACCGTTAATAGAACTAAACCTTGCATGAAGGAGCGTTCTGATCAAAAAATAGCGCAGAATGTAATTTAACAGTGATTATATTTTCAAATGTAAACAAAGAGTCGATGCTTAAAACTTGGTGTTATTTATTGTACCCACTTTTCATGATCTAAGAACACTGGCATTTTGAAGTAAAGTCGCGGAATCGCAATTCGAAAAACTTTCTGAGTTCAAACGGAGCTTCGCTTCTGGGAAGTCGGGGGATAAAAAAAATCTACTTCCTCGTTCCCACTTGGTCACGAACGCAGCGTTACGTCGACGAAACAGTGCTGCAAACCAAAACACGCAGCAGGTTTGATTCACTTTCTGAAGTGATTCGATTCAGAGTCGAATCAGTTTGCCGCTGGAGTTCGTTTAGGAGGAGACCAAGACCACCTCGCTCACACCTGACTAAAGAATCGCACAGAGGCAGAGAACTCGCCCAGAATCTGTTCAAAGCGAATACAAGCTGAATGTGAACGCCTCCTTTAGACACCCACCGTGTTCCTGCGGCTGAGGAAATGAATCAGGAGTCGGTTCGGTTGCTGTAATTATCCGGTCAGTGTCCGGTATCGGCTCAGCACTCAGCCCTGGTGTCAGTATTGTGTTGTGGTGCAGCTGTAGCGGATGTTCCACATCTGTTCCCTCACACAACCGTTTATAACGTTCCTCCGCCGTTATGCTGGAGATCAGAGTTCTGTCATGACCAGAGTCTCTACTGGTCACGTGATCAGAGTCGAGGGTTGAGAGTTAACGACTTACACACTGTGTGTCATGCTGTTATAGGAAAGTAATCAGGATCAAGGTGATGTCCTGATTACTGTTACCACCACACAATGTTGATTAATTTCCAATAACAGCATGTCCCCGAGTGTGTTGTTTTTCTCTTACACCATAGTGAGAAGCGATCGCATCAGCAACATCAGGTGTGTTGCTTGTTTTGCATGATGATGATATTTGTTGTAATGTTTCGCTGAGATCGACTGAGAGGTGCTGGAGCTGCGTGCTCGACCTCGAACGTGTCGGGTGAAAACGTCGGCGCTTTCACTTCCGTTTCTAGTCAATCTGAGACCAGCACAAGTGTAGAAAATGTAGAAAGCTCAGCAGGAATAAGACAACTCTGTTCTTTGTCTGCGGTTTGTGGAGTTAATCAGGGATACAGTGCAACATGGTGGTGTTATCGTGAACAGGTCCGATGACTTGCGTTCTATGCGCAATGTCCGTCTATGCACTTTTTTTTTTTTGGACTGAAATATGTTTAGACATGACAGCAGTGTGACTCCGTTTCCTTGATTATTCTCCTCAGCTGGAGGCTGGTGTGAGGAAGCGGCGCTGTCATGGCGTCCGGACCAGGCTCGGTGCCCGCGGTTCAGCCTGGCGTGGGCCCTGCTGGCACTGACCGGCTCTTCCGGAAGCCCAGAGACCTGACGGGCTCATCTACACACTACAGACCCCCACGCTGTCTCCCTGACGTCTGCCCCAAGGAGCCTACAGGTGTGTGTGTGTGAGGGGAGTAAAAAAAATCCAAAAATAATTTTGGAGATATTCCTCTTCTTAGCGTATAGTTCGTTGCTTCCAGGAAAATTTTTTGACGACAAATGTGTCGACTATAATCATGATCGTCCAATGAAATTCTCTCGAGAACCATAAATATAAATATGTCCCGCCCCCTGAGGCGGGGTCTTGCGCTTCATTTCACTTTCCCTGTTTGAAATCGCTCCTTACTCACTGTACAGGGCACTATATTAGCGAGGACGCCATTTTGTAGCGCTGTCCGAATCCTTAGTGAGGATTATTTACACCCTATATAGTGCACTCAAAGTATCCCACAACGCATCACGAAAAGTAGTGTACAACGATGGTCACTAACCAAAGCAATATATCCCATCATGCATTGCGGTCGCGCTGAAAGAAATCAAATTAAAAGTCTCAAATGTGATTTAATAAAAGGCAGCGGCAAAGAAGAAAGAAAGTATTCAGGCTTGATTTAAAAGAACTGAAAGCTGCAGGTACTTTGTATTGATTAATGTGGGAAATGCGCTCAGTAGAATATGGATTTATCACAAAAACACACGCATGGATTTATTATTTTGAACGAAAACCCACCAGCCGACTGATCTGGCACGTTTTAATTATGTGACAGTAATGACGTAAATACCAGCGTGACGGAGTAGTGTCCGAAAGAGTTTTTTCATTTTACCAATGAGCTCACTGTATAGTCCTCTATACAGTAATTCCCTATATAGGGAGTAGTGAACGAGTGAGCGATTTGGGACACAGGGAACGTAACAACCTCGACAAAAGTAAAGATAATTACTGAGCCACCACTCCGACTCGTCAGACGTCTCACCGTGACGATTCTGCAGCTCAGTTTCAGCTCAAACGTGCAGCACGTACAACTCCAAAGACGTGTCGTCACCACGTAGGATACCGTGAAGGAGGAAGTGAGAAAGTTGGGCGGAAATATCGTCCAAGGTTTGATGAAAGGCTCTCATTTTTAAACCTCTTCCCTTCTCCATGTATAACTTGTTCACCAAGCTGCTGTTGAGTTTGTTCGGATTCAGGGGGCGTGGCCACATCACATCACATGACTGTAATATAATCGTAGGCTGTAATTGCGCTTGAAACTTAATAACTTCGCTAAACTCACTCTGTTTAGGTCTGGGCAATATGACTTTATAATATCATGATAAATGATGTCACAATACACTTTTCTGTGATATATTTTTTAATAACAATTGAAAGCAGCTAGTTTGGTGTTAAGGTTTTAAATCTCTAAAATTAAAATGATAAAATGTTTACATTTTTACAGAATATATCTTGTGTAAACTCTGAAAGCAGCTGATTATATATATATTTTTTTTAAATTGCTGTCATTTTTTTGTGTTTGATTATTTTCAGACGTTTCATACCTCATTTTATAAAAAGTCATTGAATCATCTCTCGGTTTATTTTCCAGTGCAGCACTGCTACTGTTTTATCATCAAACCTAAATATCTTGATGCACCCGGATGGTGTTTTAAAGGATTCCGGTATGATGTTTTTGTCCTCGTGACCCATGTCTAGCCCGCTCAGAAACGTCGCTTCTCTGACCCGTCCTTTTAAACGCCGTCGGTATTCCACTGTTCTGCGTTTTACGCACCACTGATTTGGCTTTGACAGGAAGAAAAGGATGAGAATTTCCTCGAGTGCTTTTATAACTGAAGAAGTGTTGTTGTGAACACACAGACTTCTCCACCTGGGGAGAAATAAACTCTCGTCTTATAACGTGCAGTTTTTTTTTTTTTAATTATAAAGGACTGATGTGACGGATCTAAAATCCCAGAGATTCTCTGGAAATAATTATAATTATGTTAAACAAATCCCGTCCAAATAGTGTGTGTATATACACGTGTGTGTGTGTGTGTGTGTGTGTGTGTGTGTCAGATCTTCATGAGGCCTGACTTCATACTGAGCGAACCGGCCACCTTCAGTGCCGTGTTGCCGTGGTCACACTTCAGCGTCGCCGGGGGGAAGAGCGGCCGGGATGCCGCGTCGTCACGGTTACTGCAGGAGAAAGTAAGTGTCTGTCTGTCTGTCTTTTTTTTTTTTTTTTCCTTTAGCAATGTTGGAGATAATTAATAAATAACTGTTAAAACTCCGAGGTGTTAATGCTGTAGTGAGGATTGTTTCTGCTCGCCAATCTTGGCGAATCCACCGCCGTATCCATCCCGAGAAATCAAACAGCAGCCGGTTATTGGGTCCTGATCTGTCTTTCTTCTCTGTCTTGTCGTAGTTGAGTCACTACCTGGACGTGGTGGAGGTGAGCATCGCGATACAGATCTCTCTGCGCTCCGAGGCGTTCTTCCACGCCATGTCGTCTCAGCGCGAGCTCCAGGAGCAGCTGTGCGAGGCGGCGGGCGCCGTAAGGGCGCTGCGGGAACACACGGCCGGCTTGGGACGCACCATGAGCCGCGGGCCTCTGCAGGCGCTGCGGCACACGGTCACGCGCAGGAACTGCGTCACGCTGCACAGTAAACTGAAGCTGATGGCGGCGGTGCAGCAGACGCAGCCCACCGTGCAGCTGCTGCTCTCCACCTCGGAGTTCGTGGGCGCGCTGGAGCTCATCAACACCACCAAGGAGGTGCTGCAGCAAGAGCTCCAGGGCTCGTTGCTCATTTTAACATCATGGTTGTCCAGCGCTCTGTGCGGCGGTGCTTTAGTGCTTGGCGTGATGTTCCGAGCGATGTTGCTTGGTGGCGTCACGGCAGCTGTGCAGGCGGTTTGGGACATACCAACGCTCTGCGTGGCAGTGCGTCTGTGCTCGCTTTGTGGATCCATGGCGCAGTGTTCTGAGTGATGTGTCGCAGCGGCTGTGCTGGCGGTGTGGGACTTGTTTTCGTGCGCCTTTTGGTGGGACTGTGGCTGCTACACCACTGGAATTACATCCTGACCTCTATTTGGTGGACACTTTTTTTTTTTTCCTTCCTTTCATCATTTATTTCGAATGATGAACTGGATTGTATACACTCACCGGTAGGGATCGACCGATATGTTTTTTTCAGGGCCGATACCGATACCAATTATTATGGAATTGGGATGCCGATAACCGATATGTGCAACCGATAAATGTAAACATTATAATTCACATGAAATTAAACACAGCACACACTGACACAGACCTTCATATCCATGAAATGTATGTTTAATTGTAAAATTGAACATGAAATTTTGTGCAGGGAGATGCCAGCAGCATTTGTACAATAAAGTCAAACATTAGTTAGAATAAAATGAGAAATAAAATAATAAAATATTCACCAATAAAAAAAATAAATCACTCCCTACTATATTACAGCTCACCACTTTCAGTGGAAAATAAATGAAAATACACTCTGGATTCTTTTACACTAAGAACTCAGTAAGACTTACCAACTTCAAGTAGTTTTTAAATAACAAATCAAGTGTAGGGAGCTGCCTGCAGCATTTTTTAAAAAGTAAAATCAAACAAAGTAGGCTATCACTCCCTATTATGTAACAACTTAACAAGTAACCATCTACATTCTAATGCTTTTAATAACCATAATAGCGCTTTATAAAGTTACCTAACATATACAAGTGCAATGCGCTTTTTGAGCACGAGTCACGTCATGAAGTTTACTCATCACCATAACAAATAGCCAGTAGGCTTGCGCTAGCCTACAGAACACAAACACTACGTTTTATTTCGTCTTCCCTTGACCACCTCTCTGTATGGCTGTTATTCTACTGTTCGAGTCGAACTACTTTCACATTCACAACGTTTCCAGACGGGGATTCAAAAATGACTGCAGCCTACGTTATGCTGGGGACTGCTTACTATGGACAACATTACATGTAGTTTCAGCGAGACTAGTTGGTTGTAGGCTAATTCAAGTGCTTCCTTCCGTAAGCTAAGTTTGCCTGGCTACACAGATGCAAATGGACAATTTTAACGAGTAGTAGATGAAGAATGTAAACACATAATGATGTTGTGCTTTTGCAACTTGTGTGTTTGTGACTTATTGCGGCAAAAGCAGCGTGTCCTTACCTTGTAGTGGGATCTGCTTCTGTCCGAGTGCCCGTACGGGCGCCTTGAAACAGTTCACAGCGTTTAGCTACGTGTGTTGATTGGCTATATCTCTTGTGCCAAACAAATCAGATGTTGTGGTGGGCGGGACCGTGTTCTTGAACTCAGAGAGGCGAGTGCAGGAAAGGACGTGCAGTGACAATCGCGTTAGGAACGAAATGGCTGCAAAAAGGCATGTTATCAGCATATCGGTGGAAATTATGGCTGATACCGATAACCCTAAAAATGCAGAATATCGGCCCAATATATCGGCCAGGCCGATTATCGGTCGACCCCTACTCACCGGCCATTTTAATAGGAGCACGTGTATGCGCATGCACAGTGTCGCGACTGTTACACTCTTACATTCTTACAGCACGATGACGTAGTGGCTAGCGCCGCTATATGAGGCAGTAGCCACAACAAAAACGATTTTGACCTTTTTGGTGACCTTGACCGGATGACTTTCAAAATGTTGGAGGTTCTATTTGAGACCAATGCACATCTATCCTGAAAGTTTCATGAAGATTGATACAGCCGTTTTCCCGTAATATCGTTAACAAAAAACAAAGAAACCTGACCGAAACCCCCCTGGTGGACTCCGTCCCAGGCGAGGTAATAACAGAGTAAACACTGCTTTCATGGTGGAATCTTCTACATGTTTAGAAATTCTTGAGTATTTTCAGAAACGTCAACAGGACGCTCACTGTGTTTCCAGTATTCAGGACATCTGTCTTTTAAAAAGGAGTAAATACTGCCATCTAGAGGCAGGATCACATAACTGCAGCATCATTGAAGGGTGTCAAAAGGAAAGCATGTTTTCCCAAAGGCCAAAATAATGGAATTAAAAATATTATAAAGAGCAGTAAACATTAATAAATGAAATAAAGTTAGTGTTTATTGTGATGACCCTTTGCGTTAGGAAAAAAATAATCTCAGGGACAGTGTGTGCACTTTTATAAGGAAATGAGCTGGTGAGTTTGGGTTGTGGGTTTGTCTGGGAAAATGCAGCCATATTCTGAAGTTGAAATGTTGGTTATGAGTCACAATTAATATATTTTGTCTTATTTAAAAGTAAAAATAAAGCATTTTTCAGCATCACATTACTGTGCTCCGACAATCCATTTGTTTATAAAGTTGAAAGTTTAAATAAAATTAAAAGTTATAAATGCTGAGATAATAGCTCTCTGCTATGCAACAAACTAGCAGGTTGTAGATTTTATCAGTTTATAATTACATTTAATGTTGAACTTTCTAGTTTGTCTTGTTGTGTTCATGACATGGAGTGTTTATAATCCTGCTAATTATGGAAATTAAACATGTTTAGGACATTTTACCAAATCAGGTGGGCTAATAACATGGTGCTGTTTACCAGTTCGTGTCGATATAAAGCTGTCTGTTAGCTGAACACTGCAGCTTTATATCTCCTGCAGGTTGTAATAACATTGTGGTAAATTAATGCTAAACCACAAGAAGTGCACAGTGTTACATTTCAGAGAAACTCTGGCCTTCCTCTTTCCTCCTAATTATTTGAGACAGGAAATGACATCATCAGCAGTGAACGAAGCAACATAAATGTTAGACTTACATTACAGGTATTTAGCAGACACTTTTATCCAGAGCGACATACAACATACCCAGAGCAGCCTGAGGAGCAGTTGGAGGACAGGTGCCTTGTTCAAGGGCACTTCAGCCATTCCTGCTGGTCCAAGGAATCAAACCAGCGACCTTTTGGTCCCAAATCTGCTTCTCTAACCTCTAGGCCATGGCTTCCCCATGAATTAGTAAATAATCATGTCGAGTTTCATGTGCTTTTGTTTAATGGTCAGTGTGGATGAGCATTAAATGGCATCATTTGTCTCACTGCCACAGTTAAACATCTTTATCATATTTGGTCATCATGAGCCTTGTGTGAGTGTGAGAAGAGCGCTGGTCTGCGGTCAGGTTTGTGACCAACTTCTCAAGAAACCAGACAGGAAACTGACCCTGAATCAGCACTGAGCTACAGCGGAGCTTCAACACAATGAATAGTCTCCTACAATACAGTAATATTGTTTATAAAATGACAACACGTTGAAAATGTTGAGTAAAATCAGTTGCATGTTTCCTGAATAAATAAAGAAAATAAACCATGCAATTTATTTTAAAATATATAACATGTACATTATAAACATTGGGCCAGAGTGAAAGAAGAGTTTTAAGTGTCAGTGGTTTAGGTGTTTCTTATCACATGGAGGGAGGAAGGACTGACTCAATCACAAAAGAGGAAGAAACCTGCAAGTCAGTGTGAAATTTAAACAGCAGCACATTTGAACTTGGACAAGTTGAACAGTTTAAACCCTCAGAGCTGCTCCTCTTATTTCTGGTTTTCTCTCTGGATGCAGGAGATGAACATCTCTTAATGAGGTCAGAAAAGGTTTTTGTTTGTTTTGTAGTAATTTATTCAGTTTGAATTTTATAATTGTATAACTCGTTTATTCTCTTATGAACTGAAATTAAACTGTGCATTTTTCATAATTTATAAAACAAAACACTCTCAGAGCAACACAAGACTTTCCCCATTCAAAGTAGATTAATTGCTTACGCACACACACACACAATGTGAAATGTATTTTTGTGCCCTGTGCCCCCCCATGCTGTTTCATTTTTGTATTGCTTTTACTTTTGCAAATAACAGCTATTTTATCTCATTTTACTGATTTGATTCAATGATTCCTGTAAATTGAGTTTGATTCAGTTGATTCATGACTCAGTGGGACACACCCAAACACTGTGTACAGTAAAGGAAGGAAATGATTCAAAAATTTACATTAATGCTGATGAATCAGAATTAAAAAAATTTTATTTTTTTTTTTACTCTGAATTATTCTGAAAAAAGTATCTGATTCGTGTGCATTTGAGAATCGATTCATTTGATTCACTTAAATGATTCTTTAAAAAAAAAAAGAAAGTCTCACATGAGTGTATCCATTGTGCATCATATATTAAAGAGAGGATTTACAAATATTTTATTTACTCCATGTTATTCCTCACACACTGAAGTGTACAACACATGATGTCTGGAATGGAGAGTTAAAGGTGCTGACTGCAATGTCATCTGATATTTAAAAAAAAAATTTAATTGTTCATGGCATTCTCCTCTGTCTCACAAGAACTATATAATGCGGACAAGATGTGACCATGTTGATGTCCTGAGGGTCGCTCTTCTCCGTTTTGGGACCGTTTTCCTCCCTCTTGAGATAAACAGTGCGGCCCTGCGGAAACAGGAAACAGCCGAACGCGAGGGGCTTTAACTAATTAGCATAACTATGGAATTGCGTCACACCAAGATGGCGACGTGCGGAAAACATCGTGACTCCGCATCGACCTCGGAGAGTTTTGAGCCGCAGGGATGTAATTTGTGGTTGACATTCGCGAATAGATCTGTGAAACAAAAGTCGAATATATCTTTTCTCTGTTCCCGCTTTTGTGTTCTCGTTTCTTTCTCTGTAAGATCAAAACATTAGGTGTAAAACTCCAGACTCAGACTCACCAATCCAAGACAAGTGCTGCAAATTCTTCGTCAGATTTCGCGCCCGTTTCATCCTTCAGTTGATTCCAGTGGTCGATCTGTCCCTTCACGAAAATTCTTGCAGACAACCTTTTGGTTTCTGTTGCTTTTCTGGAGTGCTTTCTTTCTGATTTACTTTCATATTTTTCTTTTCTTTTCCGCTGGCGGGAGGGCGGAGTCCACCATGTTTGCCCTCGCTGACTTGTTTTAGTTAAAAGTAGGTCAGACACGCCCCACGGTGGTCACATGATCTTGTTGCTCACTTGCTTCAGCAATCTCCGGAATCGTAAAATGAGAGACGCTTTTTATCTCGGCAAAACATTTACACACAGGATCCACGGTGTGTGTGTGCAGCAGCGAAACATCTCGAAACTCCAACAGCAAGAGAAATAGAACATTTTACCCAGAATTCAACTTTGCAGTCAGAACCTTTAATGTCCCTGCAGGTGGAAACCCACAGCACTTTGCTTTACATTTACAGGGTTCCCACTCGAAGTCCAATGTCAAGTTCACTGACTTTCAGTTACTAAAACAGCTGGATTTCCATGACCTATAATGAACAGAAAAACAGCTGCCTTTATGCTGAACAGACAAAAACCAGCCACAGTTTTTAAACCCATCAGTTTGAGCTTTATTTACGAATTCACAGATGTTTTCAGGACAGAAATTAGTTTTCGCTGCTTAAACCCAGTGAAATGCTGCAGGGAAAATATTACCCTTTTACCAAAATGGCAGCGAAAATTTCAACACGATCCAAACAAAATCTCCTGACTTTCCATGACTGGAATAGACTTTTTAAAATTCCATGATATTCCAGAAATTCCATGACCCGTGGGAACCCTGTAATTATGAACACACCACAGATTTAAGGGCGTTTTTATGACATTAAAACTGAACACGGGCGATTGCTCTAAGACAGCGAGGGAGGCTCAGCCTCCTCTAAAAATGACGAACATCGTGTAGGATGAATTGCGCTAGGCTTATGTTATAGCCGACCTTATAACATTGCTATTTCAGATCCAGAATCATAGAAATATATGTGCTCAACCCAACTACAGTGCGAAATCATTCCGTTATCATAGCTGCCAACATTCCGAAATTGTAAATAGTAATACAAGGTTGGGTACTGAGTCTTGGTGGGGGGTCGGGGGGGCTTCGCCCCCTCGCCGCCAAAGCTTTCTAGCAAAACTACCCTGAAAAAAAAAAATCACACAAACAAAATAGTTTGACAAAATTTATTCTACAAACTAAACTATCATCTTACATTAATTTGCAAAGTTCTTTTCAACAATGTATGAAAATAGTCAGTGAATCAGGCAAAAACTTCAAACAATGCAATTGGCACATATAACTTTTGACAAAGTACACATTAGAGAAATAGACCAGAGCTTACTCAGTCAACAGTTGATGTTATTGCACCACAAACTTGGCAATATCTAACACCATTCATTCATTAGTCACAAACAAAAATGAATTAAGAATATATTACATCAATGAAAGTTGATACAAAAAAATATTATGAACTTTGTCATCAAAATTAAATATACAACAAAATGTGAAAATTGGCAATGAATATGGCACTTCAAAGATAAAAAACAAGCTGAGCCCAAAGCAAATTAGCTAAAAATACTAAGTGAAACAGCTCAAAAAAGTGTCAATTTCAACTTGCTTCTTCACATGACTACAAATCAAAACTGAGCGGGAGCTAGGTTAGAGCAGTCAACGTAAGTTGGCATTTAGAGTGAGGGCACACAATTTTACCTTTCCATCCTTGCTTTAAAATTGTGATTTTAGGCATACACAAATAATGATGGCACAAAATCTGGACTGCTTGAGTCAAGCGAGACCTCTCCTACAAACAAAATTGCATGCAAAGGCCAAACAAAATTATATACGTGTTTCCTGGGTTTTCAAAATAGGGTAGGTAGGTAGGGAAAAAAAAAATTTGTTTATCCCAAAAGTTTATGACAAATTTTCTAGGGTAGGTAGGAAAAAGTGAGAAGTTTCCTTTGAAAACTTTTTTTTTTGCAAAATACTCGTTCAAAACTAAACCTAGTCATCAGATATCGTTGACGATATAAGGATGCACTTGTATATAAATTGTTCTAATAATGATGGCATACTTTCATTTTCCAGGTAAAATGGGAATATTTTGGTGGATGATCTATTTGGTGGTGGTCCAGTACCTAGATCTATCCCTTCAGTTCTGAACATTTCCAAAATATATTTTTATATTACTAGTGGGGACTTTCATACTTAAAACTGATGTCTTGTGTGTTTATCAAAATTGGGTGCGTGCCTAACATCTCAGCCTTAATGACATTATATTTGCTTCATGTTTTTTCTTATTCTGTCTATGAATGCAATGTTCACTTATGTTGTTCTAATGAATACAGCTGCTCCGTGCCATTTTCTTTTCAAATAAAGAAACTAAAATTTCCTATATTTAAGTTTCCTATTCGGCGGCACGGTGGTGTAGTGGTTAGCGCTGTCGCCTCACAGCAAGAAGGTCCTGGGTTCGAGCCCTGGGGCCGGCGAGGGCCTTTCTGTGTGGAGTTTGCATGTTCTCCCCGTGTCCGCGTGGGTTTCCTCCGGGTGCTCCGGTTTCCCCCACAGTCCAAAGACATGCAGGTTAGGTTAACTGGTGACTCTAAATTGACCGTAGGTGTGAATGTGAGTGTGAATGGTTGTCTGTGTCTATGTGTCAGCCCTGTGATGACCTGGCGACTTGTCCAGGGTGTACCCCGCCTTTCGCCCACAGTCAGCTGGGATAGGCTCTAGCTTGCCTGCGACCCTGTAGAAGGATAAAGCGGCTAGAGATAATGAGATGAGATGAGAAGTTTCCTATTCTGTGTTTGTAAATTGTGTTGCAAAATAAATGCAAATGCTTTCATTTTTCAGCCCTGTTAGTCCATGGTTCATACTATTTGCTCTAAGGCAGGGGTGTCAAACCTGATCCATAAAGGGCCTTGTGGCTGCAGGTTTTCATTCCAGCCATGCAGCAGCACACCTGACTTGGCTCATTCAATCAACTGAACTGTCTTCACACAGTCAAATACTTGCAGCCACACCCACCCTTGATTAAAGGGTGGGTGTGTCAGTTGATTGAATAAGCCAAATCAGGGTGCTGCTGCATGGCTGGAATGAAAACCTGCAGCCACATGGCCCTTTATGGATCAGGTTTGACACCCCTGCTCTAAGGTTTAAATCAGGAGGAAATCAAGGAATGTATCATTTCACTGACACAAACTCAATTTCAGATTTATTATCAATTCAGATATCTTAAGTTGAGTATAGAATAGCATTGGACGTGTTGAATACCTGATTTATACCCTGAGCAAACAGTTCCTAGTGATGTATGCATTATTTCAATCACTATCTAGCCATATCCACACTAAATTATTTTCCCCGCATGAGACCTCTGCCCTGTCCACAAAGAACCAGCGCGGGCAGGGCGGGCTTGCCCCGCGCCTCGGGACGAAGAGCCATGGTGCTCGGCTTTAGTTTCGTTTTTCTATTGGCGGCTCCTGCCCGACTTTGGACGCTCGTAACTCGGGCAGGGGAGGTCCCAGCCTCCCCAATTTACTCCTGATGGGCCTTGTGTCTTTCGGCAAATACCGAGTAGTTTATATGACACGACCTAGCGGTTCTCGTTTGACTCGCCAGGTGGCTGCCAAGCAGGTAGGGTTGGGCGCGAGAAATAGTTTGTTTATCGTGGTCATAAACAGTTGAAGGGTCGCAGTGTTTTTACAGGGTCGGTCGGGTAACCGGAAACACATATATTATTTTGTTTGGCCAAAGCTAAGTTAACATGCTAACAATATTCATTACATTGTGTAACTATGACTCAGCTAATCAGACAAACGTTACCAAAGTATTTTGCTACATCAGTAAACGAAGACTAGAAAGAATTAAAAAGAAAGATTTAATAAATAGCCTGATCTTACCTGTGATGAAGTGGGCGCTGCAAACCCGCGCATTTTTGATAGTGCTTTCATCCCAGTCTACACGTTTGATGGCTTGTAGTCATAGACGTCGGCGATTTTTTTGGAATGGGTGAGATCCTGCTGGAATTCTGTACATTTTAACCCCATCACTGCTACGATTCTGACACCCGACAACACAACAACTAGGCATTCCCTGAGTCTTTTTTGAGTCCAGGCTGCGCGCGCAATTTCCGCTTACGTAAGAATGACGTTTACTGCGAAGGGGTCTATAGCATCATTGATTGGCTGAGAGAACAAGCAATAGCCAATGAAATCTGGCGTAGTATCTGCCGCTTGGAACGAAGCGGTGTTTTATCAAATACGAATCCCACCGGTGATAGACTTTGAAAATGACCCATGAAAATTGGCAAAATCGTATTTTATTGTAGTAAATTCGTATTTTCGTAATCAAAACGACAAATCGTAATAAATACGATTTATTCGTAGTAGTTGGCAGCTATGCGTTATAACTTTCCCCAGTTCGCCTAATGTGTGCGTGAGTTTTTCCCCCTCGTGACAGCGCGATGCAGCCCAGCCTCAGTGGACTTCAATGGCATTTGGGAGCTATGCGCTTTTCAATCTCAAAATGCAAGACGATTATTGGACAAATACTGCGAAAACGCCCGCCCACGGACTCCCACGGACTCCCAGCCTCACAGTGGGAGGGACATGGCAAAGCTTTCCGTGAGGAGACTGGTGATTGGTGAAAGCGGCCGGATATTTTCTTTGATTGACAGCTCGTTTCAAATATAGACAGGCAGAGGTGAATTTCAGTTCAGTCCCATGCGGATTCGCAAGTGCTGTGGTGTAAGAGATCAGCTTACATTTCGATTTCATTCATTACATACGGTTTCTACCAGCTTTTTTAGTTTGTATATATTTTCATTGTAAATAAAGTGTAAATATAGTGTTGTCAAGTTTGCTATCTTAGTTCCAGAAATTTCGTTTATTTGAGTGACTGAATTTGAACTTGAGGGGGCTAGTCAGCTAGCAAGAAAGCTGCGCACGGATGCCAAGCATTGCTGATTTAATTTTGGCGAAGCCATTTGCCAGTCTTCCTTTCGAGGAAAAAATTAAAATTAAAGAGCAGGGTAGACCAACGCCTCAAATTGACTTGGTGAAAAAGGTAGGGAATAATATTCGTTCCTTTCAGCTCTCCTGGTACGAGAAAGTGAATTGGCTAACAGCAAGTGACCCACATCAACAACAGTAAATAGGCTACTTTAGTAATATGTCATGGATGGACCAAAAATATAGAATCTATTTAAAATGTTTATGCTGAGTATATTATATTGGGTGGCGGCACGGTGGTGTAGTGGTTAGCGCTGTCGCCTCACAGCAAGAAGGTCCTGGGTTCGAGCCCCGGGGCCGGCGAGGGCCTTTCTGTGTGGAGTTTGCATGTTCTCCCCGTGTCCGTGTGGGTTTCCTCCGGGTGCTCCGGTTTCCCCCACAGTCCAAAGACATGCAGGTTAGGTTAACTGGTGACTCTAAATTGACCGTAGGTGTGAATGTGAGTGTGAATGGTTGTCTGTGTCTATGTGTCAGCCCTGTGATGACCTGGTGACTTGTCCAGGGTGTACCCCGCCTTTCGCCCGTAGTCAGCTGGGATAGGCTCCAGCTTGCCAGCGACCCTGTAGAAGGATAAAGCAGCTAGAGATAATGAGATGAGATATTATATTGGAATATATATTTCTCTGGATATGAATTAAACACAGCTATAATTTGGAAAACATTTTTAAACAAAAACACAGCCGAGAACATTTCACACTACAGACCTGGATTAAAAGTGAAGGGTTATCAAAATTGTCAATAAAACATTTCTCAGTCAAAATAAGTAAAATATAGGGAAAGTGTCATTGAATGAAATGTTTGGCTCCCCAAGGTCAGTGCTTGTGCCTATTCCAGAACACTCTGCTGTTACTGCTGAGGTTCCTGACAAAGAGCTGCTTTCAATAATGATCAATTTTTAAACAACATGCCACAATTTTAAAATATAAAATGTTAAAATATACCCCCCAACACCACCATCATGTATATTGGACAGTAGGCTAATGGGCCAAAAGAACCTGTTATTTCACAGTTTGTGACCCTGCCAACAATCAGCCAGATCAGAGGCAAGAGTATGGGCAAAACTGATGTGTTTTTTCTTTTTTCTTTTAAAATCTGGAAATATCGTAACTGACCAGCCTCCCCTGTTTGAAAGACTACCAGCTGCCACTGAAACTGAACATTATTTTCTCTCTGTGATGATTATCCAGGCAGCAGTGATGATGTCACTCGGATTGACTCCTCCCCTTTCTCTGCTGTTTCTGCTCATGGTTTCAGGTGAGTCATTTGAAAATGTGCGCTGTTTATTTTTCTAAATATATAATATACATGTTCATATTTTTAATGGAGCCTTGAGCTTTATGTCATTAGTGTTTGTTCAGCAGTTCAGGGTTAACTTCCTCTTTTCTGCATCTCTTTCTCTCTCTCTCCCCCCTCCCTTTTACTGCTCTCTCTCTTCCCCTTTAGTATCCCCCTCTCTCTCTTCATGTTTAGTTCTCTCTCTCTCTGCACTGCATGCTGGGAGTTTGCTGGTGGTCGGTGTGGTGATGTTGGTTGAGAGTTTACATTTTTCTTTCTAACTTTTTTTGCTTTTCTTTCTTGTAGTATTTACTAATTGTTTTGTAGTGTTTGTGGTTTGGTTGTGTGTGTGTGTGTGTGTGTTTGTGGTGGGGATGGCATCCTCTGGGACGCCGTCCCTGTCCCTGAAACATGGGATTAAGATGGTACCGCAGCCCACGGTACCGGTAGAACAGGTGCTGCTCGCTGTCGGAGAGCAGGCGGGCTACAAAAACATCATATGCGCCTCCCGCGTGAACAAGGCAGTAGTCATGTTCATGAAGCACCGGGAGCTCGTTAATCAGCTCATAGAGAGCAACATTTACATCGATAATGAGTTTGTGCAGGTTTCCCCGCTGGCAGTGTTCCAGTGGGTGGTGTGAGTCGAAGAGTAGGTACTGGTCTGTGTGGGGGCTTCCAGTAGACCTCGATGCTAAGGCTTCTGTCTTCTGTCCAGAGTGGATCGGTGGTATGAGCGAGGAGTTAAAGAAGCCATTTTTGTCAACCTGGAACGGCCATCACTGAACAGAGGTGGTGGTCTAAGACACCATTTATCAGCTACCTACAATGCAGTCCTTGGCACACTTCCCAGACAACTGAATGCACACCAAAACCCAGATGTTTTCAGTCAGTGCGTTTACATGCACATAGAGAAAATCGAATTTCTGCCGTTGCTCGTCTGAAATCGAAGTTCTAAATGGCATGTAAACACCTTAGCTAGGCTGAAATTGAACCGAACTGGATTTCTCGTAGATTATGCGATTTTTGCCGAGTTACTTAGTGCATGTAAACCCTATCAAGCTACGTAGTCCAGCTACTTACTTCAGCACTGCCCCTAACGGAAGTGACGAGTGACGAGACCACAAGCGGGAAACACAACAGCCTCGGTCGGAAAAAAAAAAAAAAAAACAGCCTCGGTCGGCATGACACTTCACCTTAGCCGCCCACTTTATTAGGAACACTTCTGTTCGTACATACAAACTACAAACACTCTTCTTAGAGTTTAGAGTTTATTTTATTTTTAAAAGGGGCAGTGTACAAATTAAACATTATCCTTGTGGTAAGGACAGATGTCTGTACCAGGTTATAGCAGTACATGCTAATTTCTGCCTGTAGTCCCTTTGTTTATTTTTATTTTTTATTTTTTTAGCTTCTGAGATCAGACGGGATCAGGCGTTGTCAGAGTGGTTTGGCCGTAAGCAGTCCCTTTGTTTATACTCTTGAATAGCTCTTCTTCATGACGACAACCGGAAGTGTACCAACACGATAGGGCGTGTAGCGCCACCTGTGGCTCGGGTGCACAATGCACCTCACTCAATAGCTCGATTTCACAGTATGCAAGTAGGATTGGATTTCTCTGGCACCCCTGCTGGGACCCTTTGCTCGATTACCGACAGCAGCTCGATTTGGATGTGCATGTAAACGTACTGTGTCAGTACTGTGTACACTTCTGGTTGTCGTCATGAAGAAGAGCTATTCAAGCAAGAGTATAAACAAAGGGCCTACAGGCGGAAATTAGCATGTACTGCTATAACCTGGTACAGACATCTGTCCTTACCACAAGGATAATGTTTAATTTGTACACTGTCCCTTTTAAAAATAAAATAAACTCTAAACTCTAAGAAGAGTGTTTGTAGTTTGTATGTACGAACAGAAGTGTTCCTAATAAAGTGGGCGGCTAAGGTGAAGTGTCATGCCGACCGAGGCTGTTGTGTTTCCCGCTTGTGGTCTCGTCACTCGTCACTTCCGGAAGGGGCAGTGCTGAAGTAAGTAGATCGAATACGTAGCTCGATAGGGTTTACATGCACTAAGTAGCTCGGCAGAAATCGCTTAATCTAGGTCGTATAGCTCGATTGCGAGAAATCAAGTTCGGTTCAATTTCAGCCTAGCTAAGGTGTTTACATGCCATTTAGAACTTCGATTTCAGACGAGCAACGGCAGAAATTCGATTTTCTCTATGTGCATGTAAACGCACTGAGTGACTCACAGGAGGACAGAGAGAATCAACATCCCACTGATCACCCCAACGACTCTCTAGGTCGTTCACACCCAGCCCCCAGTGACCCACACCAACAGGATGACTCAACGACACCTTAAGATTGCTTTTCATCCATGAGAGGATAAATACCTGATACTCCCTATTAGTTAGAAAGAACTGAAGAAGCCTTTCGGCTGAGAGGTGAAACGTCTTCAAGAATCTTCAAGCAAGTCCAGTTGCTCATTTTACCACCCACAGTTTATTATGACCTGGATGACTGAGAATCTTCACAGACAAATAATAATAATAATAATAGGGTGGCATGGTGGTGTAGTGGTTAGCACTGTCACCTCACAGCAAGAAGGTCCTGGGTTTGAGCCCAGTGGCCGGCGAGGGCCTTTCTGTGCGGAGTTTGCATGTTCTCCCCATGTCTGTGTGGGTTTCCTCCGGGTGCTCCGGTTTCCTCCACAGTCCAAAGACATGCAGGTTAGGATAATTGGTGGCTCTAAATTGATCATAGGTGTGAATGTGAGTGTGAATTGTTGTTTGTCTCTGTGTGTCAGCCCTGCGATGATCTGACGACTTGTCTAGGGTGTACTCCGCCTTTCACCCGTAGTCAGCTGGGATAGGCTCCAGCTTGCCTGCGACCCTGTAGAACAGGATAAAGTGGCTACAGATAATGAGATGAGATAATAACAATATGTATGGATGTAAAATTGAAATGTACATTGTGTTTTATATTTATAGTATAAACATGAGGCATGTCTCCCCTCAGATAATATCTGCTAGTTAAAATGCAGTAAGTTTATGATTCGGAAGCTAAATGATGTGATTCAATAACAGGAGAACAGACACTAATCCCCACAGGCTGCACTGCATGTTTTCCTCTTTCCTCTCAGCCTCAGAGCTTCAGGTGGAGATGAGTCCTGATGAAGTGGTTGAGGGCGAGACAGTCACTCTCACATGTAAAATCACCTGCAGCCCGACTGTCTCCTGGTACAGAAGTGGAAATCTTTTATCCTCCTCCTCTAACCCTCTCCGTCTGCAGTCAGTCAGTCAGAGGGATTCAGGTGATTACAGCTGTGCTGCACAGGGAGAAGATTATCGCTCCCCTGCTGTCACTCTTGATGTCCAATGTAAGTCCAGATTTATTCTTTCACTCATGAAACTAGCAGCACAAAGTTGGTGCTGAATCCACATGTAAAATGAATCCCATCAGTAATGAAGCAGGAACCAGCAGCACAGCAACACAACAAGTCATCAGTTGATGTGAAGTTTCACTGGATGCATTCTGATCAGGTTTACACTGGACATGATTAAAGGGCTGATGACACGAACATGACTCTATGCAATTTCTTAAATAAACTATACAACATGGCAAACATGTTAGATTTCTGTTATAATTACGTGAAAAGAAGCTGTTGTTACGCAAATATCCAACTTTTAATTGCACAGCGCAAGAAAACTGGGTCCGTGGCTCGCGGCCATGTTGTGACGTCAGCGGGAGAACACGCTGCGGTTCACTGGCTGTTCTACTCTGGTTCTACTCAATGGAAATGGTGCATGAAAACGCCGGTGAACTCTCTAGTGCTAGCTCTTCCTCTTCTGGGAGTCTAGAATTGTGTTGATCTCTTCCGAATAGAATCTATGATAGCCTACCCTCTTTACCCTTTGCCTCTCGTTGCTAGGCGGCAGTTACATGAAAGCCGCAAGCTTTCACAAGCAAATACATGACTGATATCACGCCGAATTTATGATTACATTTATGATTATCATGTAGAATCTATAGCTCTACGTACCTTTTATCTTATGTCATTTCACAACACATGTTCTGACAGGAGGACTGTCTTTGGATCCGGCATAGCTACTAGTAGACCCCCTCTGGAATACTGGCAGTGTTGCTAGATTGGGAGGAATCCCGCCCAGTTGGGCAGTTTCAAGTGCATTTTGGTGGGTTTTGAACATATTTTGGGCTGGAAAACTTCAGCAGTATCTGGCAACATATTATTATAAAATAATGTATAATATAATACTAATAATGACAAACTGAACACCTGTTGCATCAACAACAAACTGGTAAGTTAGGAGAAAGGTTCTTTCGCTGACGTCATATAGCTCCTCCTCCTCTTTCATCTCCTAGGTGCTGCAGCCCTGTCAAATTTGCCCAAATAGCCGCGTTTTTTATCATAACTTGTAAAATAGGCGCCTTCGTGAATTAATATATGGATCATCAGGAATTACTTTTTATGTTATAAAACATCGCCAAAGATGTCAAAAACGTGTCATCAGCACTTTAACGGCTTTAGTCCTACAGAATACTGCAGAGAGAACTTCATTATTCTTTTACAGAAAAGATATTTGGATATGAACAGTTCACATCTCTCAGAGAGCCAACTCGCTCCAAAACTGTACAAGGCACCATGATGATAAATTAGCTGCTCATTAAGCAGACATGTCTCATTACATCATGTGTCAGTAATTAAAGTGGCCTGTCTCTCTCTCTCTCTCTCTCTCTCTCTCTCTCGGTATCTAGAGTTAAATCTGTCTGTGGGTTAAACCTGCACAATGCAGACAGACTCGCATACAAGCATCCATATGGATCTGCATACTTACATACTCGCACATTAGAATATTTTAATATTAGCATACATGTGTATTATCATACTTGCACACCAGACTAGCATAAATGCTCATTAGTGTTCTAGCGTGCTGAAATATTTGAATATTAGCGTACATGTGTATTTGCAAGCTTACATACTTGAACACTACAATATTTGAATATAAGCCTACAGATGTATTTACATGCTCACAGACTAGAATACATGAATATCAGCATGTGTGTGTTAACGTGCTTTCATACTTACTTGCTAGAATATTTGAAAATTAGAATACAGAAGCACTCAAAAGTTCTGACACACTTGTTACTGTGAATGAGTGTGTCCAAACTTTTGACTCATACTGTACATGTGTATTAGCATGCTTACATACTTGCATGCTAGGATATTTTAATATTAGCATACATGTTAGCATACGCAAACTTTAGAATATTAGCATACAGATATATTAACATGGGCGGCACGGTGGTGTAGTGGTTAGCGCTGTCGCCTCATAGCAAGAAGATCCTGGGTTTGAGCCTAGTGGCTGATGGGGGGGCCTTTCTGTGTAGAGTTTGCATGTTCTCCCCGTGTCCACGTGGGTTTTGTAGTATCTTGACTACATTAACAAACACGAACACCATCAATCCGTTTGAATCTTTTATATGAAGAAAGTGCGGGCAACACATTTACACAATGCATTCGGGATATTCTTTTCTGGTCTGAACACAAATGCAATGGCTCTATATGAGCATAGCAAACCCCCCAGTGCCCTCTAGGGGCTTCAGGTAAATCATAGGATTACTACACTCCCCCACTGTTAAGATAAAACATAGGTACTAACCAGATCTTTGAACCGGTTCAAGGAACGAAAACGAAAACCGGGAACTTTTTCTATTTCACATGGAACAGAAACGAAACCAGAAACTTTATTATTTTTTATGTTCTGGAACAGAAACGCTTATTAAAAATAATGGTAACCAGTTAATACCGGTTTTTATTTCGTTCCTCAAAGTTTCCGTAGCCTACAAATAAAAAAGTCATTCTTCTCCCGCGCAAGTTTCTATGACCCGCTGGGGTTCACTTCCTGTGTGACGTTCGCTGACTGAATGGAGAGAGTGGGAGGGTGGACTACTATCACGCCTCCACATCTTAAATAAGAGGTAAATATTGCAGTCTATCGTTATTCAAAAACGTCAATTTCAAACACGATATCAATATATTTGTCCACGTTAATGAGAGGCTCGCGAACATTAAATGGCGTTAACCTCTGTTAGCCTATCAATGCATAGGGCCTGACTAGCCTTTGGTAACACACTAAACGAATTCTCTTTCATTTTTGGCACTTTTTCTGTTTGTGTAGATGGGAAGACATACTGAGAATCCAAATCGCCAACATTTGAAATAATTGTTTTGAATTATTTCTTGTCTTATTTAATGAAGGTTGTAATAGAATTAGCCTACATTTGGCTTAAGCTGGATGAGACAGAGACATAATTTTATAGCCATTTGTTAAACAGCTGACAGGGAACGTAATTAACTGTTCCGGGAACGAAATTTTTTTGTTCTAACCAGTAGGGGTGTGCAAAAATATCGATACGGCGATATATCGCGATACTTTGTCTTCCGATTCAATATCGATACTCAAAATTTGAATATCGATATTTTTTCAAATAATAAATCATGTTTCAGACGGGTTGTAAATCCAGTACGACTTCCGCACCTCCGCTCCGCGAGGTGTCGCTGTGCCGCTCCCTCACTGCAAGGCACTCTTCATCTTCTCTTTTTTCCCCGGCGGTTGCAGTGAGGAAAAAAAACAAGCAAGCATGGCTGTTAATGTAAACCTAGAGACGCCGCCGAACTTTAAGGCAGATGTTTAGAGGCACTTTGGATTCCAAAGGAAAGGAGAAAAAAACAGTGAGCCAGACAAAGAGTACGCACTCTGCAAAACCTGTTTCGCTCCAATTAGATATTCAGGTAACACAACAAACTTGCGAACTTACTTAGCACTACACCACCCCGACATATTAGCTCAGTCGGAGCCGCTGAAACCCGACCCGAAGCAAACTACACTGGACAGCGCCAAAGTCCTCCCGTCTACTTCAGTGATGTGTGACTTACTGTAACTGTGAACTTAATTTTGTCATTTAAGGCCAAAGGCAAGAAGTTGCACTTTATCTTGCATTTTCAATTTTAGTGTGTGTGAGACACTGTATTTTATTTTGAGTATTTACTCTAAGTTCAGAAGAAACATGATTCACTGAGGTTTCAGTTCAGTTTCAGTGTGTGGACACTGACCCACACTGCACTTTGTTTCATAATCGTGCTCAGGGAGACTAAGATGCCCACTGCACTTTTCAATGTGTTCCAGACAGTGTGTTGTTCCTGCAAAATAAGCACAAGTTAAATGTTCTCAGGTATATGTTCTCAAGTTTACAAAGAACAAATTGATATTAGTGTTAGCACTGAAATGTATGTGCAGTCTGCAGTGCAAGTTTTAAGTTTTCATAAAACAATTTGATTCTGCTTGTTAAGCAGCACTGATGTGTCCATGCTTACAGAAAAGTTGAGAATACTAGCACAGAAATGGGAATTTTCTGTATGTTGTAGTGAAGCAACTCTTGGTTTTGCCAGCAGTGGAATAGAGACAAATATATGTCTGGCAAGAGTGTATAGTTATGTATGTGAAATGTAATTTTACAGTGGTCAATAAATTCTGATTTTCTTCAGTGACACAGATATCGTGATGTGGTTGAAATTTCTTGCAATATATCGATTATCGCAGAATCGCTGTACCGTGATATTATCGTTATCGTGGGCAAAATATCGCCATAGTATCGTATCGTGAGGTATCTGGTGATACCCAGCCCTACTAACCAGTTCGGGAACGTCTATTTAATGGTGGAACCCAAAACCGGAAACGTTAAAATTCCGTTTCTGTTCGGAACGAACCAATAGGAAAAAAATTCTGGTTCAAAGCCCTGGTACTAACAGTACAAACTACTAAAAATACATAATACTGAAAATACAGAACTTCCTAGCAGGTTTCTTTTGTTCACAACCTGAGATGTAAACAGAACCAAGCTCATGAACACATTGTCTTGACAATACATAAACATTTACAACAGCTGTTTTTTTTTTATAACTAAACTAAGGAAGTACAGGGTAGACTGCCTGTCTTCCATGAGATCATAAGGCGCATTCTTGGCTTTCCTCAAACATGATCTCACTGCTAGCTAGTATAGTCTTTCAGGTATCGGGGTGACACCCATTCTCTGGTGGATTGGCGCAGCTCCACTGGTGGAACTCCAGGTGAGTCCAGTCTTTCAGGAATGGGGCTCTGGAGATTCCCCTGGCCAGGAGAAGGTGGCGGCTCTGTCTCTGGCTGACTTGATGATGGTTCCGGCTCGTCGTCAGGTCTGTGAGGCTCCGGGAGTTCTGGGCTCTTTTCCAGTGAGGGTGAGGATTCAGGATGACGAGCTCTCACCTGGTCAACATGTCTCCTCATGCGCTGGCCATTACCTAAGATCACAGTGTAGGACACAGGACCCGTCGGTGACTCTACAGTAGCTGGTATCCATTTAGGACCCAGGCCGTAGTTCCTGGCATATACGGCATCGCCGGGACTGAACCTTCTCAGCTGAGTGGTTTTGTCATGGTCCTCTTTCTGTTTCATCTGTTTGTGTTCAATCTTGGACTTTAAGTCTGGTTTTAATAGATCAAAGGCAGACCTCAGCCTTCTGTTCATCAGCATTTCTGCTGGTGACAGCCCAGTTGTTGTTTGTGGTGTGATGCGGTAGCTAAATAAGAATCTGGAAACCCGCGCCTCAATGCTGCCTCCTTTCATTTTCTTCACCCCCTCTTTGAAAGTCTGCACTGCCCGTTCTGCCAACCCATTGGAGGACGGATGGAACGGAGCTGATGTTATATGCTGAATCCTATTTTGAGCCATGAAATGGCGAAATTCTGAGCTTGTAAAGCAGCTACCATTATCTGAGACCAGTATTTGTGGGAGACCTTGTGCTGCAAAACACTGGCGTAACTTCTCAATGGTTGTTTGGGTTGTACTTCCATTTGTGGGGTAAACCTCCAACCACTTTGAGTGCGCGTCGATGATTATTAGGAACATTTTTCCCAAGAACGGCCCTGCATAATCAATGTGGATGCGCAACCATGGCCTCTCCAGCCACTCCCACGGGTGCAGTGGCGCATTTGGTGGTGCTTTTCTATTCTCTTGGCATTGTTGGCACACGCTCACCTCTCTCTCTATGTCCTGGTCCATCCGTGGCCACCACATGTAAGACCTGGCCAGCGCTTTCATGCGTGAGATGCCTGGGTGTGATTGATGGAGTACTTTCAGGAGTGCTGTATGGCCGGGTGGAGGAATCACAGTTCGCGCTCCCCAGAGGATGCACCCATCTTGGGCATTCAGCTCCAGTCGCCTGCTGTAGTACGGCATGAGCTCGGGATCTTTTATCTCTGGCCATCCACTGAGAACATAACTGTATACTTGAGACAGTGTGGCATCTTTGGATGTCCACTTTCTGATCTGAGACACATTGAGGGGTACATCATCCATCTGGTCCAACATCAGCACCCGCTCTGGTGTCTCCTGCTCTGTCTGCAGGGATGGAACTGGCAGTCTGCTGAGCACGTCAGCGTTGCTGTGGAATTTCCCAGGTTTGTAGATTATCTTGTACTCATAGGCTCTGAGCAGAACAGACCATCTCTGGATCCTGGGTGAGAGCGTGTGGGGTACAGGTTTCATTTCATGGAACAGTGTTATCAAAGGCTTATGATCGGTTGTGATGGTAAACTTACGTCCATATAGGTACTTGTGGAATCTCTGGATACCGAATATGACAGCTAAACCCTCTTTGTCTAGCTGAGAGTATCGTTTCTCCGATGCAGTAAGGGTTCTTGACATGAAACCCAGCAGCCTCTCAGTTCCATCAGGCATCCTGTGCGATAACACAGCACCCACCCCATAAGGGGATGCATCACACGCCAAAATTAGTTCCCTATCCGCAGAATAATGAACTAACACATGGGCAGACTGAAGGAGTTCTTTGGACTTACGGAAAGCTTCAGCTTGCTTGTTTGTCCATGCCCATTTCTCATCTTTCCTCAGCAGCTGGTGCATTGGGGCAAGCAGTGTGGACAGGTTAGGGAGAAAATGATTGTAATAATTCAGCAGCCCCAGATACGCTTTGAGCTCTGTAACATTTGATGGTGTTGGGGCATCGCTGATTGCCTTGACCTTTGACGTCATTGGGTGCAGACCCTGTGCATTCACCTTGTGGCCTAAATAACACACCTCGTCCTTCAGTAGCTCACATTTGGACCTCTTCAGACGCAACCCAGCCTCCTCCAAGCGTCCTAATACTGCATTCAAGTTCTTGAGATGGTTCTGGGCATTTACACCTGTCACAAGAATGTCATCCAAATAAATAGCCACCATTGGTATGCCCTGCAGCAACCCCTCCATCGTTCTTTGGAAAACGGCCGGGGCGGATGAAACGCCAAAAGGGAGGCGGTTGTATGTGAAAAGACCCTTGTGCGTGTTCACTGTGAGGTACTACTTTGAGTTCTCATCCATCAGAATCTGTGCATAAGCGTGGCTCATATCTAGTTTTGAAAACTGTTGGCCTCCAGACAAGGCTGTGAACAGGTCTTCTATTTTTGGGATTGGGTACTGTTCTAAGAGGGACACTCGATTCACAGTGAGCTTATAATCACCGATTGACCCAGCTAATTGACCCATCGGGTTTCAATATGGGTACCACCGGATATGCCCAGTCTGAGTGTTTGACAGGCATGATTATCTGTTCCTTTATCAGGCGGTTTATTTCGGCTTCCACTTTAGGGCACATAGCGAAGGGGATCTGTCTAGGACGGAAGTATCTGGGTATTGCGCCTGGCACAACGTTAATGGTCGCCTTGACTCCCTTCAACGTCCCCAACTCATCCTTGAATACATCTTCATGACGCGCCAGCACCTGTTCTACGGTCAGCCTTTCCCCACTTGCTACACTCATGTTGTGAGTTTCTGCCCAGTTCAATCTTAATTGTTTGAGCCAGCTTTGGCCCAGCAGGTTGGGTCCAGTGCCACCGACTATGTAGAGAGGTAAGTTTTTTCGTTGGTTTTGACATTGCACATTGACATCGGCTACTCCCAGCATCTTTATGTCTTCCCCTGTATATGTTTTTAATTTCATACTAGTTTGCCCCACTTTGGGCTTTTTCACATTTTCCCACTGTGCATTGAACACTGATTCGTTCATAAGTGTAATGCTGCATCCTGTGTCCACTTCAAACTTCACATTTTCCCCATGAACTGTCAACTCCGCAACAATTGGTTTTACCTTTGAATGTTTGTCCTGTAGACTGTACATTGAAAAGGCTTGCTCTATGTCGTCTGTTTTTTCATATTCTTCCTCTTCTGAATCTACAGTTACATGGTGTGAGTGACTACTCCCACTGGGTGCACTGTTTATGCTCTTTCGGCTATTTTCCCCTTTGTTTGGCTTCAGAACAGTTTGTTTTCTAGAATTTTGACAAGCTCTACCAATGTGTCCTATTTTCCCACATGAATGGCATTTCTCTTGCTTGAAACAGCAGGATAAGGGATCGTGTCCGCCATTGCACCTGTAACAAGTTTTCCCTTCCTCTCCTGTTTTTCTTTCAGGTCGCCTAAATGCAGTGCTGGGATTCCCCCTTTCTCTGATGCTATTACACGCTGCTTTTCCTTGCAAATCCTGTGTGTTTTTGTATGCAGACTCCATAGCTAAAGTCATTTTGAGTGCTTTTTCAAATGTGAGATTTGACTCAGCCAGTAAACGTCTTTGCATGGTCTCATCGTTTATCCCACACACTAGTCGATCCCGCAGCATTTGTGAGAGTGACACCCCATAATTACAGTCCTGTGCCAGCTTTCTAAGTTGGGCAACAAACTCGGACACTGACTCGTCCGGTTGCTTCACGTGGGAGTTGAATCTGAAACGCTGCACAATTTCGCTGGGTTGTGGGTTAAAATGGTCTTTTAGCAACGTCACTAGCTCATCAAAAGTGCAATCTCCTGGTTTGTCAGGGCTTACCAAGTTGCGCATCAGGCTGTAAGTTTCAGCGCCCACCACACTAATGAGAACGGATTTTTGTTTGTCTGCATCATTAATTCCGTTTGCTGCAAAAAAGTGCTGTATAATTTCTACATATTCCTCCCAACTTTGTGTTTTGTGGTCGAATGCCACGAGTGTTCCAATGGTCGCTGCCATATCGGGTTAACTTGCTGGCTTGCTAGCTAGCTCTTCCCTCCCTCGCAACTTCGGGGAAAGTAAACTGACAATTATCTCTCACCAAGGTGTCCGGAATTCGCTCTCTGCATGGAGTCCTCGTCGCCAATATGTAGTATCTTGACTACATTAACAAACACGAACATCAATCCGTTTGAATCTTTTATATAAAGAAAGCGCGGGCAACACATTTATACAATGCATTCGGGATATTCTTCTCTGGTCTGAACACAAATGCAATGGCTCTATATGAGCATAGCAAACCCCCCAGTGCCCCCTAGGGGCTTCAGGTAAATCATAGGATTACTACAGGTTTCCTCCGGGTGCTCCGGTTTCCTCCACAGTCCAAAGACATGCAGGTTAGGCTAATTGGTGGCTCTAAATTGACCGCAGGTGTGAATGAGTATGTGAATGGTTGTTTGTCTCGATGTGTCAGCCCTGTGATGATCTGGTGACTTGTCCAGGGTGAACCCCGCCTCTCGCCCATAGTCAGCTGGGATAGGCTCCAGCTCACCCCCGACCCTGGACAGGATAAGCGGCTACAGATAATGGATGGATGGATGTATTACAGGGCTCAAAATTCATATATTTTTTCACCAGCCAGCCGGACTAGTTACCTTCGAAAGTAACTAGCCAAACAGAAAATCAACTAGCCAAAATTTGTTCATGTATGAATTTTACTTCTGTCAAAAATAACGCAAAAGAGAGTAGTTACCATTCTTCATGACTAATGTGCATTTATTTCAAGACCCGAGTATTTTGATACTGTTGTTAAATCCATAAATGAGAACAACACAGAGCACCATAATATAATATCAACAAATAATAATATATTGGAAAACTTGGCAACTTGGTGTATGAGTATTGAAAACAAATATACTATACGTCTAAGTTGGGACAAAGTACAAATTGTAAATAAAAATGGAATGCAATGATGTGGAAGTTTCAAAATTCCATATTTTATTCAGAATAGAACATAGATGACATATCAAATGTTTAAACTGAAAAAATGTATCATTTAAAGAGAAAAATTAGGTGATTTTAAATTTCATGACAACAACACATCTCAAAAAAGTTGGGACAAGGCCATGTTTACCACTGTGAGACATCACCTTTTCTCTTTACAACAGTCTGTAAACGTCTGGGGACTGAGGAGACAAGTTGCTCAAGTTTAGGGATAGGAATGTTAACCCATTCTTGTCTAATGTAGGATTCTAGTTGCTCAACTGTCTTAGGTCTTTTTTGTTGTATCTTCCGTTTTATGATGCGCCAAATATTTTCTATGGGTGAAAGATCTGGACTGCAGGCTGGCCAGTTCAGTACCCGGACCCTTCTTCTACGCAGCCATGATGCTGTAATTGATGCAGTATGTGGTTTGGCATTGTCATGTTGGAAAATGCAAGGTCTTCCCTGAAAGAGACGTCGTCTGGATGGGAGCATATGTTGCTCTAGAACAGGGGTGTCAAACATACGGCCCACGGGCTGGATCCGGCCCTCCAGATGGTTTAATCCGGCCCCAGACTTGTAGAGAAAAAATTTCTAAGGATGTCAAAAAAAAGTAAATCTCTAGCCCATTCCTGTTATGAATTTTTAAAGAAATAACCGAAATGCTCAATTCAGCCGCTAGGGGCAGCCAAAAAAAAGCAACACTGACATAAGAGATCAGGAAATAAACAGCACATTTTAGCAACGTGCCCAGATATGCTGTCTGATTCCATGAATGGCAGTCTTGCCTCACCCCTATTAAGTTTCTATCAAAATTATCAAGCGTGATACCCCCATTACCAAAATGTCTTTGTCAAAAAGAAGAAAAGTTGACAACTACAACTCCCAGAACACACAGCACCCTCTGTCTCCCGCCTTCTAACACACAGCTGACATCCATTTCCTCATCACCTGCCCCTGCATATAAACACCAGTCACACAAGCGCTCAATGCAAAGTATTGTTCCGGTTCACTGAGCATACCAAGCCTTGTTATCTCTCTGATTGCCTTTCTACCATTCTGACCTTTGCTAGTGTTTCTCGTTTCCTCGATCTCTGTTTACCTCTGATATTCTGTTTGCTGATCGTCCGACCCTAGCGCGTTTACTGACCTTGATTCCTGTCTCTTGATTTGGCTTGGTTTGCTATTCTTAAGCTATCTTTCACTGCACATACATCCGTAAGTGCTTGCATACTCACAACATTTATCAGAAAGCTCATGCAAGTTCATTTTTATCACTACATATAACCAATATTGCAGGTTTTTACAAATCTGCTGACACTCACCACTACTTTCAGGGTTTTCCTTACACCATCATCAAAGAATCCTCCCGCAGTCAGCACCTCTATCTGGTGGTCCCCTGCTTTCATGGGAATAATTACATATGGGACAGATCTGGTAGATTTGGCGTCAATGTTAACTATGGTACTGTATTTTTTCTTTTTGCTGGCTGCACTGCAAACATTCTCTGTCTCAAGGAATTCCACACGCACCTGGAAAGGACAGGAAGTCAGACATCAAGATCAGGACAAAACTTATGTTAACTTGTTAAGAAGCAGGCATTAGTGTGAGATATGAAGTGAATCGTGTGGCTGAACTTGGGTGGCATGGTGGTGTAGTGGTTAGCACTGTTGCCTCACAGCAAGAAAGTTCTGGGTTTAAGCCTTTCTGTGTGGAGTTTGCATGTTCTCCCCGTGTTTGTGTGGGTTTCCTCCGGGTGCTCCGTTTTCCCCCACAGTCCAAAGACATGCAGGTTAGGCTAACTGGAGGCTCTAAATTGACCGCAGGTGTGAATGGTTTTTTGTCTCTATGTGTCAGCCTTGTGATGATTTGGCGACTTGTCCAGGGTGTACCCTGCCTCTCACCCATAGTCAGCTGGGATAGGCTCCAGCTTGCCCATGACCCTGCACAGGATAAGTGGTTAGAGATAATGGATGGATGGATTATGTGGCTGAACTTCAAACAATTTCATTCATGCAGCTTCTGTAAATATTTTATGCCAGTCAGGGTGGTGGTGGATCCAGATCCTGTCCTGGGAATGCTGGGTATGAGGCAGAAATAGACTCTGGGTTTGATATCAGTCCATAGCAGCACATGGGTACACATGGGGGAGGGGATTTAGCATAGCCAATCAACCAACTGGGAATGTTCTTGGGAGGTGGGAGGTAACCAGAGAACCTGCATAAAGCCCATGTGGTAGAACCATGTGCAGAAACTCCAAACAGACCTTAATCTGAGCTCAGGATGAAACTGAGAACCCTAGAGCTGTGAGACACCAACACTACATGCTGCACCAACCTGTTGCTATGAGCTGAACTGTATTTTATAAAACATGAACTGTATTTTATAATATATATATATATATATATATATATATATATATATATATATATATATATATATATATATATGTGTGTGTGTGTGTGTGTGTATATATATATGTGTGTGTATATATATATATGTATATATATATATATATATATATATATATATATATATATATATATATATATATATATATGTGTGTATGTAAGTAAGTAAGTGCAGGTAAGAGTAAAAAGTACCCTCTGTTTCCTGTTGGAGAAGTTATACAGAACAGCTTTGATTTCCAGTTGTTCATTGCGTACTGCTGAGTAAGGTAACTTGAGATCCACAAAGAAGTCTTTTGCCACTGTTAGTTCATAGGGATCAGCTACACAGATACCTACAGGGAAAGTAAATGTTTTAATATTCTTTTAACATTTGCCATCATATATCAGCCATTACAGGTGTGTATTTCAGTTTTTTAGACATATCATTGTTTACATCAAGATATTTCAGACGTGCGAAGAAGGCATGGTACTGACCATGGGTCTTTGACAGACTGATGGCGAGGATTTCCCAGGTAGTAATAGAGTCTTTGAGATAGTTTGTGTCTAAAGTGTGGCTTGTTGTAGTACTAAAATAAAAAGGGAAACATCAAATCAGAACTACCATTTACCACCAAAATGCTACACTCATATAAATCTTGGATTATTCCAATTACCATGGTATATTTCCTTGACAGGGTGGCAGGTCAATGTCTTCCCACAGCCAGCTCTCAGGGAACTGTGTTCGGGTGACAATTTCATCAGAATTGATGAAGTCATCGTCATCATCGTCACCTGAACAGATTTGTATTTGTAAATTGTGCCTTGGACAAGTGGCAAACATTCACTTATCAAAAAATAAGGCAAGTGTTGGGTCAAATTTTATTATGAGTAGATTATGATCAGAATATGAATCAGAATCAGTAGGTTAAATCAGGATATATGTAGGTATATATTATTTTTGTGAAATAGTAATTCTTAGCTTATTCTGTGTTAAAATTTAGTTTGAAATGACCTTAGGTCCGGCTGGACATTGTTTGGGAACATTTTGTTTATGAATGTGTATTTTGAACAGAGAAGTGTCTGAAGGTCTGTTTTAGTGTCAGATCGACTCATACCCACTTTGAAACAGTAGAATTAAAGTTCATGATCATGCTTATTCATTCAGTTGAATCTTAGGTCATGGCTTCATAAAGGCTATGAAATATACTGAAATATATTGAAATATACTATGGTAATGATTAATGTTAGTTTTATAGATCCCGTAATTAATGAATGCATTCCGTGATTAATGTTCGTTTCATAGTTCTAGATTAGTTTCATAATTATAATTAAGATCTTATGATTCTAAGGACTTTTAGTTTAAGAGCATTAACCTAATTTAGTTATAAGTTTAATCCTGTTAGTGGTTTAATTGTTCTCTCTCTTTCAGACATATTCTCATTGTTCTTGTGGTTAAGTTGTTCTTATTTTTTTATGTTTATTCTCTTATAACATTCATTATTAAGAGCATACTGTTATTTGTTATTTTACTTATGTTGATGGAATCAAGATAATCAAGATGTAATTTACTGACTGACCACACATTCATGTGTTAAGAATTATTCATGTTAATTATTAAGAATTAGTAAGATCCTTTCTGTGCAAACTGGTGTTTTTTGACCTTCTTCGTAGGCAAGACATTATCTATGTTTAACATTCCAAACTATTCCACGAAGAATCAGACATAATATTGATTATAAGCCAAAATTCTGATATCTATCTGTACCTTACTGTCAGCAAAAATATGTTATTATATTATTATGATTGATTCAAGATCATTACACACTTCTACATAGACACACACCCATAGACACACACACACACACGAAGACAAAACATAAACATAGCAACACTATAAGACATTCCCACAAATGTTTTCATTCTGACGAAGCAAGCGAATAAACTGGCATGTGAACAACCCACACATGTTCCCCTGTCCGTTTCTGAGCGATTGACTCGTCCTCGGGCCCGAAGGGAAGGCATCAGCACGAAGGAATCGGGGTCTCTTTCTGGGTGAACCCAACAGCAAGTCAGTTTGACAGACTTAAGATATTGATATATTTGCAAGTGTGGAGCAGTGAAGCAAGCAGGGGACTGTTCAACTGAAAAGAAGCGATGCAAATTTGCGTCAGTCAGGCTCTAAGGGTTGAACAAATTAAAATAAGTTAAATTGATAATGCGTGTTTTTTTGCAAGTTTTTTGTGCAGTATTTAATGGCAGGTTGCAACTTCATCATGAGCTTTGGGTAGTGAATGAAAGGATGAGATTGCAGATACAAGCGGCTGAGGTGAGCTTTCTCCGTAGGGTGGCTGGGTTCACCCTTAGGGTGTGGAGCTCAGACATCCAAAGGGATCTTGGACTAGAGCTGCTGCTTCTTCATGTCGAAAGGAGTCAGCTGAGGTGGTTTGGGCATCTGACTAGGATGCCTCCTGGGTGCCTTCCTTTGGAGGTTTTCCGGGCACATCCAACTGGGAGGAGACTTCGGGGTAGACCCAGAACATGCTGGAGAGTTTATGCATCTCATCTGGCCTGGGAGCACCTTGGGATCCCCCAGGAGGAACTGGAAAGCATTGCTGGGGAGAAGGATGCCTGGAATACCCTGCTTAGCCTGCTGCCACCGCAACCCAACTTTGGATAAGTGGAAGAAAATGGATTGATGGATGGATGGATAGAAGGTTGCAACTTTGGGTTGTCATGGGTCCATGCACTGCACTGGGGGCACTACTTATGAAATATGCTTGGACCCCACAGATTGCTCCTTGCAGCTATATTCATATTTAAGCTATATATTGCAGTTTTGGCCCTCAAGTTATGGCCTTAAAGGACGTGTCAACAGGCTTAACCATTTATCATTCTTATTTTCCATGCAGTTGACCAAATAAGGGTACAGCTATGGCTTGAAGGTTAGAGAAGCAACCTTGGGCCCATAGGTTGCCAGTTCGATTCCCAGGACCAGCAGGAAAAAATGTGAGAAGAGTTCAGTGAGTGATCATGGCTCCCTCTATATCATGGCTGAAGTGCCCTTGAGCAAGGCACCTAACCCCCAACTGCTCCTGGGTGCTGTAGCATAGCTGCCCACTGCACTGGGTATGTGTGTGTGCTCATTGATCATTTGTGTGTGTTCACTGCCCCATATGGGTTAAATGCAGAGGAGGTGCTTGAGTGTACATGTGACAAATAAAGGCTTTTTCTTCTTCAGATGATCATCTTGCAGGCACAGGTGTGATAACAACTATGGCTTCTTTTACTCTGTAATGGACTGACTAATGATGTTAGTGATGTCATTTTAGCCTAATTGGTTTGGTTTTTGTGCAACCAAGACATGGGACTGGGCAAAGAAGTTAGTTAATGAATTGGTTGGCTTCAAAAGGCAACATTGTAATGCTCTTGGATATTTTTTTGCTTTAAATCTTACATTTAGTTCATTTTTAAATGTTTTTAGGAACCTTTAACAACTCAAGCAAAAATAAAGAACAAAGTTGGTCCTTACTCCGAGCCAGATGCAGCAGGTCTCTCTGCTCATCCTTGCATTTTTGGATCTCCTTACAACAGTGAAGGAAGGCCTGGACACACTCTGCACCCTCCAAAATGAAAGAAGCTCTCCGTTCACATGTGTAGCCAAGCCTTTTCAGCTTCAGTCCGTCTGTACAGCATTTCTTCTGTTCACCGGAGTATTTACCAACTTACGAAAAAGGGTACAAATGAAGATCAGCACTGAGAAACTGGTAGTCAAGATCTATATATTCCCCCTTATCTGTCTGTCTGTCTGTCTGTCTATCTATCTGAATCAAACTGTTGAATAAAAATTCCAGCTTCTTACTCAGTCTTTGGGTGATCTGTAATAGAGTCTCAGCTCTCCGTTTTCTCTTCAGTGGGATGGGACACACAGGATCTATTAAAAGGAAATTACAGCTTGTAGTAAAGGAAGAGCCAGCTTGTTGCTGAAGTCTAAACATGCATAATTTTCCCCCCCAAAATTTGCTGTACCTCGAATATATTATCAATTTATATCACTGTGCTGTTGAATTCTGGATCCTCGAACTGGTGAGAAAGTGTTAATTTTCTGTAACAGTTCCAAGTAATGCAGCTGCAAGTCACAGATTTACATTAATGTACTTGCTCTAATGGCTTATTCCATAGTCACAGCTCATCACAGGGGTTTGTGAGAAGGTCCATGTAATATAATCCTATTTCTAATAAAAACCTGTCACATGTAACAAAGAATAAACCATATGGTATATGACGGGCGGCACGGTGGTGTAGTGGTTAATGCTGTCGCCTCACAGCAAGAAGGTCCGGGTTCGAGCCCCATGGCCGGCGAGGGCCTTCTGTGCAGAGTTTGCATGTTCTCCCTGTGTCCGCGTGGGTTTCCTCCGGGTGCTCCAGTTTCCCCCACAGTCCAAAGACATGCAGGTTAGGTTAAGTGGTGACTCTAAATTGACCGTAGGTGTGAATGGTTGTCTGTGTCTATGCGTCAGCCCTGTGATGACCTGGCGACTTGTTCAGGGTGTACCCCGCCTTTCGCCCGTAGTCAGCTGGGATAGGCTCCAGCTTGCCTGCGACCCTGTAGAACAGGATAAAGTGGCTAGAGATAATGAGATGAGATGGTATATGACCAAATACCTGATGTGGACACCTGATCATCAAAACATATGTCCTTGGTGAATATCCCATTCTAGATTTAATTCCACTTTGCTGTTAGAATAATGTCCACTCTTCTAGAAAGACTTTCCACTTGATTTTGGGGCATGGCTATAGGGATTTATCCATTCAGCCATAAAAGCATTAATGAAGCCAGGCACTGATATCAGGTGATTCATTCAACATTCAGATCAAGTGCATTCAGCTTTCCAGATCATCTTAAAGATGTTCAGTGTGGTAGAGGTTTGGACCCCTTCATTCCACTGAAGGGAAATTGTAATGCTACTGCATTCAAACAAAGACATGTTTGTCAACAGTTTGGTGAAGAACCGATATGCTGGTTAAGTGTCCACGATCTTTTGGCTATAAAGTGGTCATTGAAGTGAGGAGATGTTTCACATTTATGGAAGGAGACGCTGGTGTCAACATTTTGCACCAATCAGAGGTAAAGCTGGAACTAAGATTTTCAATGAAGGAAGGTTTTCAGGACAGAAAAGTTGTGACATGACAAGCCGTGTTTTTATTGTTAAAAAAAAAGAGAGGTTGGTGGAAGGGCAAATGTTTATAGCTGCTATAATATAATTGATACCAGAAACTAACTTGTTGCAGAGATGTTCCACAACAATAAGTTTAAACTAGATAAAGTCACAGTAATTTCTCCTAGCTGTTACAAACTGGAATGTACCCTGTAGATCTGGAATGGTAAGAGTTAGAGAATGATGCTTAGTGAGGAAAAGTTATGCCCTACCCCCCTGAAAAACACACACAAAACTCCCCAAAAATAAACAAAAAAAAAGGATTGAAAAAAAATCATGAAAATTGACAGAGTTGTAAGTGGTTTAAAAAATCCCATTTTTGATGGATCATTTTGTATCAGTGATCCAGATCAGCAACAAAAGTTATAGCAATATAATTCAGCCCAGAGGTATTCATATGAAATTTGATGATGATTGATTGAAAACCAAGGAAAAAATAGCGTCCTAAAAAACGTTAGAAGAATAATAGTAACTAGATAGAGACTGTGACTAAAGTCACAGTAATTTGCGCTAGCTGTTACAAACTGGGACATCTGGTCACCGTATCCTATAGATCTGTAATGGTAAGAGATAGAGAATGATGCTTAGGGAGGAAAAGAATCCTGTTTTTCATGGATCATTCAATTCAGTGATCTAGATCAGCACCAAAAGTCATATCAGCTTAATTCAGCCCAGAAGTATTCTTCATGTGAAATTTGGTGATGATTGGTTGAAAACTGAGGGAGAAATAGCGTCCTAAAATGTTAGGATAATAATAATAAGCTGCAGCTCGGGCAGTTGCGGAGGCAAAAACTCAGAACTGGGAGCAGCTCAGTGAGGCCATGGAGGAGGACTATCGGTCGGCCTCGAAGAAATTCTGGCAAACCATCTGGTGCCTCAGGAGGGGGAAACAGTACTCTGCCAACACTGTTTACAGTGCGGGTGGGGAGCTGTTGACCTCGACTGGGGACATTGTTGGGCAGTGGAAGGAATACTTCAAGGATCTCCTCAAACCCACCGTCATGTCTTCCACTGAGGAAGCGGAGGCTGATGACTCAGGGGTGGACTTGTCCATTACCCAAGCTGAAGTCACTGAGGTGGTTAGCAAGCTCCTCGGTGGCAAGGCACCGGGGGTGGATGAGATCCGCCCCAAGTATCTCAAGTCTCTGGATGTTGTGGGGCTGTCTTGGCTGACACGCCTCTGCAACATCGCGTGGCGGTCGGGGACAGTGCCTCTGGAGTGGCAGACTGGGGTGGTGGTCCCTCTTTTTAAGAAAGGGGACTGGGGAGTGTGCTCCAATTATAGGGGAATCACACTTCTCAGCCTCCCAGGGAAGGTTTACTCCAGGGTACTGGAGAGGAGAATTCGGCCAATAGTCGAACCTTGGATCCAGGAGGAACAATGCGGTTTTCATCCTGGTCGCAGAACACTGGACCAGCTCTATACCCTTCATAGGGTGCTCGAGGGTTCATGGGAGTTTGCCCAACCAGTCCACATGTGCTTTGTGGATCTGGAGAAGGCATTCGACTGTGTCCCTCTCAGTATTCTGTGGGGGGTGCTTCGGGAGTATGGGGTTCGGGGCTCTTTGCCAAGGGCTGTCCGGTCCCTGTACGAATGGAGCAGGAGTCTGGTTCGCATTGCCGGCAGTAAGTCAGACCTGTTCTCAGTGCATGCTGGACTCCGGCAGGGCTGCCCTTTGTCACCGGTTCTGTTCATAATTTTTATGGACAGAATTTCTAAGTGCAGCCAGGGGCCAGAAGGAATCCTGTTTGGGAACCACAGGATTTCATCTCTGCTTTTTGCAGATGATGTTGTCCTGTTGGTTTCTTCAAACCAGGACCTTCAGCATGCACTGGGGCAATTTGCAATCGAGTGTGAAGCGGCTGGGATGAGAATCAGCACCTCCAAGTCCGAGGCCATGGTCCTTGACCAGAAAAGGGTGGCTTGCCCTCTCCAGGTTGGTGGAGAAGTCCTGCCTCAAGTGGAGGAGTTTAAGTATCTCAGGATCTTGTTCACGAGTGAGGGAAGGATAGAGTGTGATCAACAGGCAGATTGGCGCGGCTTCCGCAGTGATGCGGTCGCTTTACTGGTCCATCGTGGTGAAGAAGGAGCTGAGTCAAAAGGCGAAGCTCTCGATTTACCAGTCGATCTACGTTCCGACTCTCACCTATGGTCATGAGCTTTGGGTAATGACCGAAAGAACAAGATCGCGGATACAAGCGGCCGAAATGAGTTTCCTTCGCAGGGTGGCTGGGTGCTCCCTTAGAGAGAGGGTGAGAAGCACAGTCACTCAGGAGGAGCTCGGAGTAGAGCCGCTGCTCCTCCACATCGAGAGGAATCAGCTGAGGTGGCTCGGGCATCTCTTTTGAATGCCTCCTGGATGCCTCCCTGGGGAGGTGTTCCAGGCATGTCCCCCTGGGAGGAGGCCCTGGGGAAGACCCAGGACACACTGGAGGGACTATGTCTCTCAGCTGGCCTGGGAACGCCTCGGTGTTCTTCCCGAGGAGCTGGCCGAGGTGTCTGGGGAAAGGGAAGTTTGGGCTTCCATGCTCAGACTGCTGCCTCCACAACCCGGCCCCGGATAAGCAGAAGAAGACGAGACGAGAGACGAGATGATGATGATAATAATAATAATAATAATAATAATAAACTAGAAAGATCCTGAGTGAGAGTAGCAATTTGCCCCAGTGCTGCTAGAGCAAATTAATGAACATGGATTAAAAAGTATGATGTGTGATTAATAGATTAAATATTTGTTAGGAAATTGCTGTGGTATGAGTAGAATTAAACTCTTAGGGATGTGCTATTAAAGTGGAAATAATCTGTTTTGGGGGCGGCACAGTGGTGTAGTGGTTAGCGCTGTTGCCTCACAGCAAGAAGGTCCTGGGGTCGAGCCCCGTGGCCGGTGAGGGCCTTTCTGTGTAGAGTTTGCATGTTCTCCCTGTGTCCATGTGGATTTCCTCCGGGTGCTCCGGTTTCCCCCACAGTCCAAAGACATGCAGGTTAGGTTAACTGGTGACTCTAAATTGACCATAGGTGTGAATGTGAGTGTGAATGGTTGTTCGTGTCTATGTGTCAGCCCTGTGATGACCTGGCGACTTGTCCAGGGTGTACCCCACCTTTCGCCCGTAGTCAGCTGGGATAGGCTGCAGCTTGCCTGCGACCCTGTAGAATGATAAAGTGGCTAGAGATAATGAGATGAGATGAGATCTCATCTCATCTTCCCCATCTTCCCAAGATGGCGCCGCAAGAGTGGCAGCTAGTTGCAGTAGCTCTGAGCGTGTTTGTGTTTTGGTATTTTGTACTTTTTTCGTGTTTCTTTCTGCACTAGTCTCAGTTTCTTTCACCAGGCGGTCAGGAGGCTCAACTCCCTCCATGTTCTGCCCTTCCTTCCCCCCTCTGCCCCCTGCCACAGATTCTGTTCGCACACCCCCCCTTCAGCATCTGACATGTCATCCTCACAGTTTCCCCCCCCAACACACACATATATATATATATATATATATATATATATATATATATATATATATATATACATCTCATCGTTCATTAACACACTGAACTCAGGGACCGTACATCTCACTTTACCTCGCCCATTTGCACTATTCCGCACTACCTCACCTTAACAGCTGCTAGTTTGTTTATTCTGCTTATTTTATGTTTCATGTTTACCTGCTATACCTCAAGTGCCCTTGACTGTTTGATTATTTGTACCAATTTATGTGTGTGTGTGTGTGTGTGTGTGTGTGTGTGTGTGTGTATATGAGTGTTTAGTCTAGTTCTAGTTCATATCTAGTGTTTTATACTGTTTATATTCTCTGAGTGTTTAGTCTGTCTTGTTCTTATCTAGTGTTTATACTGTTTATTTATTCTGTTTATATTGTATGTGTTTAATCTGTCTAGTTCCTATCTAGAGTGTTTATACTGTTTTATATAGTTTGTTTTTTCAATTATTCTATTTTTATTTATTGCATTGCCAGTTTGCACCGTGGGTCAGAGAGGACTGATATTTCATCTGTGCTGTATGTCGAGCATGTATAGCATATTTGACAATAAAGTTGACTTGACTTGACGTAGAGTGCAGAGTTTTCCAGGAAAAATGGACTGAGTATTATTTATTCACAGAGGTGAATACAAAACCAGTGTGCTTGGTATGTAATCAACAGGTTGCAGTGCTCAAAGAATATAATATTCGGCACCACTATGAGACTCATCATGAAAAAATTCACAATTTGTATGCACAATTAAGAAAAGAGAAGATAAACGAATTGTTAGCTGGTCTGAAGAAACAGCAGTCTGCATTTACTCGCAGCCGTGAGGTCAGTAATGGAGCAGTGAAAGCTAGCTACCTTATTGCAAACGAGTTGGTGCAAGCATCCAAGCCATTTTCTGATGGTGAACTCGTGAAAAAATGCATGCTGAAGGCTGCAGAAGTCATGTGCCCTGAAAAGCAATCTGCCTTTGCCAACGTTATTCTATCGAGGAACACTATTGCAAATAGGGTTGAAGATCTCTCACGACTCGGGCAGCCAAATGAATGACAAAATCAAGTCATTTATTGCATTTTCGGTTGCAACTGATGAGAGCACCGATGTCACAGATGTTGCACAACTGTGCATATTTATTCGTGGTGTTGATGAGACTTTGACTGTCACTGAGGAGTTCCTTGAGTTGGTGCCTATAAAGGACACAACAACAGCGAATGACATATTCAGCTCTCTCGTTAGAGCGCTGGACAAGGTCGGAGTGGACTGGTCCTGTGCTGTCAGTTTGGCTACAGATGGCTCCCCATCAATGGTCGGGAGAAAGGCAGGCGTTGCGACAAAATTCAGAGAGAAAGTGCAGGCTTGTAAATTTCATCAGAGTGCGAGGTCTGAATCACCATCAGTTTGACTGTTTTCTCAGTGATAATTACATTCCGGCTGGTTTACCATACCACACTGAAGTACGGTGGTTAAGCCGAGGTGCCATACTCAAGCGTTTCTTTGAACTACAAGAGGAAATTGGACAGTTCATGGAGAAAAAGGGCAGTCCAGTAGAGGAACTTAAATGCCCGGAATGGGTGCGGGATCTGGCCTTTATGGTGGATATTACACAGCACCTGAATAATCTTAACAAAATGCTGCAAGGCCACAGAAAAGTTGGCACTCAGTTTTATGATAGCGTGCGTGCATTCAAGTTGAAACTGTCACTCTGGGAGACACAGCTATCTAACGGTGACGCATCTCATTTCCCATTGCTCACAGCTATGTGTGTGACTGAACATAATGCTGATTTGGATCAATACAAAGACAAGATAACAGAATTGCTGCAGGAGTTCGAGTGGAGATTTCAGGTTTTCAATGAACTTGAGGATGAATTTGCCTTTTTTTGCTCGCCATTTACAGTCAATGCTTCTGATATGCCCGCTGACATCCAACTTGAGATAATTGACTTGCAATGTGATTCTGATATGAAGCAGAAATTTGCATCAGTGGGCTTAGACACGTTTTATCAATATCTCTTGCCAGGGTAGCCCAAATTAACATCCCTGGCTGCAAAGGTTTTATCCATGTTTGGGACTACCTATCTTTGTGAACAGGCGTTCTCTGTCATGAACCTCAACAAAACAAAGCACCGCTCAAGGTCATCAAACGCACACTTGAATGACATTGTGAAATGTGCTGCTATTCAGGATTTGAAACCTGATACTGATGCCCTCGTGAAGGCTAAAAGATGCCAAGTGTCAGGAGCCAGCAGCAGCCGATAGAATTGGCGAGAGAAAGCGGGGAGGGATGTTAATCAGCATTAAGGCCTGGGCCTAATTCTTGTAATGTTCACAAATGTTTGCAGTCTGAAGAATGCAGTTCTTTGAAAATAAGATTACTCTGCATGGTTTCACTTTAAAAGACAATGAATATTGTGCAGTATATCATTCTCAGCTTCAGTAGGCCTAGCCTACAAAATAGTTTGATCTGATGTAGCCTAATCATATTGGTCATGCACTGCTATAACTTTTATGTTTGTTAATTTAATTTTATTTGCCATAAATTTGCACATTCACATTTTTAAGCAGGATGTTTAGGCTACTTTCTTCATAGCTCCCACTTGAGTTTAGTGTGGGGAGTTGGTTCAGGTTGTCAGATGTAAAAATGTATTCACTCAACTGTATAAAAATAAACCAGTTGTTTGAGAGTGAAATGCATTTTATTTCAAATCCATTGGCCTCTCTGTGAATAAATGTGTAATAATCTAGATCCCTTGTGATCAGTGATTATGTAGGCTACAAATCTAGGCTGAAGCATAAAGCATAGCCTACTGAAAATACAATGCTAAAGATTTGGAGTTGACAGGTTATTTTGCAATTATTTTACTGGTCCGGCCCACTTGAGATCAGATGGGCTGTATGTGGCCCCTGAACCAAAATGAGTTTGACACCCCTGCTCTAGAACCTGGATATACCTTTCAGCATTGATGGTGTCTTTCCAGATGTGTAAGCTGCCCATACCACACGCACTAATGCAACTCCATACCATCAGAGGTGCAGGCTTCTGAACTGAGTTCTGATGATAACTTGGGTCGTCCTTCTCCTCTTTAGTCCGAATGACACGGCGTCCCTGATTTCCATAAAGGACTTCAAATTTTGATTCGTCTGACCACAGAACAGTTTTCCACTTTGCCACAGTCCATTTTAAATGAGCCTTGGCCCAGAGAAGACATCTGCGCTTCTGGATCATGTTTAGATACGGCTTCTTCTTTGAATTATAGAGTTTTAGCTGGCAATGGCGGATGGCACGGTGAATTGTGTTCACAGATAATGTTCTCTGGAAAAATTCCTGAGCCCATTTTGTGATTTCCAATACAGAAGCATGCCTGTATGTGATGCACTGCCGTCTAAGGGCCCGAAGATCACGGGCACCCAGTATGGTTTTCCGGCCTTGACCCTTACGCACAAAGATTCTTCCAGACTCTCTGAATCTTTTGATGATATTATGCACTGGAGATGATGATATGTTCAAACTCTTTGCAATTTTACACTGTCGAACTCCTTTCTGATATTGCTCCACTATTTGTCGGCGCAGAATTAGGGGGATTGGTGATCCTCTTCCCATCTTTACTTCTGAGAGCCACTGCCACTCCAAGATGCTCTTTTTATACCCAGTCATGTTAATGGCCTATTGCCAATTGACCTAATGAGTTGCAGTTTGGTCCTCCAGCTGTTCCTTTTTTGTACCTTTAACTTTTCCAGCCTCTTATTGCCCCTGTCCCAACTTTTTTGAGGTGTGTTGCTGTCATGAAATTTCAAATGAGCCAATATTTGGCATGAAATTTCAAAATGCCTCACTTTCGACATTTGATATGTTGTCTATGTTCTATTGTGAATACAATATCAGTTTTTGAGATTTGTAAATTATTGCATTCCGTTTTTATTTACAATTTGTACTTTGTCCCAACTTTTTTGGAATCGGGGTTGTATGTCCAACATGCTTTGTAGTGCTACTGCCTTTCGTGATGACAAGTTTTTTTTGCACACTTTACAAATTGGCATTTGCTGTTCCACGCCCTCCTCGCGATATCCAAAAAAATGCCAGATGAATGACCCCTTACTAGTTTGTGGCAGCGGGGGCATGGTCAAGCGTCGGTCTGTAACCGGAGGGTGGAGTCAGGGAAGGTAAGTGGCAGAATCACTGCACCTGATGTTGGTTAATCTGTGTTTGTGTGTCTTCCCCAGTGACCGCGCCCTATATGAGGAGAGAGAGAGCAGAGGAAGGAAGCTCTCTCCCCAACCAGACGACTGGTGTGTGTGCGCCCATATGAATAGTTTAAAGCTGAAAAGCTAAAATAAAGAGTTTGTTAAACTGAATTCTGGCCTGCCGTCTTTCTGTGCTTCACCCACACGAACTGCTACAGTGGTGCTGAAACCCGGGATCGAGCACAGGAAAAAGAACAGCCCCATGGAGTCCTCCCCCTTCGCGGACCTGGTCCACGCCCTCGCCACGGCCCAGCAGAGCCAGCACCAGGCGCTAGTCACCCTCCGAAAGGAGCAGGAGCACCGGTTCGAGGCCCTGGTGCTGGCACAGCAAGAAGACCGACAGGCGTTCCGGCACCTCCTCACGTCGGCAGGGTCCACCACCTCCACCGCTGCGGGCCCTTCTCCCCTCACCCTCACTAAGATGGGCCCGCATGATGACCCCAAGGCCTTCATCACGCTCTTCGAGCAGGCAGCAGAGGCCTCGGGCTGGCCGGTGGAACAGCGCATGGCGCGCCTCCTCCTCCTGCTAACTGGCGAGGCACAGCTGGCCGTGCTACAGCTCCCCGCCGACCACTGGCTGGTCTATGCGGACCTTCGCCATGCCGTCCTCCGGCAGGTGGGGCGCACCCCTGAACAACTGCGTCAGCGCTTCCGCACTCTGCGTCTGGAGGAAGTCGGCTGGCCGTTCGCATTTGGCCAGCAGCTCCGGGACACCTGCTGGCGGTGGTTGAGGGCCGACAACCGCGACGCTGAGGGGATCATCGATCAGGTGGTACTGGAGCAGTTCATCACCCGCCTACCAGAGGGAACCGCAGAGTGGGTCCAGTGCCACTGCCCGGCATCGCTGGATCAGGCCATCAAGTTGGCGGATGACCATTTGGCGGCTGTTCCGACGGCAGGACAGCGGACATCCTCTTCTTCCCTCTTCTCTCCCTCTCCCCCCCTCCTGTGTCTCGTCCTTGCCCTGTTCCCCCACCGCGGAGGCGGGGGCCGGCCCCACCCCTGCCAGCCTGTTGCACCCGCGGTGCCCTCCTGTTTTTCCCTCCTGTTTTTCCCTTCTGTGTCTGTCCCCCCCCCCAGGTGAGTGAACCCCAGAGCGCCAGTGCAGAGAGGAAGCCCGGGCCGGTTTGCTAGCGCTGCGGGGAGCCGGGCCACCTCCAACAGCAGTGCTTGGCGATGGAAGTGGGCGTGGTGGTTCGGATCCCCAACGCGCCAGGAGTCGCCCTCGATTGGGCCGGAGCGTATTGCATACCAGTGAGTATCCAAGGGGATACATATCAGGCTTTGGTGGAATCCTGGCTGTAATCAGACCTCAATTCACCAAAGCCTGGTGCAAGACAAAGCATTGGGAGGAGCACAATTTGTGAAGGTGTTGTGTGTGTGCATGGGGATGTTCACAGCTACCCCTTTGTGTCGGTCCACATTCTTTTTTGAGGGGGAAAATTTAGAGTAAAGGCTGTGGTTAATCCTCGCCTCACCCACTCGATAATTTTGGGGACTGATTGGCCGGGATTCGGGGAGTTAATGAGCCATCTAGAGAAGAGTGGGTCCTGCCATAGTTTAGCAGGGGGAGGTCCTGGTGTCGCTTTGGTGGGAGCAGCTGTCACAGAGCCATCTACGTCATCTCCGCATCAGAGTGAGGAGCAGTAGGCTCCTCCTCCCTCTCTCAGGGAATCCCTTGGGGATTTCCCGTTAGAGCAATCGCGAGACGAGTCTCTGCGGCATGCGTTTGACCAAGTGAGAGTAATCGATGGTCAAACGCTCCAGCCAAACGCCACCCCGTCCTTCCCCTATTTTTCTATTATGAAGGATAGGTTATACCGAGTGACGCAGGACACTCAGACTAAAGAGCAAGTCACGCAGCTTTTGATTCCAAAGAGCCACCAGGAATTGGTATTCCAGGCGGCTCACTTTAATCCCATGGCTGGACACTTAGGGCAGGATAAGACACTAGCCCAACTAATGTCCCGGTTCTATTGGCCAGGGATTCGCGGCGATGTCAGTAGGTGGTGTACGGCATGCCGCGAATGCCAGTTAGTAAATCCAGCGGCCATTCCAAAAGCGCCTTTGCGCCCCCTCCCATTAATCGAGACCCCGGTCGAAAGAATTGGGATGGATCTCGTCGGGCCATTAGATCGGTCAACACGAGGGTACTGCTTTATTTTAGTCCTGGTGGACTATGCAACATGATACCCGGAAGCAGTGCCACTTCGCAATATCTCAGCACGCAGTATTGCGGAAGCACTCTTCCGCGTCATCTCCCAAGTTGGAATCCCGAAAGAGATTCTGACAGACCAAGGCACCTCGTTTATGTCACATACACTGAACAAACTGTATGGATTATTGGGTATTAAACCGATCCGCACCAGCGTTTATCACTCACAAACGGACAGTTTAGTTGAACGGTTCAATCACACCCTCAAGAATATAATTAAAAAATTCGTAAGTGAGGACGCACTTAATTGGGATAAATGGCTTGAACCCTTGTTATTTGCAGTGCAAGAGGTCCCCCAAGCCTCCACGGGGTTCTCCCCATTCGAATTGTTATATGGGCATAAGCCACGCGGCATTCTAGATGTGCTGCAAGAAAATTGGGAGGAGGAACCTTCATCCAGTAAAAATCAAATTCAATACGTTATGGACCTGTGCGCAAAATTTCCACACACTCACACACCTAACCCAGGAGAATTTGTGGCAGGCCCAAGAACGGCAAACCCGCCTGTACGACAGGGGTATGTGCCTTAGGGAGTTCGCACCGGGAGATAATGTTCTCGTGCTGTTGCCCACATCGAGCTCCAAATTAATCGCCAAGTGGCAAGGACCCTTTGAGGTCACACGGCGAGTCGGGGACGTCGAGTACGAAGTGAGGCGAACGGACAGGGGTGGGGCGCTACAGGTTTACCACCTCAATCTGCTCAAACTCTGGAACGAGGAGGTCCCCGTGGCATTGGTGTCGGTGGTTCCGGAGAAGGCGGAGCTGGGGCCGGAGGTTCAAAAGGGAACATTGGCATCGCGTACCTCTCCAGTCCCCTGTGGAGACCACCTCTCCCCGACCCAACTCACGGAGGTCGCCCAGTTGCAGACCGAGTTTTCGGACATGTTCTCGCCCCTGCCCGGCCACACCGACCTCATAGAGCACCACATTGAGATACCCCTGGGGGTGGTAGTGCGCAGCCGCCCTTACAGGTTACCCAAACACAAGAAAAAAGTGGTTCAGGAAGAACTCGAGGCCATGCTCGAAATGTGCATCGTCGAGGAGTCCCACAGTGACTGGAGCAGCCCGGTGGTCTTGGTACCCAAGACCGACTGGTCGGTCCGGTTCTGTGTAGACTATAGAAACGTCAATGCGGTGTCTAAATTCGACGCGTACCCAATGCCTCATATTGATGTGTTGCTCAATCGACTAGGCACAGCTCGCTTTTACTCGACACTGGATTTGACAAAGGGTTATTGGCAGATCCCCTTGACTCCATTATCCCGAGAAAAAACGGCCTTTTCCACACCGTTCGGCTTACACCAGTTTGTCACACTTCCTTTTGGGCTGTTTGGGGCGCCCGCTACGTTCCAGCGACTGATGGATAGGGTCCTCTGCCCCCACGCCACCTATGCAGCCGCGTACCTAGATGACATCATTATTTATAGTAATGACAGGCCGCAGCACCTACAACACCTGAGGGCCGTCCTTAGGTTGCTGAGGCGGGCGGGTCTCACAGCCAACCCGAAGAAGTGTGCAATTGGGCGGGTGAAAGTACGGTATCTGGGCTTCCACTTGGGCAACGGGCAGATGCGTCCCGAAATTAACAAGACAGCAGCAATTACGGCCTGCCCGAGGCCCAAGACCAAAAAGGGGGTGAGACACTTCCTGGGGCTGGCTGGCTACTATCATAGGTTTATACCTAATTATTCGGACGTCACCAGCCCGCTGACTGATCTGACTAAAAAGGGAGCACCAGATCCGGTCCAGTGGACGGAGCAATGCCAGCGGGCTTTCTCTGAAGTGAAGGCTGCACTGTGTGGGGGGCCACTGTTACACTCCCCTGACTTTTCTTTCCCCTTTACGTTGCAGACGGACGCGTCGGATATAGGGCTGGGGGCCGTTCTGTCCCAGGAAGTGGAGGGGGAGGACCGCCCCGTCCTGTACATAAGCAGGAAGCTGTCAGTGTGTGAGGGGCGCTACAGCACCATCGAAAAGGAGTGCCTGGTGATCAAGTGGGCAGTCCTCGCCCTCCACTACTACCTCCTGGGGCGCTCTTTCACCCTCTGTTCGGACCACGCACCCCTCCAGTGGCTCCACCGCATGAAGGATGCCAATGCGCAGATCACCCATTGGTATCTGGCACTCCAGCCCTTTAATTTCAAGGTGGTCCACAGGCCGGGGGCGCAGATGGTCGTGGCGGACTTCCTCTCCCATCAAGGGGTGGGGGGGGTCGGCTGCAGGCCGGATGGCTGCCCGGCCTGAGTCGGGCAGTGGGGGTATGTGGCAGCGGGGGCGTGGTCAAGCGTCGGTCTGTGACCGGAGGGTGGAGTCAGGGAAATTTCAAAATGTCTCACTTTCGACATTTGATATGTTGTCTATTTTCTACTGTGAATACAATATCAGTTTTTGAGATTTGTAAATTATTGCATTCCGTTTTTATTTACAATTTGTACTTTGTCCCAACTTTTTTGGAATTGGTGTTGTATGTCCAACATGCTTTGTAGTGCTGCTGCCTTTCGTGATGACAGGGGTTTTTTTTTGCACACTTTACAAATTGGCATTTGCTGTTCCATGTCCTCCTCGCGATATCCAAAAAAATGCCAGATGACTGACCCCTTACTAGTTTGTGGCAGCGGAGGTGTGGTCAAGCGTCGGTCTGTGACCGGAGGGTGGAGTCAGGGAAGGTAAGTGGCAGAATCACTGCACCTGATGTTGGTTAATCTGTGTTTGTGTGTCTTCCCCAGTGACCGCGCCCTATATGAGGAGAGAGACAGCAGAGGAAGGAAGCTCTCTCCCCAACCAGATGACTAGTGTGTGTGTGTCCCCGTGTATGAATGGTTTAAAGCTGAAAAGCTAAAATAAAGAGTTTGTTAAACTGAATTCTGGCCTGCCGTCTTTCTGTGCTCCACCCACACAAAGTGCTACATAGTTCTTTTAGGAACCAATTTGTCTGCTTCCATTTTTACTTTGTTGCTGAAATTGGCAGAGCTTACACGGTAGCCTATGCAACACCAGCGATTGCACGAACTGAGTCAGCGCTGTAAACTGAAACTAGAAAATCTTCCCCAAGTTTCTTTCAGCACCTCAATGTTGCCCGGGATTGGTTGATGAGTGTGTGACATTATTGTTTTTTTTTTACCCTTAGGCAGCCTCTCACATTACCGCCTGAGGGACAGGGAGAAAACCACCGGAAAAGGTTTTAAACAAACGCAACAAACATGAAACAAATGCAAGTCGGCAGATGACCATAAAATACTCGATAGTTACAATATAATAATTTTATGTACAGTGGTGCTTGAAAGTTTGTGAACCCTTTAGAATTTTCTATATTTCTGCATAAATATGACCTAAAACATCATCAGATTTTCACACAAGTCCTAAATGTAGATAAAGGGAACCCAGTTAAACAAATGAGACACAAATATTATACTTGGTCATTTATTTATTGAGGAAAATGATCCAATATTACATACATGTGAGCGGCAAAAGTATGTGAACCTCTAGGATTAGCAGTTAATTTGAAGGTGAAATTAGAGTCAGGTGTTTTCAATCAATGGGATGACAATCAGGTGTGAGTGGGCACCCTGTTTTATTTAAAGAACAGGAATCTATCAAAGTCTGATCTTCACAACACATGTTTGTGGAAGTGTATCATGGCACGAACAAAGGAGATTTCTGAGGACCTCAGAAAAAGCGTTGTTGATGCTCATCAGGCTGGAAAAGGTTACAAAACCATCTCTAAAGAGTTTGGACTCCACCGATCCACAGTCAGACAGATTGTGTACAAATGGAGGAAATTCAAGACCATTGTTACCCACCCCAGAAGTGGTCGACCAACAAAGATCACTCCAAGAGCAAGGCGTGTAATAGTCGGCGAGGTCACAAAGGACCCCAGGGTAACTTCTAAGCAACTGAAGGCCCCTCTCATATTGGCTAATGTTAATGTTCATGAGTCCACCATCAGGAGAACACTGAACAACAATGGTGTGCATGGCAGGGTTGGAAGGAGAAAGCCACTGCTCTCCAAAAAGAACATTGCTGTTCATCTGCACTTTGCTAAAGATCACGTGGACAAGCCAGAAGGCTATTGGGAAAATGGTTTGTGGACCGATGAGACCAAAATAGAAATTTTTGGTTTAAATGAGAAGCATTATGTTTGAAGAAAGGAAAACACTGCATTCTAGCATAAGAACCTCATCCCATCTGTGAAACATGGTGGTGGTAGTATCATGGTTTGGGCCTGTTTTGCTGCATCTGGGCCAGGATGGCTTGCCATCATTGATGGAACAATGAATTCTGAATTATACCAGCAAATTCTAAAGGAAAATGTCAGGACATCTGTCCATGAACTGAATCTCAAGAGAAGGTGGGTCATGCAGCAAGACAACGACCCTAAGCACACAAGTCGTTCTACCAAAGAATGGTTAAAGAAGAATAAAGTGAATGTTTTGGAATGGCCAAGTCAAAGTCCTGACCTTAATTCAATCAAAATGTTGTGGGAGGACCTGAAGCGAGCAGTTCATGTGAGGAAACCCACCAACATCCCAGAGTTGAAGCTGTTCTGTACGGAGGAATGGGCTAAAATTCCTCCAAGCCGGTGTGCAGGACTGATCAACAGTTACCGCAAACGTTTAGTTGCAGTTATTGCTGCACAAGGGGGTCACACCAGATACTGAAAGCAAAGGTTCACATACTTTTGCCACTCACAGATATGTAATATTGGATCATTTTCCTCAATAAATAAATGACCAAGTATAATGTTTTTGTCTCATTTGTTTAACTGGGTTCTCTTTATCTACTTTTAGGACTTGTGTGAAAATCTGATGATGTTTTAGGTCATATTTATGCAGAAATATAGAAAATTCTAAAGGGTTCACAAACTTTCAAGCACCACTGTATCTCACACAGAATTTTCAGAGATATATCGAGTATATACGATATATCGCACAGCCCTAGTCTGAATCTTCGCTTCATATATATTTTTTATTTTCAACTAGCTAGCCCGGCTGGTAGTGACAGGAATTACCCGCCAAATGACAAATTAAGTCACCTCGGGCGACCGGACCACTGCGAATTTTGAGCCCTGTATTAGCGTATTTGTATAATCACACCCTTCAATTTTAGCTTACAAATGTGTTTGCATATTAGCATCCATGTGTATTAGCATACTTGTACACTAGAACACTCATACATTCAACCAGGCTTGTAGTACTCAAGTCCAGGACTCAGACGCGAGTCCAACTTGTGACTTGGACTCAGACTCATGCATTAACTGCATTCGGACTCGTAAACTGGAGACGAGGACTCTGATTTTTTCTTTATTTTTTGTAACATGCCATAATAATTTGGCATAAGGTAGATTAAGTTTTATACTAATTTTGTGCAAGAGTGTCACACCTACACGCCTTGGCACATGCATCAGATAGACTCTCACGCACACCGTGAACGACTCGCACCTGTACAGGATTAAAGGCACAATCAGCACGCCGATATAAAAACTGTGAAAACACACTTACTTTGCGAAGTATTGAGTTACGTTGCTGACACATTACCGAGCCTTATTTCCTTGTTTGGTTTCCTGATCCCTGATTTCCTGTTTCTTGTCTTTGATTCTGCCGAGTCTACAATAGTTTGTTTGTGCCTCGCTTGACCTATCGCCTGTTTCACCGTTTTACAATTTTGCCTGCCGTTCTGGATTGTTTATGTCTTCACTTGTATTAATAAACACACCTTCTGCACTTACATCCGTCTCCCAACCATCTCTGACAGAATACTTCACACTCCCTGATAAAGAGAAGCACATTCACCTGTTCATACGTCATGTTCAGGAACAAACTCATGTTAATGACGCTAAAACAGCCGCCGTCACATGTTGTGGTTGGAGTCTTGTTTTCAGACTCGACTCAATTTTTAATTTTTTTTATTAACACTGGAGACTCGAGACTGGACTCGGACTCGAGGTTTAGTGACTCGACTACAACACTGCATTCAACATTCATACACACCTGTATATGAGCACACACACTATTTTAGTTCACCCTGTCACGTTTTAAAACTCTAATGCGACCAAAAGAACTTCCTATTAATTAAAAGTTGCTGTTTGTGATTTTATTTTATTTGTTAATATTTTTCAGTAATTTCACTGTGTTAGGACTAGGACTGTTTTGGCCTCTAGAGGCCGCTGTTATTTCCTTTTCATGTCGTGTTCATTTTGGCCTCTAGAGGCCGCCACTGTTCCTGTGTTTTGAGTTTGTGTTAATTGCCTAATTATCTTCACCTGTGTCCTTAATTAGTTTGTCTATTTATACCCCTGAGTTCAGTCCTCTTGTCACGGAGTCTTTGTGCTGTTATGTTTATCTCCAGTTTCCTTTGTACTGTGTTTTTTGATCTTCTTAGCTTTTGTATTTTTGCACTTTGCTTTTCTTTTGGATTATACTCTTTGGTTTTTTTTTTGTCTTTTGTTTTGCCCTGTATATAGTGTTTATAGTTTAAATAAACCTTTTGATTCTTTTTCTACTTCCGCCTCACGCCTCTGCATTTGAGTCATCCCCCTGGTGGCCTAGTGGGGGTTTGCTGGATTATCACACCAACGAACCAGGTTCGAATCCCAGCAAAACCCTAACAGAAAGACTCCGTCATGACCGACTCAGCAGAGGCTGCTTCAACTGTCTACCCGGCCAACCTTCAGGGAATTATGGCAGCTTTGACACGCTTCGGAGCGACCATGGACGCTCATGGACGTACGCTCACCAGCCAACGTGAGGCCCTCGCTCGCCACGAGGAACTGCTTCAGCAAATTGGGAAAACCCTGGCACAGCTGACATCTCTGCCTGCATCTCCTGATCCAGTTCCTGCTCCTGATCCAGCTCCCACTCCTGCTCCAGTGCCTCCTGCAATGCTGCCTTCTTCACCTCGCGAACCCAGCCTTCCTGCACCACAGAGGTATGACGGCAAGCACAGTGAGTGCCGAGAGTTCCTTACCCAGTGTCAACTCACCTTTGAGCTTCAGCCTACCACCTACACTACGGATCGCCGCAAGATTGCCTTTGTGATCACCTTATTAGCTGGTAAGGCGCGAGCCTGGGCTACTGCTATCTGGCAAAGACAGGGACCTGAGTGCTTTGATTTCCAGCTGTTTTCTGAAGAGATGCTTCGGGTCTTCGATCAGGCAGACATCAGTACCGACGCAGCCCGAAAGCTCATGTCCATCCGGCAAGGAGGAAGCGTCGCAGATTACGCCATCTCGTTCCGAACACTCGCAGCAGTAAGTGGATGGAACGAGACTGCCCTGGTGTCAGCCTTCCACCATGGTCTGTCTGACCCCATCAAGGACGGTCTGGCCTCTATTGGATGCCCAAGTGACCTCGAAACCCTCATCTCACATGCCATTCGTCTGGACAACAGGATGAGAGAACGCCACCAAGCCTTGAGCCCCCCCAGCCTCCCTACCTCTACCTGGAGACCGTCTACCTCCTTCAGTGACTGTCCAGAACCCATGCAAGTGGGTCGTACTCGCCTCTCCGCATCTGAGAGGGAGCGCAGAAGGAGGGACAAGTGCTGCATCTACTGTGGCAAGCCTGGTCACTTCCGAGCATCATGTCCCGAACTCTTGGGAAAAGGACCGCCCCGTCCAGCCGAGGGAGGGTTGTGACGGGGCCTACCCTCTCTCCCGGACTCCCTGGCCAAGGAATCTACATCCCGGTCTCCATCTCCTGGGGTGAGTCTGTCCACTCTTGTCAAGCTTTGATAGACTCAGGGGCGGCTGGGAACTTTATGGATATTCACTTCGCCCAAAGCATCAATATTCCGACTGCACCTCTTGAAGTCCCACTGTCTGTGTCTGCCCTCGATGGCCAAGCGTTAGGTGATGGAAGAGTCACCCAAGTTACTTCTCCAGTTTTCCTCCAGTCTCAAGGTCACAAGGAAGAAATATCCCTGCACCTGATTCCTTCACCTGAGTTCCCAGTTATTCTAGGCCTTCCTTGGCTTACTCGCCACAACCCTCGCATAGACTGGGTAACAAGCCAGGTTGTGGAATGGGGCCCTGCATGCCATGCCTCTTGTCTGCTCTCTAGCTCTCCTGTGTCTCCTGCCGAGCCCCCTGATCTCACCGAGTTATCTCAAGTTCCCACAGAGTACTGGGATCTCAAGGAGGTATTCAGCAAGAGCAGGGCCGCCGTTCTTCCTCCGCACCGGGCCTACGACTGTGCCATCGACTTGCTCCCTGGGACTACCCCTCCTCGTGGCAGACTGTTTTCACTCTCTCAGCCAGAACGCAAGGCCATGGAGGAATACCTCAAAGATGCCCTGGTCTCTGGGTTTATTCGACCCTCCACTTCACCTGCTGGAGCCGGCTTCTTCTTTGTCGGCAAGAAGGATGGGGGGCTCCGACCATGTATTGATTACCGGGGCCTGAATAAGATCACTGTGCGCAACCGATATCCCCTTCCGCTGATGTCCACAGCTTTCGACCTGCTCCAAGGCGCCACCGTCTTCACCAAGTTGGACCTACGGAACGCATACCACCTCATCCGTATCCGACAGGGAGACGAGTGGAAGACTGCCTTTAACACCCCGTCTGGGCACTACGAATACCAGGTGATGCCCTTCGGACTCACCAACGCACCAGCTGTTTTTCAGGCCCTAATCAACGACGTCTTAAGGGACATGATTAACCTATACGTTTTTGTCTACCTCGACGACATCCTTATCTTTTCCAAGACCGTGCAGGAGCACCGCCACCATGTCCGCCAGGTTCTCCAGAGGCTGCTACAGAACAATCTGTTCGCCAAGGCCCAGAAATGCGAATTTCATGTTCCCGAGGTCTCCTTTCTGGGATTTATTGTACGGACAGGCCAACTCCAAATGGACCCTGCCAAGACCCTGGCCGTCCGGGATTGGCCTACTCCCAAATCCGTTAAGGAGGTTCAGCGGTTCTTAGGATTCGCTAACTTCTACCGCAAGTTCATCAGGAACTTCAGTTCTGTGGCAGCACCCATGTCAGACCTCACCAAAGGGACAGGTGGATCTTATGGCTGGTCTCCTCAGGCAGAAAAGGCGTTCAAAGACCTCAAGGACCGCTTCTGCACGGCACCCATTCTGGTTCTCCCGGACACCTCCCAACCATTCATCGTGGAGGTGGACGCCTCGGACAGTGGTGTCGGCGCGGTGCTCTCTCAACGTTCGGAAGGAAAGCTGCACCCCTGCGCTTACTTCTCCCACCGCCTGAGTCCTGCTGAGTCCCGGTACGATGTGGGGGATCGAGAACTGCTAGCGGTCAAACTGGCCCTTGAGGAGTGGAGGCACTGGCTGGAGGGAGCACAACATCCATTCCTGGTTTGGACTGACCACAAGAACCTGGAGTACCTCCAGCAAGCCAAGAGACTGAACCCTCGACAGGCTAGGTGGGCCCTGTTTTTCAGTCGGTTTGACTTCACCCTCTCATACCGCCCCGGCTCCAAGAACACCAAACCTGACGCACTGTCCAGACTGTTCTCTGCCACTAACAGGGAGAATGAAGTCGGGCCTATTATCCCTGTGTCCCGGATTGTGGCCCCTGTCCGCTGGGGTATTGAGGAGGCTGTCCGACGAGCCCAACGCCAGGACCCCGGTCCTGGGACGGGGCCACCAGGCCTCTTGTACGTCCCACATCAAGCCCGGGCCAAGGTTCTCCAGTGGGGTCACTCTTCCCCTCTCACCGCCCACCCGGGAGCTCGGAGGACCCTGGACTTCCTGAAAAGACGCTTCTGGTGGCCTAACATGGAGAAGGAAGTAAGGTCATTTGTCCTGTCCTGTGAGGTTTGCACCAGAACCAAGAACCCACGACAGCGTCCCCAGGGTCTCCTGCATCCTCTGACCATTCCCCGGCGTCCCTGGTCCCACGTGGCAGTCGACTTTATCACGGGTCTCCCTGAGTCACAAGGTAACACGGTCATTTTGGTCTTAGTTGACAGATTCTCCAAGGCCTGCCGCTTCATACCACTGTGCAAACTCCCCTCTGCTCTTGAAACTGCGAAACTTTTGTTTAATCATGTCTTCCGAGTCTTTGGTCTTCCACAGGACATCGTCTCAGACCGAGGGCCCCAGTTCTCCTCCCGAGTGTGGCACGGGTTCTGCAAGGTCATCGGAGCCACTGCCAGCCTCTCCTCTGGGTTTCACCCACAGTCCAATGGTCAGACGGAGAGGCTCAACCAGGACCTGGAAACCACCCTGCGAGGCCTGGCTATGGATAACCCGACATCGTGGAGCACCTGGCTGCCATGGGCGGAGTACGCCCACAACACCCTGCAGTCATCGGCCACCAAGCTGTCGCCATTCCAGTGCCAATTCGGGTTCCAGCCACCTCTGTTCCCGGACCAGGAGGAGGACGCGGGGGTGCCCTCGGTCAACCAATATGTGAGACGGTGTCGCAAGACCTGGAGCAAGGTCAGGAAGACCCTCATACAGACCTCCAGAACCAACCAGACTCAGGCCAACCGCCATAGAAGACCTGCACACGCTTTCCGCCCTGGGCAGCGTGTTTGGCTGTCCACTAAGGACCTTCCACTGCGGGTGGAGAACCGCAAGCTTGCTCCTCGCTACATTGGCCCCTTCAAGGTGGTGCGCAGGGTGAACCCTGTCTCCTACCGGCTCCAGTTGCCCCGGACTCTGAGGATCAACCCCACTTTCCATGTTTCCCTGTTACGGCCCGTACTGACGTCTACGTATGCCCCTGCCCCTAGGAACCCCCCACCCCCCCGCATCTTCCAGGGGCAGACTGTGTTCACTGTGAATCGCCTGCTTGACTCCCGCCGGGTCCGCGGCGGGTTGCAATATCTGGTGGACTGGGAGGGCTATGGTCCTGAGGAGCGCTGCTGGGTTCCTGCTCGGGATGTCCTTGATAAAGAACTATGTCGGGACTTCCATTCGGCCCATCCGGATCGCCCTGGGAACGTCAGGAGACGCTCCTAGAGGGGGGGGTCCTGTTAGGACTAGGACTGTTTTGGCCTCTAGAGGCCGCTGTTATTTCCTTTTCATGTCGTGTTCATTTTGGCCTCTAGAGGCCGCCACTGTTCCTGTGTTTTGAGTTTGTGTTAATTGCCTAATTATCTTCACCTGTGTCCTTAATTAGTTTGTCTATTTATACCCCTGAGTTCAGTCCTCTTGTCACGGAGTCTTTGTGCTGTTATGTTTATCTCCAGTTTCCTTTGTACTGTGTTTTTTGATCTTCTTAGCTTTTGTATTTTTGCACTTTGCTTTTCTTTTGGATTATACTCTTTGGTTTTTTTTTTGTCTTTTGTTTTGCCCTGTATATAGTGTTTATAGTTTAAATAAACCTTTTGATTCTTTTTCTACTTCCGCCTCACGCCTCTGCATTTGAGTCATCCCCCTGGTGGCCTAGTGGGGGTTTGCTGGATTATCACACCAACGAACCAGGTTCGAATCCCAGCAAAACCCTAACACACTGCTGTTGCTTTTTAGGTAAATTGATGTGTTACTGCAGCAAAACAGGAAGTAATGACTGCTTTCATTTTCTGATTATTAAAAAAAGAAAAACCCTTCATACTGTGCGGTTTGTATTTCTATCTCTAGATCCTCCAAAGAGAGTCTCAGTGTCCATCAGTCCCTCTGGTGAGATGGTGGAGGGCAGTTCAGTGACTCTGACCTGCAGCAGTGATGCGAACCCACCTGTGGAGACCTACCGGTACATCTGGTATAAGGGAATATTGGATAGAAGAAGAGGAGAAACCTACACCATCGACAGGATCAGCTCTGAGGACAGTGGAGAGTACGATTGCTCAGCTACAAATAAACATGGGGCTCGCTTCTCTCCTGCTGTGTCTCTGAATGTCCTTTGTGAGTTAATGATGATTCACTACAGTCCATTATGTAACTTCCTGACCCTCAGTAATCTGAAAGATAATTAAAAATGTTTCTTTTGTATCTTTTCCTTCTTATCTTTTTCAGATCCTCCAAAAAATGTCTCCGTGTCCATTAGTCCCTCTGGTGAGATGGTGGAGGGCAGTTCAGTGACTCTGACCTGCAGTGGTGATGCGAACCCACCTGTGGAGACCTACAGCTGGTATAAGGTGAATGAAAGCTCACCTGTAGGATCTGGACAAAGTTACAACTTCACGTTGAGCTTCAGCAGCAGTGGATGGTTTTACTGTGTGGCTCAGAATAAATACGGGAATCAGAGAGCAGCTGCAGTGCCTCTCACTGCAAATGGTATTACAGTTATTATAACAAATAGCACTTGTAGCATTGATAAAGATGAATGAGTTATAGCTGACTAATATTTGTCTGCACACAGGGAGCAGAAGTGTCGTTCTGTATGTAGTTCTTGGAGTCACGGTTGGATTTGGATGTTTATGTGCCATCATTGGTGTTTTATTCATGTGGTAAGCATATGTATTTTTCATCAACTTGCTTCAAATATCTGCGATATGAGCCCTCTGATTATTGTGACTTTTTAGGAGAAAGAGAAGACGAGGTTCAGCTGATGATGCCACGTCCAGTCAGGTAAGTGAATTGTAACAGGACAGAGGGACGCAGTGTGACTTACTGCCTCGATAGTCCTTTGTTTTTTGGTAACCACTTAGGACAGCAACATAAAACCCTCATGCTTACCTGGAAAACAGTACAACAGAGAGTGATAATCTACACGAGACACAGTGCATCTTTATACTGAATATGAGGAAAACACCAGGGTCGAGGCACTTTTCATCATGACACATAGCTATAGTCGTAAATCCTGTGATGTATTAAGTCATAGAATGCAATCTGAGGCACATCATCTTCACTCAGACATTCAGATCTGGAGGATTTCCTAAAACCACCCAAAACATTCTTTATATCTTCACACAGAAAGTTCACTCCAGTCCGACTGAAGACATGTACACAGCTCTCGATCCTCAGACCAGGTCCTACAATGACACGTACGACACACTTGTAGTAAGTCTTCAGAGACACATTTCACTCAGACATGTCTATGAAGATTCTCAGCCATCCAGGTCATAGTAAACTGTGGGTGGTCAAAGAGAGCAACTGGACTTGCTTGAAGATTCTTGAAGACCTCTCATCCGAAAGGCTTCTTCAGTTCTGTCTGACTAATAGGGAGTATCAGGTATTTATCCTCTCATGGATGAAAAGCAATCCTAAGGTGTTGCTGAGTCATCCTGTTGGTGTGGGTCACTGGGGGCTGGGTGTGAACGACCTAGAGAGTCGTTGGGGTGATCAATGGGTTGTTGGTTCTCTCTGAACAGAGGTGGTGGTCTAAAACACCATTTATCAGCCACCTACAATGCAGTCCTTGGCACACTTCCCAGACAACTGAATGCACACCAAAACCCAGCTGTTTTCAGTGACTCACAGGAGGACAGAGAGAACCAACAACCCACTGATCACCCCAACGTCTCTCTAGGCCATTCACACCCAGCCCCCAGTGACCTACACCAACAGGATGACTCAACGACACCTTAGGATTACTTTTCATCCATGAGAGGATAAATACCTGATACTCCATATTAGTCAGACAGAACTGAAGAAGCCTTTCGGATGAGGGGTCTTCAAGAATCTTCAAGCAAGTCCAGTTGCTCTCTTTGACCACCCACAGTTTACTATGACCTGGATGACTGAGAATCTTCATAGACATGTCTGAGTGAAATGTGTCTCTGAAGACTTACTGCAAGTGTGTCGTACGTGTCATTGTAGGACCTGGTCTGAGGATCGAGAGCTGTGTACGTGTCCTCAGTCCTCAGGTGAAACGTCTTCAAGAATCTTCAAGCAAGTCTAATTGCTCTCTTTTACCACCCACACTTCACTCAGACATTCAGATCTGGAGGAATTCCTAAAAACACCCAAAGCATTCTTTATATCTTCACACAGAATGTTCACTCCAATCTGATTGATGACACGTACACAGCGCTTGATCCTCAGACCAGGTCCTCCAATGACACGTACGACACACTTGCAGTAAGTCTTCAGAGACACATGTAACCCTGTTAAAAAAATCACTATCCATAAAGAGATAATAAATAATAAATAGTTTAATATGTTCATCGGTTGGTTAAAAATGTGATTAAAAGTGTGGAAAAGATATTTCATAAAGGTTGAAATAGTTGATAAAAGAGTAGAGTGTAATAAATACGCTAAAAAGGTTTAAAAAGACGCAAATGTCCAAATTTTAAGTATTTCCTTTTACAACCCCAATTCCAAAAAAGTTGGGACAAAGTACAAATTGTAAATAAAAACGGAATGCAATAATTTACAAATCTCAAAAACTGATATTGTATTCACAATAGAACATAGACAACATATCAAATGTCGAAAGTGAGACATTTTGAAATTTCATGCCAAATATTGGCTCATTTGAAATTTCATGACAGCAACACATCTCAAAAAATTTGGGACAGGGACAATAAGAGGCTGGAAAAGTTAAAGGTACAAAAAAGGAACAGCTGGAGGACCAAATTGCAACTCATTAGGTCAATTGGCAATAGGTCATTAACATGACTGGGTATAAAAAGAGCATCTTGGAGTGGCAGCAGCTCTCAGAAGTAAAGATGGGAAGAGGATCACCAATCCCCCTAATTCTGCGCCGACAAATAGTGGAGCAATATCAGAAAGGAGTTCGACAGTGTAAAATTGCAAAGAGTTTGAACATATCATCATCTCCAGTGCATAATATCATCAAAAGATTCAGAGAATCTGGAAGAATCTCTGTGCATGATGGTCAAGGCCGGAAAACCGTACTGGGTGCCCGTGATCTTCGGGCCCTTAGACAGCACTGCATCACTGTAGCGGTTCGTGTGGAAGGGTGGAACACAGAAGACGGCAGGACAGAGATCGTGTTGACAGAGCGTTTTATTGCCACACTTTTCAGTCTAACAACTGGTATGCACTTTGCAGACACACACACACACACTCGGCATCTGGTTCGGGAAGAGCCCCTCTGCTCTCGCTCTCCCTCCTTAAGTAGGGCGCGGTCACTGGGAAGACACACAAACAAAGGTTAATTGCTCTCAGGTGTAGTGATTCTGCCACTTACCTTCCCTGACTCCGCCCCCCTGTCACAGACCAGTGCTTGACCATGCCCCCGCTGCCACATACCCCCACCGCCCGACTCAGGCCGGGCGGCCGTCCGGCCTGCAGCCGACTCCCCCCCCCCCCCCCCCCCCCCCCCCGACGGGAGAGGAAGTCCGCCATGACCATCTGCGCCCCTGGCCTGTGGACCACCTTGAAATTAAAGGGCTGGAGTGCCAGATACCAATGGGTGATCTGCGCGTTGGCATCCTTCATGTGGTGGAACCACTGGAGGGGCGCGTGGTCCGAACAGAGGGTGAACGGGCTTCCCAGCAGGTAGTAACGGAGGGCGAGGACCACCCACTTGATCGCCAAACACTCTTTCTCTATGGTGCTGTAGCGCCCCTCACGCACCGACAGCTTCCTGCTGATGTACAAGACTGGGCGGTCCTCCCCCTCCACCTCCTGGGACAAAACAGCCCCCAGCCCTCTGTCCGACGCATCTGTCTGCAACATAAAGGGGAGAGAGCAGTCAGGGGAGTGTAAAAGTGGCCCCCCCACACAGTGCAGCCTTTACCTCAGAAAAAGCCCGCTGGCATTGCTCCATCCACTGGACCGGATCTGGTGTCCCCTTTTTAGTCAGATCAGTCAGCGGGCTGGTGACGTCCGAATAATTAGGTATAAACCTACGGTAATAGCCAGCCAGCCCCAGGAACTGTCTCACCCCCTTTTTGGTCTTGGGCCTCGGGCAGGCCGCAATTGCTGCCGTCTTATTAATTTGGGGATGCACCTGCCCATTGTCCAAGTGGAAGCCCAGATACCGTACTTCCACCCGCCCAATCTCACACTTCTTTTGGTTGGCTGTGAGGCCCGCTCGCCTCAGCGACCTAAGGACGGCCCTCAGATGTTCGAGGTGCCTCGGCCAGTCATTACTATAGACGATGATGTCATCGAGGTAAGCGGCCGCATAAGTGGCGTGGAGGTGGAGGACCCTGTCCTTCAGCCACTGAAACGTAGCGGGCACCCCAAACAGCCCAAAAGGAAGTGTGACGAATTGGTGTAATCCGAATGGTGTGGAAAAGGCTGTTTTTTTCTCGGGATAGTGGAGTCAAGGGGATCCGCCAGTATCCCTTTGTCAAATCCAGTGTCGAATAAAAGCAAGCCATGCCTCGCCGATCGAGCAACTCATCAATCCGAGGCATTGGGTACGCATCAAATTTAGACACCGCGCTGACTTTTCTGTAGTCCACACAGAACCGGACCGACCCGTCGGCCTTGGGTACCAAGACCACCGGGCTGCTCCAGTCACTGTGGGACTCTTTGACGATGCCCATTTCGAGCATGGCCTCGAGTTCTTCCCGAACCACCTTTTTTTTGTGTTCGGGTAGCCTGTAAGGGCAGCTACGCACTACCACCCCTGGGGGTGTCTCAATGTGGTGCTCTATGAGGTCAGTGTGACCGGGCAGGGGCGAGAACACATCCGAAAACTCGGTCTGCAACTGGGTGACCTCCACGAGTTGGGTCGGGGAGAGGTGGTCTCCACAGGGGACCGGAGGGATACATGATGATAATGCCCCTTTTTGAACCTCTGGCACGCAGTTTTGCGCACAGGTCCATAACGTATTGAATTTCGTTTTTGCTTTTTGAAGGTCCCTCCTCCCAATTTTCCCGCAGCACATCTAGAATGCCGCGCGGCTTACGCCCATATAATAATTCGAATGGCAAGAACCCCGTGGAGGCTTGGGGGATCTCTCGCACTGAAAACAGCAAGGGCTCGAGCCACTTATCCCAATTATGTGCATCCTCACTTACGAATTTTTTAATTATATTCTTGAGGGTGTGATTGAACCGTTCAACTAAACCGTCCATTTGTGGGTGATACACGCTGGTGCGGATCGGCTTAATCCCCAATAACCCATACAGCTCACGCAGTGTCTGTGACATAAACGTGGTGCCTTGATCAGTCAGAATCTCTTTCGGGATTCCAACTTGGGAGATAACGCAGAAGAGCGCCTCCGCAATACTGCGTGCTGAGATATTGCGCAGAGGCACTTCTTCCGGGTATCGCGTTGCATAGTCCACCAGAACTAATATAAAGCGGTACCCTCGTGTCGACCGATCTAATGGCCCGACGAGATCCATACCAACTCTTTCAAACAGGGTCTCGATTAATGGTAAAGGGCGCAAAGGCACTTTTGGAATGGCCGCTGGATTTAGTAACTGGCATTCGCGGCACGCTGTACATCACCTACGAACGTCGCCGCAAATCTCTGGCCAATAGAATCGGGCCATTGTTCGGGCTAGTGTCTTATCCTGCCCTAAGTGTCCAGCCATGGGATTAAAGTGAGCTGCCTGGAATACCAATTCCCGGTGGCTCTTTGGAATTAAAAGCTGCGTGACTTGCTCTTTCGTCTGAATGTCCTGCATCACTCGGTATAATCTATCCTTCATAATAGAAAAGTAGGGGAAGGACGGGGTGGCGTTTGGCTGGAGCGTTTGACCATTGATTACTCTCACTTGGTCAAACACATGCCGCACAGTCTCGTCTCACAACTGTTCTAATGGAAAATCTGCGAGGGATTCCCCGAGAGAGAGAGGAGGAGCCTGTGGCTCCTCACTCTGACGCGGAGGTGATGTAGACGGCTCTGTGACGGCTGCTCCCACCAAGGCGACACCAGGACCTCCCCCTGCTGACATACGGCAGGACCCACTCTCCACTAAACAGCTCATCAACTCCCCGAAGCCCAGCCAATCAGTCCCGAAAATTATCGAGTGGGTGAGGCAAGGATTAACCGCCGCCTTTACTATGCATTTTTCCCCTCGGAAAAAAATGTGGACCGACACCAACGGGTAGCTGTGAACATCCCTGTGCACACACAACACCTTCACCCCTTGTGCTCCCCCCAATGCCTCGTTTTGCACCAGGCTTTGGTGAATTGAGGTTTGATTACACCCGGAATCCACCAACGCCTGATATGTATCCCCTTGAATACTCACCGGTATGCGATATGCTCCGGCCTGATCGAGGGCGGCCTCTGGCGCGTCGGGGATCCAAACCACCGCGCCCACCTCCATGGCCGTGCACTGCTGTTGGAGGTGGCCCGGCTCCCCACAGCGCCAGCAAACTGGCCCAGGCTTCCTCTCTGCACCAGTGTTCTGGGGCTCACTCACCTGAGGGGTGGAGAGACAGACACAGAAGGGAGAAATGGGAGGGCACCGCAGGTGCGGCGGGCCGGCTGGGGTGGTGCCGGCCCCCGCCTCTGCGGTGGGGGAATGGGGCGAGGACGGGACACAGGAGGAGGGGGAGAGAGAGAGAAAGAAGAGGAGAGAAGAGAAGAGGCTGTCTGCTGTCCTGCCACCAGAACAGCCGCCAAATGGTCCTCCGCCAGCTCGATGGCCTGATCCAGCGACGCCGGGCGGTGGCATTGGACCCACTCCGCGGTTCCTGTTGGCAAGCGTGCGACGAACTGCTCCAGTACCACCTGGTCGACGATCCCCTCGGCGTCGCGGTTGTCGGCCCTCAGCCACCGCCAGCAGGCATCCCGGAGTTGCTGGCCGAACGCGAACAGCCGGCCAACTTCCTCCAAGCGCAGAGCGCGGAAGCGCTGGCGCTACTGTTCAGGAGTGCACCCCACACGCTGGAGGATGGCCCGGCGAAGGTCCACGTAGGCTAGCCGGCGGTCGGCGGGGAGCTGTAGCGTGGCCAGCTGCGCCTCTCCCGTTAGCAGGGGGAGGAGGCGCGCCGCGCGCTGATCCATCGGCCACCCCGAGGTCTCCGCGACTTGCTCAAAGAGCGTGATGAAAGCCTCGGGGTCATCCTGTGGACCCATCTTGGTCAGGGTGGGGGGGGAAGGGCCCGCGGTGGAAGCGTCGGTAGTCCCTGCCGACGTGAGGAGGTCCCGGAACGCCTGTCGATCCTCTTGCTGGGCCAACACCAGGGCCTCGAAACGCTGCTCCTGCTCCTTACAGAGCATGACTAGCACCTGGTGCTGGCTTTGCTGGGCTGTGGGGAGGGCGTGGACCAGGTCGGCGAACGGGGAAGACTCCATGGGGCGGTTTGGCGTCTGTGCTCCAGGTCCCAGGTTTCAGCACCACTGTAGCGGTTCGTGTGGAAGGGTGGAGCACAGAAGACGGCAGGACAGAGATCGTGTTAACAGAGTGTTTTATTGCCACACTTTTCAGTCTAACAACTGGTATGCACTTTGCAGACACACACACACACACTCGGCGTCTGGTTCGGGAAGAGCCCCTCTGCTCTCGCTCTCCCTCCTTAAGTAGGGCGCTGTCACTGGGAAGACACACAAACACAGGTTAATTGCTCTCAGGTGTAGTGATTCTGCCACTTACCTTCCCTGACTCCGCCCCCTGTCACAGACCAGCGCTTGACCACGTCCCTGCTACCACAATCACACACAGGCATGCTTCTGTATTGGAAATCACAAAATGGGCTCAGGAATATTTCCAGAGAACATTATCTGTGAACACAATTCACCGTGCCATCCGCCGTTGCCAGCTAAAACTCTATAGTTCAAAGAAGAAGCGATATCTAAACATGATCCAGAAGCGCAGACGTCTTCTCTGGGCCAAGGCTCATTTAAAATGGACTGTGGCAAAGTGGAAAACTGTTCTGTGGTCAGACGAATCAAAATTTGAAGTTCTTTATGGAAATCAGGGACGCCGTGTCATTCAGACTAAGGAGGAGAAGGACGACCCAAGTTGTTATCAGCACTCAGTTCAGAAGCCTGCATCTCTGATGGTATGGGGTTGCATTAGTGCGTGTGGCATGGGCAACTTACACATCTGGAAAGACACCATCAATGCTGAAAGGTATATCCAGGTTCTAGAGCAACATATGCTCCCATCCAGATGATGTCTCTTTCAGGGAAGACCTTGTATTTTCCAACATGACAATGCCAAACCACATACTGCATCAATTACAGCATCATGGCTGCGTAGAAGAAGGGTCCGGGTACTGAACTGGCCAGCCTGCAATCCAGATCTTTCACCCATAGAAAACATTTGGCGCATCATAAAACGGAAGATACGACAAAAAAAACTAAGACAGTTGAGCAACTAGAATCCTACATTAGACAAGAATGGGTTAACATTCCTATCCCTAAACTTGAGCAACTTGTCTCCTCAGTCCCCAGACGTTTACAGACGTTTACTTACAGTAAAGAGAAAAGGTGATGTCTCACAGTGGTAAACATGGCCTTGTCCCAACTTTTTTGAGATGTGGTGTTGTCATGAAATTTAACATCACCTAATTTTTCTCTTTAAATGATACATTTTCTCAGTTTAAACATTTGATATGTCATTGTGGCAGCGGGGGCATGGTCAAGCACCGGTCTGTGACACGAGGGCGGAGTCAGGGAAGGTAAGTGGCAGAATCACTACACCTGACATCAATTAACCTGTGTTTATGTGTGTCTTCCCAGTGACCGCACCCTACTTAAGGAGGGAGAGCGAGAGCAAAGGAGCTCATCCCCGAACTAGACGCTGGTTGTGTGTGTGTGTCTGTTCGATTGAAAGATTGTTCACTGAAAAGTGTGGCAATAAAGCCTTATTGCGAACCTGATCTCTGTCCTGCCGTCCTCTGTGCTCCACCCACACATAGTGAACCGTTACAGTGGTGCCATGACCCGGATATTGGAGCGCAGCAGCCGATCAGCCCCATGGAGTCCTCCCCGTTCGCCGACCTGGTCCACGCCCTCGCCACGGCCCAGCAAAGCCAGCACCAGGCGCTAGTCACCCTCCAAAAGGAACAAGAACAGCGCTTCGAGGCCCTGGTGCTGGCCCAGCAAGAAGATCGGGAGGCGTTCCGGCACCTCCTCGCATCGGCGGGGTCCACCAGCGCTCCCACCGCGGGCCCTTCCCCCCTCACCCTAACCAAGATGGGTCCGCAGGACGACCCTGAGGCATTTATCGTGCTCTTCGAGCAAGTCGCGGAAGCCTCGGGGTGGCCAATGGAGCAGCGCGCGGCGCGCCTCCTCCCCCTGCTAACGGGAGAGGCACAGCTGGCCGCGCTACAGCTCCCCGCCGACCACCGGCTGGCCTACATGGACCTCCGCCGGGCTGTCCTCCACTGTGTGGGGCGCACACCGGAGCAGCAGCGCCAGCGCTTCCGCGCTTTGTGCTTGGAGGAAGTCGGCCGGCCGTTCGCGTTTGGCCAGCAACTCTGGAACGCCTGCTGGCGGTGGTTGAGGGCCGACAATCGCGACGCCGAGGGGATCATCGACCAGGTGGTGCTGGAGCAATTCATCGCTCGCTTGCCAGCAGGAACCGCGGAGTGGGTCCAGTGCCACTGCCCAGCGTCGCTGGATCAGGCCATCGAGCTGGTGGTGGACCATTTGGCGGCTGTTCCGGCGGAAGGACAGCAGACAGCCTCTTCTCTTCTCTCTTCTCTCTCTCTCCTCCTGTGTCCCATCCATGCCCCATTCCCCCACCGTGGAGGCGGGGGCCGGCACCACCCCAGCTGGCCCGCCGCACCCGCAGTGCCCTTCCGTTTCTCCCTTCTGTGTCTGTCTCTCCCCCCCCTCAGGTGAGTGAGCCCCAGAACACCGGTGCAGAGAGGAAGCCCGGGCCGGTTTGCTGGCGCTGCGGGGAGCCGGGCCACCTTCAACAGCAGTGCACGGCGATGGAGGTGGGCGCGGTGGTTTGGATCCCTGACGCGCCAGAGGCCGCCCTTGACCGGGCCAGAGCATAACGCATACCGGTGAGTATTCAAGGGGATACATATCAGGCGTTGGTGAATTCCGGTTGTAATCAAACCTCAATTCACCAAAGCCTGGTGCAAAATGAGTCATTGGGCGGAGCACAGGGGGTGAAGGTGTTGTGTGTGCACGGGGATGTTCACAGCTTCCCGTTGGTGTCGGTCCACATTTTTTTCCGAGGGGAAAACTGCATAGTAAAGGCGGCGGTTAATCCTCGCCTCACTCACTCAATAATTTTGCGGACTGATTGTCCGGGATTCGGGGAGTTGATGAGCCATTTAGTGGAGAGTGGGTCCTGCCATACTTCAGCAGGGGGAGGTCCCGGTGTCGCCTTGGCTGGAGCAGCTGTCACAGACCCGTCTACGTCATCTCCGCATCAGAGTGAGGAGCCAACGGCTCCTCCTCTCTCTGTCGGGGAATCCCTCGCTGATTTCCCGTTAGAACAGTAGCGAGACGAGACTCTGCGGCATGCGTTTGACCAAGTGAGAGCAATCGATGGTCAAATGCTCCCGCCGAACGCCACCCCGTCCTTCCCCTATTTTTCTATTATGAAAGATAGATTATACCGAGTGACGCAGGACACTCAGACGAAAGAGCAAGTCACGCAGCTTTTAATTCCCCAGAGCCACCGGGAATTGGTATTCCAGGTGGCTCACTTTAATCCCATGGCTGGACACTTAGGGCAGGATAAGACACTAGCCCGAATAATGGCCCGATTCTATTGGCCGGGGATTCGCGGCGATGTTCGTAGGTGGTGCACGGCATGCCACGAATGCCAGTTAGTAAATCCAGCGGCCATTCCAAAAGCGCCTTTGCGCCCTCTACCATTAATCGAGACCCCGTTCGAAAGAATTGGGATGGATCTCATCGGGCCATTAGATCGGTCAGCATGAGGGTACCGCTTTATATTAGTCCTGGTGGACTATGCAATGCGATACCCGGAAGCAGTGCCCCTGCGCAATATCTCAGCACGCAGTATTGCGGAGGCGCTCTTCCATGTTATCTCCCGAGTTGGAATCCCGAAAGAGATTCTGACTGATCAAGGCACCATGTTTATGTCACGGACACTGCGCAAACTGTATGGGTTATTGGGGATTAAGCCGATCTGCACCAGCGTGTATCACCCACAAACGGACGGTTTAGTGGAACGGTTCAATCGCACCCTCAAGAATATAATTAAAAAATTCGTAAGTGAGGATGCATGTAATTGGGATAAGTGGCTCGAGCCCTTGTTGTTTTCAGTGCGAGAGGTCCCCAAGCCTCCATGGGGTTCTCCCCGTTTTAATTATTATATGGGCGTAAGCCGCATGGCATTCTAGACGTGCTGCGGGAAAATTGGGAGGAGGGACCTTCCCAAAGAAAAAACGAAATTCAATACGTTATGGACCTGCGTGCAAAACTCCACACGCTCACCCACCTAACCCAGGAGAATTTGCGGCAGGCCCAAGAACAGCAAGCCCGCCTGTACAACAAGGGTACGCGCCTTAGGGAGTTCGCACTGGGAGATAAGGTACTCGTACTGTTGCCCACATCGAGCTCCAAATTGATCACCAAGTGGCAAGGACCCTTTGAGGTCACATGGCGAGTCGGGGACGTCGACTATGAGGTGAGGCGAACGGACGGGGTGGGGCACTACAGATTTACCACCTCAATCTGCTTAAACTCTGGAATGAGGAGGTCCCCATGGCATTGGTGTCAGTGGTTCCAGAGAAGGCGGAGCTGGGGCCGGAGGTTCAAAAAGGGGCATTGGCATCACATACCTCTCCGGTCCCCTGTAGAGACCACCGGTCCCCTGTGGAGACCACCTCTCCCCGACCCAACTCACGGAGGTCGCCCAGTTGCAGACCAAGTTTTCGGACGTGTTCTCGCCCCTGCCCGGTCACACCGACCTCATAGAGCACCACATTGAGACGCCCCCAGGGATGGTAGTGCGTAGCCACCCTTACAGGCTACCCGAACACAAAAAAAAGGTGGTTCAGGAAGAACTCGAGGCCATGCTTGAAATGGGCATCGTCGAGGAGTCCCACAGTGACTGGAGCAGCCCGGTGGTCTTGGTACCCAAGGCCGACGGGTCGGTCCGGTTCTGTGTGGACTATAGAAACGTCAACGCGGTGTCTAAATTCGATGCGTACCCAATGCCTCGTATTGATGAGTTGCTCGATCGACTCGGCACTGCTTGCTTTTATTCGACACTGGATTTGACGAAGGGATATTGGCAGATCCCCTTGACTCCACTATCCTGAGAAAAAACGGCCTTTTCCACACCGTTTGGTTTACGCCAATTCGTCACACTTCCGTTTGGGTTGTTTGGGGCGCCCGCTACGTTTTAGCGGCTGATGGACAGGGTCCTCTGCCCCCACGCCACCTATGCGGCCACTTATCTCGATGACATCATCGTCTATAGTAATGACTGGCCGAGGCACCTCGAACATCTAAGGGCCGTCCTTAGGTCGCTGAGGCGAGCGGGTCTCACAGCCAACCCGAAGAAGTGTGCGATTGGACGGGTGGAAGTACGGTATCTGGGCTTCCACTTGGGCAACGGGCAGGTGCGTCCCCAAATTAACAAGACCGCAGCAATTGCGTCCTGCCCGAGGCCCAAGACCAAAAAGGGGGTGAGACAGTTCCTGGGGCTGGCTGGCTATTATCGTAGGTTTATACCTAATTATTCGGACGTCACCAGCCCGCTGACTGATCTGACTAAAAAGGGGGCACCAGATCCGGTCCAGTGGATGGAGCAATGCCAGCGGGCTTTTTCTGAGGTAAAGGCTGCACTGTGTGGGGGGCCACTTTTACACTCCCCTGACTTTTCTCTCCCCTTTGTGTTACAGACCAAGGCGTCGGACAGAGGGCTCGGCATGGTTTTGTCCCAGGAGGTGGAGGGGGAGGACCGCCCCGTCCTGTACATCAGTAGGAAGCTGTCGGTGCATGAGGGGCGCTACAGCACAATAGAAAAAGAGTGTCTGGCGATCAAGTGGTTGGTCCTCGCCCTCCGTTACTACCTGCTGGGGTGCCCTTTCACCCTCTGTTTGGACCACTCGCCCCTCCAGTGGCTCCACTGCATGAAAGATGCCAATGCGCGGATCACCCGTTGGTATCTGGCACTCCAACCCTTCAACTTCAAGGTGGTCCACAGGCCGGGGTTGCAGATGCTCATGGCGGACTTCCTCTCCCGTCGGGGGGGGGGTCGGCTGCAGGCCGGACGGCCGCCCGGCCTAAGTCAGGCGGTGGGGGTATGTGGCAGCGGGGGCATGGTCAAGCGCCGGTCTGTGACAGGGGGGCGGAGTCAGGGAAGGTAAGTGGCAGAATCACTACACCTGACATCAATTAACCTGTGTTTGTGTGTGTCTTCCCAGTGACCGCGCCCTACTTAAGGAGGGAGAGCGAGAGCAGAGGAGTTCATCCCCGAACTAGACGCTGGTTGTGTGTGTGTGTCTGTTCGATTGAAAGATTGGTCACTGAAAAGTGTGGCAATAAAGCCCTATTGCGAACCTGATCTCTGTCCTGCCGTCCTCTGTGCTCCACCCATGCATAGTGAACCGTTACAGTCATCTATGTTCTATTCTGAATAAAATATAGAATTTTGAAACTTCCACATCATTACATTCCGTTTTTATTTACACTTTGTACTTTGTCCCAACATTTTTGGAATCGGGGTTATATTTTGAAGAATCTCATGGGTAAATTTTTGTGGGAGGGAGCTTGAGAGAAGCACCACGAGGGGAGAGAGAGAGGACGGAGATGCATGACGGCGAGTGTGAACTTTTGTTTCAGAGACAAAGTATGTAGTTTGTATCTAAGAGACTGTCTGCTCGGCATTCTTGACCTGGATATCGGAGCTACGCCTGTTTAGTGTGCAGCCAGAGACTTTCTGCTCAGAGGTTTCTGTTTGTAGCTGCAGTTCTAGTTTAGCATAGCTGCTAAGCTAATCCAGAGTGTGTTATTAGCATTTGCTAGCACATTTAGCTGAGAGCAGCTAACCCAGCTACTATCGACTGCCTCGTGGTCTCAACGCGGGACACGGGGATTCATCTTGACCGCTGCTGATCTGTGTGTGACTCCTCTTGTCCGGATGTGTTTGGGGGCTGCCTGTAAGAGACTCCACTGCCTTCTCACCTGGTTACCTCCATTTTGGGTGCCTGTGCTGTATCATCGCCTGTCTTCGGAGACCGGGACCGGGTAAACTGCTGCTCTGAGCTGCACTGGAGGTAACACTTGTCTTTTCACTGTTCCTGGATTAAAGTTGTGGATTTCATCGCACTCAAGCAACACAATATCAGGCCTGCAACAGGGGTTACTTTTTTTTTGTTCTGCTGGCTGTGTGTGTGTGTGAGTGTGGGCCCACTGAGTGTTTGAGTTATTTGTTATACTTAAAAGGGTATTTGATTATTTTCATTGAAACTTAAAGGAGTATAATTTTGTTGACTGAAGGGTTTTATTTGAATAGAAGGGGTAATAATTTTCTGTCATTGGAAGTAATAACTTTGGAGAATTGAAAGGAGATCCTTGTAATTTGATTTTGTGATTTAAATAGACGGAAAAAAGACAAATAAGTTTATTTAATTTTTATCTTCTTGGCAGATAGGGTTGTTATTTTGTGAAAGTTATATTGAAAGCTAAATAAATAATTGACGGGTTATTTCCTTAAAACAGTTTGCCTATTTCTTAGACACCCTAAGGTTAAAGGTGAGTGATGTAACTGCCCATCATTCAGTTGTCATAAAACTATGATTACAAGGGGTTTATTTTAAGTTAAAATAGTTGCTTTACGAACCCAGGGCCCCTCTCTGCGGTAATTGTGAGAAGTGGGCTACATAAATGGAGGCACTGCTGGGATTGTACAAATAGTTTGGGTTTCTAACATAACTGAAACTAAATAAGATAAACAAAATACAGTGTTGTAGATTTAACTAAATGCATCAAAGGTTGTCATAATGTACGAGAACAAGCTGAAGAACTGGTGTCGAGGTGAAAACTTGGAAGAGAGCCATGCCTTGCTGACCACAGTTCCTGAGAAAACAGAAATAGCACAAATAGAAGAGACATTACAAACTGTAAAATGCTTGAGACGGGTACAAGTGAGAGGAAGAATGTTAAGTGACACTGCAAATGAAATGCTTGTGCTTTGTGAGTGCAAAGAAAACTTGACTGAGGCAGACGTCCCAGGTGAAGTGCCGAGCTCAGATGGACAAACAGTATGGCCAATCTTCACTGTGGCTCGAAGCTCAGGTCCTGAGTTGGATTTTAACCGTAAATTGAATGCTCTTCTCCAGGCAGAAGGAAAGTCTATGGCAGATGTGCAGGCTTTGCTGACCCAACAGTCTGTCTCTCCTACAGAAGCCATCCTTCGTGCTGTTGGTGATCTGTTTGATAAATCTGCCAAGCCATCAGCGGAAGGTGGAGGATACTGCTGCCTGCGGATCTTTTCAGGTACTGTACCTACACCAGCAGGAGAGGAATAATTTGACCACTGGTTAGAGCAAGCTTACCTGATGGTTGAAGAGAGTGAGGGCTCGGCAAAAGAAAAAAGGAGGAGAATAATGGAAAGCTTAAAGGGGCCAGCTTTGGAGGTGATAAAAGCAGTGCGTCTTTCCAATCCTGATGTTACCCCCGACAAGTGCTTGGAGGCTCTCGAAAATGCCTTTGGATTAGCAGAGTCAGGAGATGACTTGTATTTCACATTCAGAATGCAGCAGCAGCAAACTGGTGAGAAGCTATCTGATTTCCTCAGGAGGTTAGAACGTTGCCTGTCCAAAGTGATACAAAGAGGTGGTCTCTCTTCCCAGGCCATGGATGGTGCATGGCTCGAGCAGCTTCTTAGGGGGGCAGTTAATGCTGACCTGATGTTAATCCAACTGCGACTGAGAGAGAGAAGAGCCAAACCCCCAACTTTCCTTGAACTCCTGAAAGAAATTCGCACAGAAGAATACGAAGCTTCTCGAGCAAAGCTAAGTCACTCAGTGTATACAGTTCATACCAAGCTTCAAGAGGAAAACAAACACTCAGAGATACAGAGTTTGAAAGCTGAAATTAAAGAAGTGAAATCAATGTTTGCAGCACTCTCTACACAAGACAAAGTGACACAAAATGAAAAAGTGCAGACTAACATGGAAAAAGCCCCAGAGACTAAGATTGACCCAGAGGTAGTGGCCCTGAGGAAACAAGTGAAACAGTTACAACAGAAAATGAACTCCAGATTGCCTCCTTCGACTACAACCTTACCTACAGTGATGACAGTGAACACTTCAAACAGACAAGGGGTCGAGAAAGAAGACCGTTTCTGCTATCGCTGTGGTGAAAATGGACACATGGCAGGAAAGTGCACAAACCCTGAGAACCAAAGCAAAGTGATCCAGAAACTCATTCAAGCTCTCAAAAAGGCCAAGACCCAAAGCACCTCACCAGAAACTGACTGTACTGTGAGGAGGAGTGCAGTGGACCAGGTTGTTACAGCAGACATACCAGAGGGTTTAAGGCAGCTGGGCCATAGAAGGTTCACGCTGCATGCTGCACACTACACGCTACATGCGTGTAAAGAAAAGTGGACAAATGTAGCATGACTTGCTCTGGGCCATAGAACGGCGTTCACGTTGCACGCTGCACACTTCACGCGTGAAGCGTGAAATGAACATGCACACTTTTTTCTAGGCGTGAAGATGGAAATTCCAGTCAATGCATGCGGTCACCGCCGCGCCAGCCAATCAGAACGGGTCTAGGGAGATAACTCTATGCTTTCAGGGGAAAACTTCAGAAAAAATATAATTGAATGGTATAATTGAAAAATAGTTCTTCATCGGGATTGTCAAGCAGATTATAGAATGTTCGGTGAAATTCACCACGGGTTTCTCTCAGAAGGAAGTGTTCTCGGCTCCAAATTCTGTTCCTTTTTCTCTTCCTCTGTCTCAGTAAAGGCAGAATGAGGCAATCGTCGTCATCCGAAGAGTCCATATTGTTGGTTACTCGGTCAAAGTAGAACAGACGCAACACGTGAACATCCAAGCATGAAGTTTAATGGCCCAGGGTCCGGTTCTTCACGTGAACGTGTAGCGTGTAGCGTGCAGCATGCAGCGTGCAGCGTGAACCTTCTATGGCCCAGCTGCCTAATAGGGCCACCATCTTTGGAGCCTCTGAAAGTGAATGGACAGTTGTGTGATGCATTACTCGACAGTGGTTCCCGCATTAGCATCATCTTTGAATCCTGGTACCGGAGGCATCTTGCTGATACTCCTATTCATCCAGTAAGCAGTCTCAACATTTGGGGTTTAAGTGACTGTGCTTATCCTTACCTTGGCTATGTGGTGGTGGGCCTAGAGTTTCCCAAGAAGGTATCAGGTACCCCAACAGCTCTGTCAGTCCTGGCCCTCATTTGCCCTGATCTGCCAGGTCCCGATCAGACGCCTGTGATTTTAGGGACTAATACCAAAGCTAACCTAGCCAAGCGACTGGCCCGGCTGTGTGAAGAGGAAGCTGGAGGGACTGTGGTCCACACCCTTAACATACAGAACACTCTCCCTGAAACCATCAAAGAAAAACCCATTGGCTTGCCAAAAAGAGAGGAGGATGATGAAGTAGGTTTTGTGCAGTTGGGGGGTCCAAGCTCACTTATCTTACCTGCAGGTGGCAGTAGCAAAGTAGTCTGCAAAGTGGTGCTTGGAAAGTCGCTGCCAAATGACATCTTGATGGTAGAGGCCTCCAACGCAGCTTCTCTCCCATTAGGCGTCATGCTCCAACCTATGGCAATACCAAGCAATGCTGTGGACATTAACCGGCTAACAGTGCTACTTCTTAATGAGTCGCAGAAGGAAGTGACAATTCCAGTCAGCGCTGTCTTGGGTCACCTGTGTGTGGCGGATGTAGCTACCACAGTGCCAGAACAAAAGCCAGAGGCTGAGGATGCTTTTGATGTCAGCATGATCGACTTTGGTGAGTCACCTGTTCCCGAAGCATGGAAGACAAGGCTCCGACAGAAACTGTCAGAGAGAGCAGATGTATTCTCTCTCCATGAACTTGATGTGGGACTCGCCAAAGAGGTGGAGCACACGATCCGCTTATCTGATCCACGCCCGTTTCGTGAATGTTCCAGGCGCATTGCCCCAGCGGATATTGACGACGTGCAGCGTCACATCCAGAAGCTACTAGCAGCAGGCATCATCAAAGAGTCCAGAAGTCCATATGCATCTCCCATAGTGGTTGTGAGAAAAAAGAATGGGGGTATCAGGATGTGCATCGACTACTGTACGCTCAATAGCTGCACTGTCCCAGACCAATATACTACCCCAAGCATCGACGAGGCTCTTGACTGTCTGTCAGGGAGTAAGTGGTTTTCTGTCCTTGACTTGAGAAGTGGATATTATCAAATAACCATGAAAGAAGAGGACAAAGAAAAAACTGTGTTTATCTGCCCTCTTGGGTTCTACCAGTCCGAAAGGATGCCTCAAGGCATAACCGGAACTCCTGCAACCTTCCAGAGGCTTATGGAGAGAGCCGTTGGCGATATGAACATGCTCCAAGTAATAGTCTATCTGGATGATTTGATTATTTTCGGAAAGACCTTGGCAGAACATGAAGAGAGGTTGGGCTAAAGATCTCACTTGACAAATGCCAGTTTTGTCAAACAAAGGTCAAGTACATGGGTCACATTGTGACTGCTGAGGGCGTTTCTGCTGACCCTGCAAAAATTGAAGCTGTGACCACTTGGCCCAAACCTTCCAATCTCAAGACCCTACGATCCTTTTTGGGATTTTGTGGGTATTATAGGCGATTCATCCACAACCACTCCTCCATCGTCCACCCTTTGACAGACCTTACTAAAGGTTATGGCCCCACCCAGTGTGGCAGAAGGCCAAAAAAAGGGAAGAGTGATGTTTATTTGGATGAGAAGGAACCATTTGGAGACAGATGGGATGAGTCATGTACCAAATCCTTTGAAAAGATCAAAGAGTGTTTGACGAATGCTCCAGTGCTCGCCTTTGCAGATCCTGACAAACCATACACGCTGCACATGGATGCTAGTCTTACAGGACTTGGAGCTGTTCTATATCAAGAGCACCCAGAGGGGTTGAGGCCAGTGGCATTCGCGAGCAGAAAACTGAGTTCTTCAGAGAAAAAATACGCCATTCACCAGTTAGAGTTCCTGTCGCTTAAATGGGCAGTTGTCGAGAAATTTCATGACTATCTCTACGGAGCCCACTTTACTGTGCATACAGACAACAATCCTCTAACTTGCATCTTGACATCGGCAAAGCTCAATGCCACCGGACATCGATGGCTGTCGGATTTGTCAGTGTACGATTTTGACATAATTTACCGACCTGGTAGAAATAACATTGATGCTGATCTATTATCATGCGTAGAGACAAGAGATGAGGGTATGGAATGGCAGAGTATCTCTCAGGCTGGAGTCAAGTCAATTTGCCAGCGAGTTGGTGTTCTGGGTCCATCGGTAGATTCCCCAAAATATGCTGAACAGCTTGGAGCTCCACCTGAGTGCATTCCTGAGGTGTATGCTTTCCCCATGCATCTTCAGCTGAACCCACTGGAACAAATGTCCAGGCAGGACTTAATTGCAGCCCAGGCTCAAGACAGCTTGATAGCACCTACTATCCAAGCTATAAAGTGCGGCAAGTGGCAAGACAACCCAGAGTTGCTCCCTATGAAGAGAGAGATGGCTAAGCTGGTCATGATGGATGGGTTACTACATTGGATGAGCACAGGCCATGCAGGAAAAAAGACACAACAGCTAGTGCTACTTGCTAAATTCAGAGCAGTGGTACTCAAAGCCATGCATGATGATATCGGCCATTTAGGAGTGGAAAGAGTTATTGACATGATCAGGAGCCGGTTCTTCTGGCCGAAGATGTCGGTCAATGTAGAGCAATACGTGAAAAATTGCGGAGAGTGTGTCCTCAGGAAGACTCCATGTCCAAGAGCTGCACCATTGCATCAGATAGTGAGTTCTGGGCCTATGGACCTAGTCTGTATCGACTTCCTGTCTATGGAACCTGACTCCAGAGGAGTGAGTAATGTGCTTGTCATAACTGACCATTTTACGAGATACGCCCAAGCTTTCCCCACTCAAAACCAGAAAGCTCTCACAGTTGCAAGAGTCTTGGTGGAAAAGTATTTTGTACATTATGGCTTGCCATCTCATATTCATTCTGATCAAGGCAGAGATTTTGAGTAAGGTAAGGTAACTTTATTTATACCCGAGGGTAGATTTAGTTGCAGGTAAAAGCATACACACACACACAACACAATACTAAAAGCATACACACAATACTAATGACAGAATACAATAACAGGAGAAGGACAACAAACTGACATACAAACAGACAAATGCTTCAGACAGAATAAATAAATAAATAAATAAATAAATAGAGAAAAGAGGGCTGTGCCTAGGTGTGGTTCAGGGCCTTAATAGCTGCTGGGACAGAACTGTTTCTATATCGCTTTGTTTTACATACAGGCATCTTAAACCTATGGCCTGAGGGGAGAGGCTGAAACTCACTGTACAGTGGGTGGGATGGGTCATTTAGGATGGACCCCGCTAGTCTCAGCAGCTGCCCATTGTAGAGGGGCTCCAGGTTCAGCTGAGGCTGTCCAATTAACTTAATGGCCCACCTCACAATCTGATTAAGTGAGTTTTTATTTTTTAGGGATAGGTTACTGAACTAAGATACTAGGCTAAAAGAGATCACAGACTCAATAAAACATCTATAAAACATAGTTAACAGCTTTCTGTCGATGTGAAAGGATGACAGCTTCCTTAGACAGTGTAGGCGCTGATTCGCCTTTTTGTACACAGACTCACAGTTTGCCACAAAGGTAAGTTTACTGTCGATAACAGTGCCAAGATATTTGTAGTTGTCTACACATTCCACAGTCTGACCTTTTATACTGATCATTTCCTTAACACTGGAATGTTTCCTGAAGTCCACATACATATTTTTTGTTTTCGAGATGTTCAGTTGTAGGAAAGATTGCTCGCACCAGTCTACAAACTCCTGAACAATTGGACCATGGCCTGTCTCATTGTCTTTTAGCAGACTGACAATAACAGAGTTATCTGCATACTTGAGAATGAATCTGTTCTCCCTGCTACTACGACACATATTAGTGTAAAGAATAAATAAAAGAGGGGACAGTACACAGCCCTGAGGGGAGCCAGTGGAGGTACAAATCTGGTCAGACAGTACTCCACTGACACGCACTCATTGTGTCCTGTCAATTAAAAAATGTAAAACCCAGCCTAAAAGGTTTTTGCTCAAATAAAATTGCTCTAAAAGTCTTTCAATTAAAATATGGGGTTGGATAGTATTAAAAGCAGAGGAGAAATCAATAAATAAGAGTTGGGCATGTGTTCCCTTACCTTCCAGATGTTTAAAAAGCATGTTCATCAAGGATACAGTTGCATCCTCAACACCTCTATGTGGCCTATAGGCAAACTGAAATTGGTCAAAGTCTTATTTAAAATTTCATTTCTTACTAATTTCTCAAAGGTTTTCATGACAAGAGATGTCAGAGGAATAGGCCTGAAATCATTAGGGACTTTGGGGCACCTTATCTTGGGCACTGGGACAACAACTGCATCTTTCCAACATTTTGGGACATGCTGGGTTAATAATGACTTATTAAAAATATAGTGAAAAATTGTACATAATTCCTTAGAACATAGCTTTAGCAGTTTACCGCAGATATTATCAGGACCACAGCTTTTGTTTGCATTGGTGGAAAATAGTGCCCTTTCAACCGTGTCCTCATCTATTTCAAAGTGATTGTGATCTACTAAATTATGACTGAGTTCCCTTATTTCAGTACTGAAATCATAAGTATCAAATCGGGAGAAAAATGTATTAAGTGCATTAGCAACATCAGAATCTGAATCAAAATTCTCTAAAGTAACAGTGCTTACATTCTTTGTATTACTGATACCTGCAATAGATTTCATACTTGACCAGGCTGAACCCAAATAGTTTGCAACCATTTTATTTTCCAAAACTGTTTTGTAGTCCCTTTTAGCTCTAAGGATTTCAACTTTCAAGTTTTTAGTGGCTGTATACAGTTCAGAGGCAGTCCCATGTTTCAAAAGCATGTTTCTTAGCCTTTATGCAGGCTTTCACTGATTTTGTGACTCATGGCTTGTTATTTGAATATATTTTGACCCTTTTGTATGGAATAATCATGTCTCTACAAAATGTCACATAAGAACATACTGCATCAACTAATTGATCCAAGTCCTTACCACAGGCCTCTGTGAACATGTCCCAGTCAGTACAGTCAAAGCAGGCCTTTAGACACTGCACAGATTCTTCGTTCCAGTCTTTGATGTTTTTTGTGTGGACCTTTTCCCTCTTCAGTACAGTTCTGTATGTAGGCATGAGGTACACAAGCTTGTGATCTCCCCGGCCCAGGGGGGAGAGTGGGACAGACTTGTATGCTTCCTTTACTGATCCATAGCATTGGTCAAGAGTCTTGTCCCGTCCAGTGGGGCAGGTTATGTACTGGTAAAAGGTAGGGATCGTCTTCTTAAGGGAGACATGATTGAAGTCACCCAGTATGAAGGACGGGGATTCAGGGGATATAGATTGCAGCTTTTGAACTACCTCATACACAGTTTTACAGGCAGAGGGGGCGTGTGCTCCAGGATGGATATTTAAAACTGAGACGAAGATCTGGGGGAATTCACGGGGCAAATAAAAAGGGCACAATGACACTGACAGAAGTTCCACATCGGGGGTACAAATGCGTTCTCACTGTTACAGCAGAACAGTACCTTTGGTTGATATAGAGACATACCCCTCCACCCTGAGATTTGTTTGTCACCTCACTGTCCCGATCCAAGCGATGCGGTGCTCCAAAGATGGTAATCATCAGGTCCACGTCCTGATCACGTTCAGTTAGCCACGTCTCGGTGAACGCCATTACGCAGCAGTCTTTGTAATCCTTAAGGAAGCGAGCATTTCCCTGGAGTTCGTCCAATTTATTCCTTATGGATTGGACTTTCCCCAGGATCATTGAGGGCAGCGGGAGTCGGTTAAACCGCACTTTCCTCAGACGCAGCCGAACACCCCCACGCTTCCCCCTTTTTCTTCTCCCTTTTCTACCTGGTTCTTCGTGAACTTTAGAATTTCTTCGTATGAGATCCGGGATGGGCGGCATGGTGGTGTAGTGGTTAGCGCCGTCGCCTCACAGCAAGAAGGTCCGGGTTCGAGCCCTGTGGCCGGCGAGGGCCTTTCTGTGCGGAGTTTGCATGTTCTCCCCGTGTCTGCGTGGGTTTCCTCCGGGTGCTCCGGTTTCCCCCACAGTCCAAAGACATGCAGGTTAGGTTAACTGGTGGCTCTTAATTGACCGTAGGTGTGAATGTGAGTGTGAATGGTTGTCTGTGTCTATGTGTCAGCCCTGTGATGACCTGGCGACTTGTCCAGGGTGTACCCCGCCTTTCGCCCATAGTCAGCTGGGATAGGCTCCAGCTTGCCTGCGACCCTGTAGAAGGATAAAGCGGCTAGAGATAATGAGATGAGATGAGATGAGATGAGATGAGATGAGATGAGATGAGATCCGGGATCTGCAGCGTGATGTCTGACACACCAGCTGGTCTCACAGAGTTAAGTTGTAGCAGCTCACTTCTGCTGTATTGCCTCCTGACTGAGCAGGTAAGAATAGTGTCCAGGAAAAACAGGAGGGATAACAAAGTAAGCGATATGACGCATAAAAGATCCATAACGCTTCAGTCTGGAGCACCAAGCACATAGAGTCACTTGTTATCATCCCGACACAGACAAACGTATGTAAAACAATAAAACACTACACAAACATTGAGACGCTATCATCCAAACTTTTCCTGCCGGTCGCAGCGTGCGCATGCGCCCTGAAGTAGAGATAATGAGATGAGATGAGATAATGAGATGAGTCTTGACTCATTAAAGAGCTGCTGAGGATACTGGGCATACAGAAGTCACGTACCACCCCCTACCACCCACAGGGTGATCCCCAACCTGAACACTTTAATCGAACTTTGTTGTCCATGTTGGCCACACTCAATCAAGAAAAGAAGTGACAATGGAGTCAGCATGTGGTACACCTGGTGCATGCATACAATAGCACCAAGTGTGATGCCACAGGATATTCCCCGTACTTTCTGATGTTTGGCAGAGAGGCCCGACTCCCACTGGATATGTGTTTTGGGACCTGCCCAGATGGCAAAGGTGACCAACCACATTCTGCATACGTTGCCAAATTGAAAGACGACTTGCAAAAAGCCTATAACCTGGCTATGGAGGTTTCCAGTAAGAAACACCAGCAAAATAAGAAGGCATATGACAAGAGACTCCGGTTCCACAACCTGGAACCTGGTGACAGAGTATTGCTGAAAAATCTTGGATTGAAGGGCAAACACAAACTGGAGAATCGTTGGTACAGTGTTCCTTATGTTGTGGTGGATAAGATGCCAAACTTGCCTGTATACAGAGTGAAGCCCCTGAATGAGAAAGGAAAGCTCAAGACATTGCACAGGGATAATCTGCTACCCATAGGAGATCAAGTAAGGATCCCAGTGATGGATGAAACAGAGAATGTGCCAAAGAGACCTGCAACCTGAAGTTCTGTTCACAACAGACACAAAATAAATACAACAGATCACACTGTGCAAAGGGAGGGCAATATCTCAAGTGACTCTTCTGATCTGGAGTGTGACTGGCCAACCAGACCCTACAGGAAGTTTATGGGAAAACTCATCCAAAGGAGAGAAAGACAGTGCTGATGGATCAGAGCAGTCCAAAGTCCTCAGTCCTTCAGAGGACAGTCACTCAGAGAGAGACAATTCAGCTGTAGAGCATGCTCCAGATGTTGCTCCAAAGACTGATTCCAAGTCAGAGCCCAGCTCTAGTGAAGATGAACAACCACCCTCGAGCTGTTCTAATGTGCAGGTGACACCTAAGCCAAGTAGGCCAAAAAGATCATTGAAACCCGTTGTAAGACTTACCTATGATGAGCCAGGAAAAGGCAAAGATCAACCCATTACCATTGTACACAGAGGAGTTACTATAAAAATAGGTAAACAGTAAGGTAGGCCTATTTAAACCACCCTTGATATTTTGAGTAGAAACTGAAGTTAAGTTCTGGTAATCTGATGAGGACATCAAATATTTAAAGGGGGGAGGGTGTAACCCTGTTAAAAAATCACTATCCATAAAGAGATAATAAATAATTTAATACGTTCATCGGTTGGTTAAAAATGTGATTAAAAGTGTGGAAAAGATATTTCATAAAGGTTAAAATAGTTTATAAAAGAGTAGAGTGTAATAAATACGCTAAAAAGGTTTAAAAATACGCAAATGTGCAAATTTTAAGTATTTCCTTTTATTTTGAAGAATCTCATGGGTAAATTTTTGTGGGAGGGAGCTTGAGAGAAGCACCACGAGGGGAGAGAGAGAGGACGGAGATGCATGACGGCGAGTGTGAACTTTTGTTTCAGAGACAAAGTATGTAGTTTGTATCTAAGAGACTGTCTGCTCGGCATTCTTGACCTGGATATCGGAGCTACGCCTGTTTGGTGTGCAGCCAGAGACTTTCTGCTCGGAGGTTTCTGTTTGTAGCTGCAGTTCTAGTTTAGCATAGCTGCTAAGCTAATCCAGAGTGTGTTATTAGCATTCGCTAGCACAGTGAATACACTTAGCCAAGAGCAGCTAACCCAGCTACTATCGACTGCCTCGTGGTCTCAACGCGGGACACGGGGATTCATCTTGACCGCTGCTGATCTGTGTGTGACTCCTCTTGTCCGGACATGTTCGCGGGCTGCCTGTAAGAGACTCCATCGCCTTCTCATCTGGTTACCTCCATTTTGGGTGCCTGTGCTGTATCATCGCCTGTCTTCGGAGACCGGGACCTGGTAAACTGCTGCTCTGAGCTGCACTGGAGGTAACACTTGTCTTTTCACTATTCCTGGATTAAAGTTGTGGATTTCGTCGTACTCAAGCAACACAATATCAGGCCTGCAACAGGGGTTATCGTGACGTCACCAGTTCTCGTGCGTCACGTGTTCTCGAGCTATCGCGTTATTTTCGGAATTTCCGCGAGATTATGACGCGTTTTGACATTAGGGAAGCCCTTTTGTTTTCGTCAGTGGATGAGCTATTTTCTTGCCGAAAATCGCGAAAATGCTACGTATAAAGGTAAATATATACTAACCTAAATAAGTAAAAGCCTTCTGAATCCGATTCTAGCTTAATTCTTTTTACATGGTACAAATAAATTGAAATTAAAGCCTTCAAGTGAGGCCTGTTGTCATGGACGCTGGCTAAAATGTCATTCGTGATCACCTGCTAAAAATAGAACTGAAAGTAAACCGGAAGTGCACTTGATATATTCTGCTACGGTGCCTCTTTGGGACATGCATGTTAAATGTTTATTGATATTTTCATGAAAAATTGCAGTGTATAAAGGTGTGACATGTTTCCTTACTAGAGGTTTTTCTATCTCCATAGCTCTTGAACTCGAGTCGTCCTGCCCAGTTAAGATCTTGGTACCATGATGACATGGTCCGAGCTTACCAAAGAGTAAAAGAAGATGGCATCAGCGTTTATAAAGCTGCCAGAATACCGTTGACAATACCGTTGGTTTTTTTTGGCATGTTCTGCATGGGACACCATACGGAATTCCGTGCCCATTTCAGCTGACATCATATAGCTCGAGAACACGTGACGCGGAATTTCCCGCATGTATTTTGAGCAAGGCTTTAGAAGTTTGTTTTTTTGCTAGAAAACGTTTTTTCTGGTGAGTTTTTTATGTCATTTATTTCAGAAGAATGTATTAGCGCTAAAATTAACCAACAAAGACTTCATTCAAATGCATATTTGATGCAAGAACTGTCAAAAGCAGCTTAGATTAACGAGAACCGGTGACGCCATGGTACTTTTTTTTTGTTCTGCCGGCTGTGTGTGTATGTGTGTGTGAGTGTGGGCCCACTGAGTGTTTGAGTTATTTGTTATACTTAAAAGGGTATTTGATCATTTTCATTGAAACTTAAAGGAGTATAATTTTGTTGGCTGAAGGGTTTTATTTGAATAGAAGGGGTAATAATTTTCTGTCATTGGAAGTAATAACTTTGGAGAATTTGCATAATTGAAAGGAGATCCTTGTGATTTGATTTTGTGATTTAAATAGACGGAAAAAAGACAAATAAGTTTATTTAATTTTTATCTTCTTGGCAGATAGGGTTGTTATTTTGTGAAAGTTATATTGAAAGCTAAATAAATAATTGACGGGTTATTTCCTTAAACAGTTTGCCTATTTCTTAGACACCCTAAGGTTAAAGGTGAGTAATGTAACTGCCCATCATTCAGTTGTCATAAAACTATGATTACAAGGGGTTTATTTTAAATTAAAATAGTTGCTTTACGAACCCAGGGCCCCTCTCTGCGGTAATTGTGAGAAGTGGGCTATACACACTTCACTCAGGCATTCAGATCTGGAGGAATTCCTAAAAACACCCAAAGCATTCTTTATATCTTCACACAGAACGTTCACTCCAGTCTGACTGATGACACGTACACAGCTCTCGATCCTCAGACCAGGTCCTACAATGACACGTACGACACACTTGCAGTAAGTCTTCAGAGACACACTTCACTCAGACATTCAGATCTGGAAATAATCACTCTGAATGATGAACACATGATTTATTTCTCTTTCTCTCACACAGACGGTTCACCCGAGTCCTCCTGATGACACGCCCGCAGCTCGGGATTCTCAGTCCATCTCTCCTGACTACAACAATCTACCAGTGAGTGTCTTCATTTGGTCACCACTTCACTTACAATCTCAGGATATGACACCAGGCTTTGGAAAACTATAAATCATTTAAGTTTTTATGACAAGAAGACAGTTTTATGAACAAATTAATACAAGAATTCTCACCAATTAATGCTTTTTCCATTTTGAAAGTAAATAATCAGTTTTATTGTTTGTTCAAATTTTCCACTTTAAGCTCTTTATCATGATTTTCTTTTTCTAGGCTGCAAGAAAGTGACAGTGAGATCATCAACCTCAACAACACCAGAGATTCATGCTCATGGTTTTGTCCGAATTGCGATCTCCCGAATTTCTCTACTACTTTATTGGAATCGTCTACTAGCTCAATCGATCTGTCTAATTCGTTTGATATTCTGTCAACGAATTGTACTCAAATAAAATCAAGTACTTCAAGAGAAAACATGAACTGTGCTAATGTACCCAAGCTTGACAAGACACCTAAGAGGAATAAATTAAGAGGTATGATTATAAATTGTAATGGATTGAAGAGCTCAGGACATTCTACTGAATTCCAGGCATTACTCGAATTACATAATCCGGATTTTGTTTTGGGAACTGAATCAAAGCTCCATCCTGGTATACCTACTTATTCCATCTTCCCGCCTACATACACTGTTTTTAGAAAGGATAGAAATGGTTACGGAGGTGGAGTTTTCCAAGCAATCAAATCTGACCTGGTATGCACTGAAGAAGTCGACTTTAATAATGACGACTGTGAAATCCTCTGGACGTCTCTCAAAATGACAAACTACAAGACCTTGAACTTGTCATCGTTCTACAGACCACCAAATTCCTCTACTGAGATCCTCGACCATCTTAACACTTCTGTTAATGACGTGTTCACCAGAGTGTCAAATCATCCAAATATCGTTATCGAAGGAGACTTTAATTTGAGTGATATAAACTAGGACCATGAAACACCAACTACAACTAACCCTGTTACTGCATCACAGCACAATAAGTTTTTAAATCTGTTGGACGACTACTCATTAACTCAACATGTCACAGTACCTACGAGACCTGCTTCAGAGAAAACCCTGGATCTACTGTTGACAACCTACCCTAATTCTATCTCTGGAGTGTGTACATCTGTTGGACTGAGTGACCATGATATTGTTCATTTTGAGGTTAACTTGAAAGCAACACGATCTTCTCAGCATCCCCATAGAGTTTATGTGTACAAAAAAGGAGATTTTGGTGGCCTGAATAAATTCATAGCCAAGTCGTCTTCTGAATTTTTTGCATCTAACCCATGTGAAAATTCTGTAGAGCAAAATTGGAATGCATTTAAACATGCAGTAAATACTGGTATTGCTCAGTTTATCCCTCAGAAGTCGTCAAATCCAAAGAATAAGCTGCCATGGATAAATCCTGAGATCAAGCGAGAAATGCGCAAAAAAGATAGTCTTCACAAGAAAGCTACTCGCTCCAAAAACCAACAGCATTGGAAAGCGTTTAAATGCCAACGAAACTTGGTGGCCAAACTCATCAAGGAATCCCATGACCGTTATCTAAATGAAGTTATTGGTGATAGCTTGATTGACAACCCAAAAAAGTTCTGGTCGTATGTTAAGCATAGCAAATCTGAAAATCTTGGAATTCCTCCTCTCAAGACAGAAGATGGATTGAGTATTTCAGATAAAGACAAAGCAGAAACTCTGAATTTTTATTTCTTTTCAGTCTTCACCCGTGAACAGATTCCTCTCCCTGAAATTGGACCTTCACTGTTCCATTCGATTGGAGACTTACAGTTCTCGCCTAATGGAGTTACTAAACAATTAGCTCAGCTAAATCCTCAGAAAGCTTGTGGATCAGATGAATTACCCTCAAGAGTGCTCAAAGAGATTGCACAAACAGCTTCCGAGTGGCTTGCTTTTATTTTCTCACAGTCATTTAATCTTAACATCGTTCCAACAGATTGGTCCAAATCCCGCATTACTGCAGTCTTCAAAAAGGATAATAAATCTGATCCATCGAGCTACCATCCAATTTCTCTGACTTCTATTTGTTGCAAAGTTATGGAACATATTGTCCTTAGCCATATGGCTAAACACCTGTCTAGAAATAACATTCTCATTGATGAGCAACATGGCTTCAGGCAGCGGTTCTCCTGTGAAACACAACTGATATCAGCCATACACGACTGGGCGAAGTTAATCAATGTTCGCAGCCAAACCGATGTTGTTCTACTTGATTTCTCCAAAGCATTTGACTCTGTCCCTCATCAACGGTTGTTAATGAAGCTTGATTACTATGGGATTAGAGGGAACATGCTCAAGTGGATCAAGGCTTTCTTGACAAATCGCACCCAATCAGTTTCAATAAATGGTCTCCAGTGCTCTACTAAGCCCGTGCTTTCTGGGGTCCCACAAGGCTCGATTTTGGGTCCTGTTTTATTTCTGTTATATATAAATGGCATCTCATCGTCGGTAAAATCAAATCTACGTCTTTTCGCTGATGACTGTATCCTTTATAGAGAAATTCGTGAGGTACAAGATTGCTGGGCCCTACAGGATGACCATGATCAGTTGTTTCTATGGTCAAAAACTTGGCAACTCAATTTTAACGTGAAGAAATGCTATCTTGGTGTAACATGTAAGAAAGTACCTACTGAGTTCCAATACGTCTTAAATGGACAGTCTATTTCTAGAGTCTCTTCAGCACTATATCTTGGGATCACTGTGGCAGATAACTTGTGCTGGAATGAGCATATTAATAACATCTGCAAGAAGGCAAATTCAACTCTTGGGTTATTGCGTCGTATCCTTAGTGGATGTGATCCAAAAGTTAAAGATCAAGCCTATTGTTCATTGATGCGTCCAAAGCTCGAATATGGTTGTAGTGCGTGGAACCCCTATACTAAGCAGAGCATCGACCAAATTGAAATGGTCCAGTGTCGCGCTGCACGATTCGTCTACAATGACTATTCTCGTTTTAGTCATGTGACTCCAATGATAGAGCGTCTTGGTTGGGATTCTCTTGAAGATCGCAGAATTTTCTTTCAAGCCAGTATGTTCTACAAGATCTTAAATGGACATGTTGGCATTTGTTTCCCTCCTAAAGTGCGTCAAATTACAAGAGCTACTAGACTACCAAACACTTGTCCTTTTCATCAAATCAGTGTATCAAATAATGTTTTTAAGTTTTCTTTTTATTCAAGGACGATAATAACATGGAATAATTTACCTATAAATGATGTAAATTTGAATAATTTTAAATCCATTGCTCTTGCAGCCATTATGTCATAAGCAAGTATTTTATATAAGTTTTTAGATTATATTGTAAATAGATTTTGTTGACCATTATATTTATGTATTTTATTTATATTTTTATTTAAGTTTTTTTTTCTTCCTCCTAGTATAGTGTATGCTGTTTTTAGGAGTATTTTCATTAAAGGATTAAAAAGAGAGAGAGAGAGAGAGAGAGAGATGCTAGAATAGTTCTGTTTTTGCGCTGTGGATCAATATTGAACTCAATCTTTAAATCAGGGGTGTCAAACTCATTTTGGTTCAGGGGCCACATACAGCCCATCTGATCTCAAGTGGGCCAGACCAGTAAAATAATTGCAAAATAACCTGTCAACTCCAAATCTTTAGCATTGTTTTTTCAGTAGGCTATGCTTTATGCTTCAGCCTAGATTTGTAGCCTACATAATCACTGATCACAAGGGATCTAGATTATTACACATTTATTCACAGAGAGGCCAATGGATTTGAAATAAAATGCATCTCACTCTCAAACAACTGGTTTATTTTGATATAGTTGAGTGAATACATTTTTACATCTGACAACCTGAACCAACTCCCCACACTAACGTTGGCAAAGGCAGATTGCTTTTCAGGGCCCACGACTTCTGCAGCCTTCACATGCATTTTTTCACGAGTTCACCATCAGAAAATGGCTTGGATGCTTGCACCAACTCGTTTGCAATAAGGTAGCTAGCTTTCACTGCTCCATCACTGACCTCACGGCTGCGAGTAAATGCAGACTGCTGTTTCTTCAGACCACCTAACAATTCATTTATCTTCTCTTTTCTTAATTGTCCATGCAAATTATGAAAATTTTCTTTATGATGAGTCTCATAGAGGCGCTGAATATTATATTCTTTGAGCACTGCAACCTGTTGATTACATACCAAGCACACTGGTTTTGTATTCACCTCTGTGAATAAATAATACTCAGTCCATTTTTCCTGGAAAACTCTGCACTCTATGTCAACTTTTCTTCTTTTTGACGAAGACATTTTGGTAATGGGGGTATCACTCTTGATAATTTTGATAGCAACTTAATAGTGGTGAGGCAAGACTGTCATTCATGGAATCAGACAGCATATCTGGGCACGTTGCTGAAATGTGCTGTTTATTTTCAGATCTCTTGTTACATCAATGCTGCTTTTTTTGGCTGCCCCTAGCGGCTGAATTGGGCATTTCGGTTATTTCTTTAAAAATTCATAAGTCGTCACAGGAATGGGCTAGAGATTTACTTTTTTTTTTTGACATCCTTAGAAATTTTCTCTACAAGTGTGGGGCCGGATTAAACCATCTAGCGGGCCGGATCCGGCCCACGGGCCGTATGTTTGACACCCCTGCTTTAAATAGATGAAGAGTGAAAGCTTTATGTTTATGAGCAATATATTGTATGTAACTGCACGTGATTATTAATTCCTCAAAACTAAGCATTAACAAGAGTGTGCAGGGATTTTTATCTGTTTGGCATTGCATCTATGAATTCTTTTACTATATGTGTTCTGTATCCTCCCATTTTCGTTAGTTTTATATCTTTATACTGTAGACATTGCTAAAGTAACACACTGTACTCTTGCTTCATTTATTCTTTAAGCACAAAAATGTGAGCCGTGAACATTTTACACATTTTACTAAATAAACTCAAATATGATGCATAATCTGTCAGTATCCTGAAGGTTTTATGAGTTTGTAACACTTTCATGGTTCAGGGGAAATGAGGAAACAGAAGGCCGGCTTGTGACAACTCAAAGGTGCATTTCATTTTGGTTTACTTTCATTTTTCAGTTATTTTACTGCACTGAGCGAGCACGCACACGCACGCACGCACACACATACAGAGTGTTGGGTTGCTCAGCTCTCTCTCTGTCTCACTCTGATTAACAGCTTCTCTTTGCAAGCACGTACAGAAAACCGCCTCCTCCTCCTCCTGAACCTCATGCCAGCATGGCGTTGAGCCCACCATTGCCACCAAACTTCGCCATCTCTCATGGTCTTGGCTGAGTGCCGGGATGTCCTCCAGCTTCAAATTAAGCTACTGGAGTTTCTTGATGAACAACATCATTCCAACGGGTGCGCGGTCAGCTGCGAGGGCATCTCCATCCCACCGCTGGTGGATCAAACTCGTAAATGGCTCTTGTCAGGTGGTTGTCTGTGCAGCGCAGGACATGTCTGGACCAACAAACATGGTGCTATGCGATGGTGCAGAGGATATTTGGTTGGTTAGTCCTCTGATGGAGCTCTTCGTTGGAGACACCCCCTCAATGGTCCTGAGGGCATGGGTCTCGAAGCTGAGAACACGGATGGCCAGGGTCTTGCTGAGAGGCCAGGTCTCTGCACCGTAGAGCAGCACAGACAAAACTACAGCATTGTAGACACGTGGCTTGGTGTGTCAGGAGATGTCACATCGTCTCCAGAGTGGTCTCCAAAGGCTTCTCATGATGTCTGCCACCAGTCCATGTCGCCTATTGATCTCAGTTAGGAGGTCACCATTGTTGGCGACTTCTGAACCCAGATAAACAAAAGAAGCATAGAAATAAATTGCAGATAATCTGACACAGGTGAGAATCATCACACGTTACCTGCTGGTTCAACCTTCCTCCTCTCTGCCCCCAGCTGATGCTCAATCACACCCCCACTGCTGCATACTCTGACCATCTGACTCGGGCTGAGGAGCCATCCAGTATGCAGCTGACTCCTCCCAACTTCCCCAACCCCTGCCCTGGCAGGAGAGTTAATCTGCCATCACTAACTGTGCCCACCGGCCTATGGGCCATGTGGAAATTGAACTTGAAGCATAGGATACCAATGAGTGATCTGGTGGAGCTATTGGAACAGGGCATGACAGAGGGAACAGAGGGTGAAAGGGTGTCCCAGCAGGTGATGTTCGTCCTCTGGGGTCAAAAATGACCATGATTTAAATTTCGTGGGTGACGGTTGTGGGTCCGGAGGTGACTGATGAGGCCAATCTGGGTGCATGTCAGGCACGCGTGGGTAAGTGCTGTAGTGGGGGTAGCAATAGTTCAAGCCTTCCATGCAGCTTGTTTCTTCTGGGCCTTGGCAAAGTGTTTCATCTGTTGTGGGAGCATAAGCACTAATCAACGTTGCATCCTTCTTGCCTCCAAGTGGGAGCTGAAGAGTCATCAGGTAAACATTGATGCCCTCTGGGAGTTTGGTAAATTTCTGGTTGAGGTGGGACTTTACAGCAAATCCAACGCCTGCCTCTCACTGTTCAGTACTGCTATGACCAATCCAGAAGAAGGTATAACCACCACCATGTTCCATGAGCTTGCCCTTGTCTGCTAGATGTGTTTCACTGAGGGCAGCTATGGCCACATTGTAGCAAGCTAGTTCCCTGTCAACTAGTGCAGTTCTCCTCTCTGGCCTGTCTGCTTGGATCTTATCCAATAGTGTGTGCACGTTCCATGTGCCAATGTTGGGTACCTTCACTATCTTATTTAATTTCTTATTTTGTTGGATTTCAACCTCTGAGTGGAATCCCCACCAGCCACGGTGTGCTGGCCAGGGTGAGGTCAAGCAGGCTATGTTTAGGGCACTTTTCTAGCTCTAAACAGGGCTGTTGAGACACCCGGGGGCTGCCAAACTCCGCTGCTTTGTTCCAGCAGAGAGCAACCCTATGCCCTGGGCCCCCTGTGTGCAGGTTCATGACTACAGCTTCCAGTGTTTCTGTACCTGCTGCTTTGCCACTTGCCCAATGCCACAGGACTTGAATTTGAATTTGAAGTCATGACTTGCGTGTGACCTTGAATTAGAGTGAGCGAGAGTTGCGCAGCCATCAGCCTCAATCTCTTGTCCCGACCTAACTGGGTCCAGGGGCAAGATAGAATCAAGATGGCTGGAGTTAGGTTGAGATGCAGTGGATGGCCAACAGTGCTCTATGTGTTGTACTGTACCCAATCACACTCCACAAACGCTTTGCTGGATCTACCTTCCTGCCTGTTGAACCACCAGGTGGTGGTCTCCTCCACACAGTCTGCCAAGTCCAGTCTTTGGTCATAACCCTGACCAGGGGGAGTGAAGTGTTGCTAGTGCTTGCTCAAAGCACCACCCCAGGCTAGTGAAGGGAAGGAGACTCCTTACTACTCCATTGCATGGCGGTCAAGGATGGCACATGCCCACTGCCCTCATACAGATTTTACCCAGCAGGTAGTATTGGAGGGTGAGGACCACTCACTTGATAGCCAGACACTCCTCTATAGTGCTGTACTTGGCCTCTCTCCTTGTGGCTGATGTACAGCATGGGATGCTTCTCCCCCAGCACCACTTGGGATAAAATGACTCCTAGACTCCAGACTCTCTCTGATGCATCTGTCTGTAAAAAGGGAGAACAAAGTCAGGTGAATGCAGCAGTGGGCCCCTACATAAAACCACTTTCACCTGGGTGAAAGTCCATGAGCATGGCTCCAATCATTGGAATGAATCTGGTGTCCCCTTTTTAGACAGGTCAGTCATCAGGTTGGTGACATCTGAGAAATTGGGTATAAACATTCTACAATAGCCAGCCAGTCCCAGGAACTGAACCTTAATAGCTGAATCCCCCTGAAGGACTGTTCTGACATCTAAGATCATTCTACCAATTCTACCAAGGACTAAAATTCTCTTTTGTTCAGAGAATTTTCTCAGATGCATGTGTGTATGCTGGGTGTTCTTAAAGCACTCACAATCCAATGAAACATTCAAGGTGGGAACATTCCACTGAAGCACACCTACCTAGCCTCTGAAGGATCCAACTTGGAAAGATCCATCCAACCAACAAAGCATCCCTGGCTTTGAGAAATACAACCCCGATTCCAAAAAAGTTGGGACAAAGTACAAATTGTATACTATTCAAAAAAAGTAGGGGATATTTTATTTTGAGATCCAAATTTTCACATATACAAAGGGATACAAAAGCATGTTGTATAGTTCCTTATTGAGGAAGCATTTCCAAAGAAATTCATCGCCCAAACACATCAATGACACTCTCATGATCAGCACGGGATGCTACTGATGATCAAGGGGGTCGTGCCACAAATTTGCATGACTCTGAATTGGAAGGTTAGAGCCACTCCAAAGGAAGATTTTGAAGAGAAAGCATCAGATTATCAGTGGTTGAAGTCGTTAATTAAACAGAGACCATGCGCCGTCTAACACAGGATGAGAGGTTACGTGCCCTTGGCATGCTACAGGTTGGCACAAGACAGGTCGTTGTGGCAAGAGCATTGAATGTTTCCCAGTCTGTCATCAGCAGATTATGGTCCAGACATCGTGCTACAGGGTCTGTTCAGGATAGACCACGATCCGGTCGACCAAGGGCAACAACTCAGGCTCAGGACAGATTCTTCCGCACTATTGCCTTGAGAAATCGTATGGTAACAGCAAATCAGATAAGGTCTCAACTTCGAAGGGATACTGGCTTGGTAGTGAGTGGCCACACCATCAGGAATCGACTGCACAGATTTCACTTACACGCCCGACGTCCTCATGCCATTCCCTGTTTGAGGGATCGTCACATTAGGGCCAGACTCCAATGGTGTCGTCATCATCAACTCTGGGATAATCGCCGATGGAACCACGTAATGTTCTCAGATGAGTCGAGGTTCACTGTGGACTTCCTGGACAGACGCAGGAGGGTTTGGCGCCGACGTAACGAACGTTTCCATGACGTTAACGTCATTAGACATGATCCGTATGGGGGTGGCTCTGTAATGGTGTGGGGAGGCATCACTGTTGCCGGCAGAACAGACTTGCATGTTGTTGCTGGACGTATCACAGGGCAGTACTACCGGGACAACATCTTGGCACCCCATGTTGTGCCGTTTGCATGTCGTTATGGCCGCCGTTTCATTTTCCAAGATGACAATGCCAGATGTCATAGGGCCAGGATCGTTACAGATTACCTCCAGCAGCAGAATATCACCAGATTACCATGGCCAGCACTCAGTCCGGACCTTTCCCCCATCGAGTATGTCTGGGACATGCTTGGACAGCGGCTACGCCAACATCAACAACCTCCTGCCAATGTCCAAGAACTTGCTGCAGCATTGCAACAGGAATGGAATAACATTCCCCAAAATGACCTGGGACGTCTCATTAGGAGTATGCCATGCCGAGGGGGTTTTACCCGCTACTGACTTGGTTTCAAAATGGTGGTAAATTTGCTGTGTGACCCTGTGTTTGTGTTGACCCTTATTCTGGAGAATCTGTCCTTTACTGACTGTACACAGGGTTTCGAATAAATTGACAAATGTTTCCTTAATGTTTTTCTGCCATTTGTTTCCTTCCTGACCTCATGATCTGCATTTCATTCTACTTGTAAATCCAATAAAAATGGAATGCAATAATTTACAAATCTCAAAAACTGATATTGTATTCACAATAGAACATAGACAACATATCAAATGTCGAAAGTGAGACATTTTGAAATTTCATGCCAAATATTGGCTCATTTGAAATTTCATGACAGCAACACATCTCAAAAAATTTGGGACAGGGGCAATAAGAGGCTGGAAAAGTTAAAGGTACAAAAAAGGAACAGCTGGAGGACCAAATTACAACTCATTAGGTCAATTGGCAATAGGTCATTAACATGACTGGGTATAAAAAGAGCATCTTGGAGTGGCAGCGGCTCTCAGAAGTAAAGATGGGAAGAGGATCACCAATCCCCCTAATTCTGCGCCAACAAATAGTGGAGCAATATCAGAAAGGAGTTCGACAGTGTAAAATTGCAAAGAGTTTGAACATATCATCTACAGTGCATAACATCATCAAAAGATTCAGAGAATCTGGAATAATCTCTGTGCGTAAGGGTCAAGGCCGGAAAACCATACTGGGTGCCCGTGATCTTCGGGCCCATAGACGGCACTGCATTACATACAGGCATGCTTCTGTATTGGAAATTACAAAATGGGCTCAGGAATATTTCCAGAGAACATTATCTGTGAACACAATTCACCGTGCCATCCGCCGTTACCAGCCAAAACTCTATAGTTGAAAGAAGAAGCCGTATCTAAACATGATCCAGAAGCGCAGACGTCTTCTCTGGGCCAAGGCTCATTTAAAATGGACTGTGGCAAAGTGGAAAACTGTTCTGTGGTCAGACGAATCAAAATTTGAAGTTCTTTATGGAAATCAGGGACGCCGTGTCATTCGGACTAAAGAGGAGAAGGATGACCCAAGTTGTTATTAGCGCTCAGTTCAGAAGCCTGCATCTCTGATGGTATGGGGTTGCATTAGTGCATGTGGTATGGGCAGCTTACACATCTGGAAAGACACCATCAATGCTGAAAGGTATATCCAGGTTCTAGAGCAACATATGCTCCCATCCAGATGACGTCTCTTTCAGGGAAGACCTTGCATTTTCCAACATGACAATGCCAAACCACATACTGCATCAATTACAGCATCATGGCTGTGTAGAAGAAGGGTCCAGGTACTGAACTGGCCAGCCTGCAGTCCAGCTCTTTCACCCATAGAAAACATTTGGCGCATCATAAAACGGAAGATACGACAAAAAAGACCTAAGACAGTTGAGCAACTAGAATCCTACATTAGACAAGAATGGGTTAACATTCCTATCCCTAAACTTGAGCAACTTGTCTCCTCAGTCCCCAGACGTTTACAGACTGTTGTAAAGAGAAAAGGGGATGTCTCACAGTGGGAAACATGGCTTTGTCCCAACTTTTTTTGAGATGTGGTGTTGTCATGAAATTTAAAATCACCTAATTTTTCACTTTAAATGATACATTTTCTCAGTTTAAACATTTGATATGTCATCTATGTTCTATTCTGAATAAAATATGGAATTCTGAAACTTCCACATCATTGCATTCCATTTTTATTTACAATTTGTACTTTGTCCCAACTTTTTTGAAATCGGGGTTGTACTTTTAGTTTGGGAACATCTGGCATAAACCTTTTTTTTCTTCTTTTTTCAATGATGTTTGTAAAACTCCCTACGTGTGGGTGGAGCACAGAGGACGGCAGGACAGAGATCAGGTTTTATAATTCGGCTTTATTGCCACACTTTTCAGTTTAACAATAATTATTCGTGCAGACACACACACAACCGGCATCTGGTTCAGGGATCAGCTCCTTCTGCTCTCGCTCTCCCTCCTGATATAGGGCGCAGTCACTGGGAAGACACACAAACACAGGTTAATTGCTCTCAGGTGACGTGATTCTGCCACTTACCTTCCCTGACTCCGCCCTCCTGTCACAGACCGGCGCTTGACCACGCCCCCACTGCCACATACCCCCACCGCCCGACTCAGGCCGGGCGGCCGTCCGGCCTGCAGCCGACTCCCCCCCCCTTGACGGGAGAGGAAGTCCGCCACGACCATCTGCGCCCCCGGCCTGTGGACCACCTTGAAATTGAAGGGTTGGAGCGCCAGATACCAACGGGTGATCCGCGCGTTGGCATCTTTCATGCGGTGGAGCCACTGGAGGGGCGCGTGGTCCGAACAGAGGGTAAAAGGGCGCCCCAGCAGGTAGTACCGGAGGGCGAGAACCGCCCACTTGATGGCCAGACACTCTTTCTCTATGGTGCTGTAGCGCCCCTCACGCACCGACAGCTTCCTGCTGAAATACAGGACAGGGCGGTCCTCCCCCTCCACCTCCTGGGACAAAACCGCCCCCAGCCCTCTGTCCGACGCATCGGTCTGCAACATAAAAGGGAGAGAAAAGTCAGGGGAGTGTAGAAGTGGCCCCCCACACAGTGCAGCCTTTACCTCTGAGAAAGCCTGCTGGCACTGCTCCGTCCACTGGACCGGATCTGGTGCCCCCTTTTTAGTGAGATCAGTCAGCGGGCTGGTGACGTCCGAATAATTAGGTATAAACCTGCGATAATAGCCAGCCAGCCCCAGGAACTGTCTCACCCCCTTTTTGGTCTTGGGCCTCGGGCAGGCCGCAATTTCTGCCGTCTTATTAATTTGGGGACGCACCTGCCCATTGCCCAAGTGGAAGCCCAGATACCGTACTTCCACCCGCCCAATCGCACACTTCTTTGGGTTGGCTGTGAGCCCCGCTCACCTCAGCGACCTAAGGACGGCCCTCAGATGTTTGAGGTGCCACTGCCAGTCATTGCTATAGATGATTATGTCATCTAAATATGCTGCCGCATACGTGGCGTGAGGGCGGAGGACTCTGTCCATCAGCCGCTGAAACGTCGCGGGCGCCCCAAACAGCCCAAACGGAAGGGTGACGAATTGGTGTAAACCAAACGGTGGAAAAGGCCGTTTTTTCTCGGGATAGTGGAGTCAAGGGGATCTGCCAATATCCCTTCGTCAAATCCAGTGTCGAATAAAAGCGAGCAGTGCCGAGTCGATCAAGCAACTCATCAATACGAGGCATTGGGTACGCGTCGAATTTAGACACCGCGTTGACTTTTCTATAGTCCACACAGAACCGGACCGACCCGTCGGCCTTGGGTACCAAGACCACCGGGCTGCTCCAGTCACTGTAGGACTCCTCGACGATGCCCATTTCGAGCATGGTCTGAAGTTCTTCCCGAACCACCTTTTTTTTGTGTTCGGGTAGCCTGTAAGGGCGGCTACGCACTACCACCCCCGGGGGCGTCTCTATGTGGTGCTCTATGAGGTTAGTGCGACCGGGCAGGGGCGAGAACACATCCGAAAACTCGGTCTGCAACTGGGCGACCTCCGTGAGTTGGGTCGGGGAGAGGTGGTCTCCACAGGGGACCGGAGAGGTACGGGATGCCAATGTCCCTTTTTGAACCTCCGGCCCCAGCTCCGCCTTCTCCGGAACTACCGACACCAACGCCACGGGGACCTCCTCGTTCCAGAGTTTAAGCAGGTTGAGGTGGTAAATCTGTAGCGCCCCACCCCTGTCCGTTCGCCTCACCTCATAGTCGACATCCCCGACTCGCCGTGTGACCTCAAAGGGTCCTTGCCACTTGGCGATCAATTTGGAGCTCGACGTGGGCAACAGTACGAGTACCTTATCTCCCGGAGTGAACTCTCTAAGGTGCGTACCCTTGTTGTACAGGCGGGCTTGCCGTTCCTGGGCCTGCCGCAAATTCTCCTGAGTTAGGTGGGTGAGCGTGTGGAGTTTTGCGCGCAGGTCCATAACGTACTGAATTTCGTTCTTACTTTGTGAAGGTCCCTCCTCCCAGTTTTCCCGCAGCACGTCCAGGATGCCGCGTGGCTTACGCCCATATAATAATTCGAACGGGGAGAACCCCGTGGAGGCTTGGGGGACCTCTCGCACTGAGAACAGCAAGGTTGAATCGTTCCACTATATTGACCACAGCTGTCAAAACAAAGTGTGGTGAAGCAGCCTTTAGTTGCTATGCTGATAAGCTTTGGAACCAACTTCCAGATGATATCAAAAATGCTCCTACTGTTGTTAGTTTTAAATCCAGGCTCAAGACAAAGCTGTTTTCAGATGCTTTCACTTGATTAATTTTTACATAAGTAATTAATTTCCTTTAACATAATTTCTTTTAATTTTGATTTTAATGATTTTACTTTCTTTATTTTAATTTCTTTTTAATCTTGGATTTTAATGATTTTACTTTTACTTTAATTCTTTGTTACTGTGATCCTCGTAGATTTTGTCTGCGGGATGATTTTTGGTGATCCTCGTAGATTTTGTCTGCGGGACGATTTTATTTGGTGATCCTCGTAGATTGTGTCTGCGGGACGATTTTTGGTGATCCTCGTGGAAGAGCCATGGGAAGAGCGCGCTTTATGTGATATTTGTGATCCTCGTAGATTTTGTCTGCGGGACGATTTTTGCTGATCCTCGTGGAAGAGCCACGGGAAGAGCGCGCTTTATGAGTTATGAGTTAAACCCATAATAATAATTAATCTCGAGGCTGATTAACTTTATTTCATTTTATTAATTTAATTTCTACTATTGTTTAATTCTTATTATTTTTCTTCCCCAATTATTTTATGTAATTTTATTTTCTATTGTTTACTGTTCTGCTTTTACTTCTGTAATGTTAGGACTTGGACTGTTTTGGCCTCTAGAGGCCGCTGTTATTTCCTTTTCGTGTCATATTTATTTTGGCCTCTAGAGGCCGCCACTGTTCCTGTGTTTTGTGTTTTTTTTTGTTAATTGCCTGTTAGTCCTAATTATCTTCACCTGTGTCCTTAATTAGTTTGTGTATTTATACCCCTGAGTTCAGTCCTCTTGTCACGGAGTCTTTGTGCTGTTATGTTTATCTCCAGTTTCCTTTGTACTGTGTTTTGTGGATCTTCTGAGCTTTTACATTTTTGCCTTTTTCTTTTTGAATTATACTCTTTGTTTTTGTTTTTTTTGTTTTGCCTTGGATTGTATATAGTGTACATAGTATAAATAAACCTTTTGTTACTTTTTCTACTTCCGCCTCACGCCTCTGCATTTGAGTCATTCCCCTGGTGGCCTAGTGGGGGTTTGCTGGATCATCACACCAACGAACCAGGTTCGAATCCCAGCAAAACCCTAACATGTAAAGCACATTGAACTGCCACTGTGTATGAAATGTGCTATATAAATAAACTTGCCTTGCCTTGCCTGATGGTAAGAAAACAATCAGAAACATAGGTTGTAGAAAAATCAAACTGTTCATAATTTAGACAGAATAAAAGCCAAAAAAAAAAAGTGCAAGATTTATTTAGAAAATGTCCTCAGCCTCCCGAAAACCTTGATAAATCCCAGTGGGGGAGGGGTACTTTGCTCTAATGGCTGCCACCACACAGCTAGGTATAATTCGTCTTTGGCCGCGTCCAAGGCGCTCGCCCTTCAGTGCCCATTCCAAGACCACACGGTAGGCCACTAGTCTGTACTGGCTGTGTAGACGAATACAGGTCGGTCAATTTATCAGTGTGTGATAAAACTAGAGCCATACACAAATCGGACAAGAAAAACAAACATCCCTGTAAAAAAAAATGTGTGCTACTTACTTGGTAGACAGCTGCCCATTTGGTCCCTCGGCTTTAGGTCGCTTTTTCCAGTTGACTTTGGGGACATGGAAAAATGCTTCAAGCACTAATGGGTTGAGAAGCCCAGGGAAGTTCTCCATCCCTGTGAAGCACCGTGCATCCTCTCTTGGAACATCTGGCTCGACACGGTGTAGAAGGTCCCACTCTTGGCAACAGAGGCACTCCTCTTCGGTGGCCATGGGATCACAGCGCCCACAGGCACACCACCAGTTCCCAGCAACTCTAGGCTGCGTTGCAACCATCTTCGCCTGCTGAAGCTCTCTTGCTCTCCTTCGTTCTTCTTCTTCTTCTTGCAACTCCTCCTCCGTATATTCTGGTTCGAATAAATATGGGTGGCCATCGAATTCGAACTCAGCAAAATCCAATTCGTAGAGATCCTCTGCCATCTTGCTAGTCGCCTTCTCTACCGCACAACCTTTACTGTATGCCGCACATTCACGTGTAGAGAACTTCTTCCGGCAACAACATGTTTCGCGAGACATCACATGACTTCCCATTCAAAATTCCAACCGGCTTGGACTGTAATGTTTTTGCATGCAATTTCCTTTCAATTTCAACCTAAAAAATAGACTGTGTTTCCATAAAATGCTACGAAATTGTGCATTTCCAACGGGATGGGCTCTGCACTCGGCACTCGACTTTTACGGACTGTCCACTGAAGATGGCGTCTGGAGGAGACCGACTTCAGGTAAGGTCACTGGCTTTGAATTTACTCTTCTACACACTCTGTCTGTGCACCTGCAGAGCCAGGGACACTTCGTTTTGTTTGTAGGAACCCTCTACTCACCTCCACAGAACTGTCATGTTGTTTTGAGCTTTGCAATGGTTTTAAAACTAGCGTTTTGTATCGGCAAAAAGACATCCCCCAGCCACTGCCGTGTTAGCGCTTTCCGGTTGAAATCGCAAAAAACAAATTTTCTCAAAACACAACCGATTGATGTGATTGTGGTAGCAACTCAACGTATGTACCCCCAATAATGCAAAAATACACCTAGAAAGCATTTCACTCCGGAGTATTCCTTTAAAACTAATTTGAAGTTCAAGGAGGTTTACAGAATTGAATGGCTTGTGTGTCTATTTTGCTTCCATTCCCCATGTGTAGTCCTGCTTTTGGTGCTGTGTGGCTCTTATTGAGGTTTTTCACCCACGTGACCAAGTCATGTGATGCATCGTTAGGCTGCCATTTTGGACGTCACGGCTCGAATCAGTTTGAATGCGAGGAAGGCGACAAACGAAAAACATAAAAAGGAGCGAGATGCAGAAAACACCTTCACTATCCAGCGACGTAGGGCATTTACAGGGCGAGCAGAAGGAGAGGTATTTGCAAAAATTGAGGTTAGCAGGCTTAGAGAACGACGTTTACCTGCTTCCACCAGGATTGTTCACTGACGTACGGAAGTACACCAAGCCCTCGTCTTTACCTGACTTCGGCCCACATGATCTGTATACCTATGTCGTTAAAAACCCATCGCCATACACAGGTATTGATCTGAAAGCGTATAAGAGTTTGGATGCCTACAAATATTTTGTGTCAGGCTGGGTAACATGCCTATCAGTGGGTCGTCCCTGGAGCCGGTGGTCGCCATCTTATTACAGCTAAGGTTTGTTCACATTTTCATTTACTTTCGGTCCTCAGGATAAACAAAATGTTATTAAATGTCATTGAAATAACTTCTTAGTCTGTTGAGACATGGCCCGTTATAAATTTGCTGTTACCAGGCAATGACCAAGAACTGTATTATTAAGGTCGGTGTCTGTGTTGTAGCAGTGTACTAGCAGCTAGCTGTTAGCACTAGCTAATGTCAACAACATAGTAGCTAGTATGTTACTGTAGCAATGTTTACGTTCAGTCATTTGGATGACTGTTAAAACCTTTCAGTCTCAAGTTTTTCCTTTACTGTATTTACTAGTTTACTGTAATTATGATCCGGCAGCTATTTACACCGGATCCAGTGTAAATAGCTGCCGGAGCGTGCTTCGGCTTGCTCCCCCTCAAATTAAGCAGCGCGCTCCGGCTTGCTCCCCCTCAAATTAAGCACTCCGGGAGCAAGCAGGAGCGCGCTGCTTAATTTGAGGGGGAGCAAGCCGGAGCGCGCTCTGGAACCTCGGCTGGAGCACTCCAGGAGCAAGCCGGAGCGCGCTGCTTAATTTGAGGGGGAGCAAGCCGGAGCGCGCTCCGGCAGCTATTTACACTGGATCCGGTGTAAATAGCTGCCGGATCATAATTACAGTAAACTAGTAAATACAGTAAAGGAAAAACTTGAGACTGAAAGGTTTTAACAGTCATCCAAATGACTGAACGTAAACATTGCTACAGTAACATATTAGCTACTATGTTGTTGACATTAGCTAGCTTGACCTTCAAAATGGCGGACACCGGGGCGTCACATGACCTTGTGAAATCAGGTGAAATGCCTCAGTTGGTGAGCTGAGTTCATTAGTGTGTCTCTCAGAAAGAGCTGGGATTCCCACCATGTCCTCCAATCCTGGACCTTCATCACATTCTGATCTGTTTCAGGTCTCCAGGGTCTGTTTCCTATAAACCACACTGAGTGCTGAGGCTGAGACCTTCACTACTGAATAACATGACAAATAACAGAGTAAACACTGCTTTAATGGTGGAATCTTCTACATGTTTAGAAATTCTTGAGTATTTTCAGAAACGTCAACAGGACGCTCACTGCGTTTCCAGTATTCAGGACATCTGTCTTTTAAAAAGGAGTAAATACTGCCCCATCTAGAGGCAGGATCACATAACTGCAGCATCATTGAAGGGTTTCAAAAGGAAAGCATGTTTTCCCAAAGGCCAAAATAATGGAATTAAAAATATTATAAAGAGCAGTAAACATTAATAAATGAAATAAAGTTAGTGTTTATTGTGATGACCCTTTGCGTTAGGAAAAAAATAATCTCAGGGACAATGTGTGCAGTTTTATAAGGAAATGAGCTGGTGAGTTTGGGTTGTGGGTTTGTCTGGGAAAATGCAGCCATATTCTGAAGTTGAAATGTTGGTTATGAGTCACAATTAATATCATATTTTGACTTATTTAAAAGTAAAAATAAAGCATTTTTCAGCATCACATTACTGTGTTTTGACAATCCATTTGTTTATAAAGTTGAAAGTTTAAATAAAATTAAAAGTTATAAATGCTGAGATAATAGCTATCTGCTATGCAACAAACTAGCAGGTTGTACATTTTATCAGTTTATAATTACATTTAATGTTGAACTTTCTAGTTTGTCTTGTCGTGTTCATGACATGGAATGTTTATAATCCTGCTAATTATGGAAATCAAACATGTTTAATTGCTTAAGTACATTTTACCAAATCAGGTGGGCTAATAACATGGTGCTGTTTACCAGTTCGTGTCGATATAAAGCTGTCTGTTAGCTGAACACTGCAGCTTTTAGTCGGGGAGCCAAAGTCTCAAAAACCCTTTAAAATGGGTTGAACCTGACATGGCTTGTTATACTTTTTATTTGTGATTTATTTGATAGTTTTATCCCTAAGGACAAATAATTGGAGGGTCTGCTCTGTCGGAAATATCGCGAAAAAAAAATTGTGCCTATTTTAGTGTATGTACCCTTCATTTTTCGACGAAAAATGAAAAATTCCCTGAAATCCTCAGTGGCTTGGGTAAGTTGTCAATAAATGCTTTCCAGGTGCAAAGGACACATATGTTGACAACATTCAGTGAAAAAACAATTCTTAAACCACATTTCTACATGGCTCCATTTAATGCAAAAAAAATTAGGCGGTTTTTCACTTTTTTGCAATATTTTCATCTTTACTTCATTGGCAATCAACCTTTTCCCCAAGTTATGACATCAGACAATATGCCATTCTTTATACCACGCAGTATACTGATTCCACAGAAAAAACTATAAAAATCCAACCAAAATCAATGGATCTGTGGTGATTTCACTTCTAGTTGGTGATCAACAGGCCCAGAAACTCAATAGAATTTCAGGCTACAATCAAAATTCTGAAAGGCACACTGAATACTTAGCAATATGACACACATTCTCTCTCTCTCTCACACACACACACACACACACACACACACACGAGTAATTTGGGGATCCTACAATGATTTGCACCCCTGTGACACCCCCCACAGCACCCATTTATCTGAGGTAAGTTTTATGTTTTGCCTTACTTTCTCTATGGCTATGGCTTAAATGTCATGAAACTTATACCATCTGTGTGTAATTAAATCTAATTTAAGAGTGTTTATTTACAATTTACATTCTACTATTTTGTACACATATCATCAATATCTGAGCTACCAAGTTGCATCTGTTAGTTAGCAAGCTTATTAGCTAATGCTATTACAGCTATACCTAATTACTGGTTTGGTAGATTGAGGGTACTGAAGCATGAATTTTAAACGTATATCACCTAAATATGTCAAAGGAAGTAGTAAATTATTTCTTGTCTGTCCTAAAGTTAGCATAACATAGCTTAATGATTAACTTAGCATGCTGAGGCTAGCTGATGATGGCATGATATTAAGGGTGAAGGAACACTTTCGAATATACAGCTGAACTTGTAAGAACAATGTAAAACACATGGTTAAGCATTATATGTGATTTGATTTTGTAAATAAATATAATGTAAATAAATAAATACAGGGTGTCCCAATAAAATTTACACACACTTTAAATCTATGTAGAATAGGTGTTTTTCGAAATTCATGTAATTTTCAAAGTGCAATGGAATGTACAGTCATCATTTTATTGTTTTATCACCACCTGTTTTCAAACTGACATCCATTCTGGTCCAGGCACTGTTGACAACCTGAATCACACATAATTCTATCAGATTTTTTGTGCTTTCACTCCCAATGGTTTCACTTTCAGTGACTGTTGCAGGTCTTATAGCATGGGCATTAGATATCAGTTTGAGAATCAGTGGTGTCAAAACATTAAATTGGTGTCTGTAAATTCTTTTACACTTTGAGAATTACATGGCATGTCCATGGCATTCAAAACCAAACAGGTCTATGAGGAGGAGAGTGCAGTTATGAGGAACCTGTACTTTGTTCATGACTTAGAGGAAGACAGGAAGGTGGAAGTGTTTAGCCATGAATGGACAAGTTGCCCTGCCTCCCTGTTTGAGCCAGATCCATCCCTTGACCAAAGGTATGGTATGCGCAAAAGAAACAAGGCAGACTACCTGGCTGCAATTAAGACTGACCTTGGCAGCTCATGGGGGGGGAAGTGGACACACTACCACCGTCTGACAAGCCTGTTGTAATGGTAGTTGATGCCATGGCATTCATTCAACGTTACCAGCATCTTGGGAGCAGCACCTTCTATGAACTGCAAGGGAATTATCTGAGGCAGCTACTTGGAATGCTCCCAGACCAGTGTGACTGCATCCACCTTGTTGGTGATAGATATGATTTCTCTCCAGCTGAAAGTCTGAAACATGAGGAGCGAGAGAAGAGGATGAAGACCTGCCCCAGCAAAATGAAGGAGTATAAGCCACATGACACACTCCCTGTACCTGAATGGAAAGGCTTCATTCACAATCCACGGAATAAAGCTAATCTGTTGAACTACCTGGGGGAAGCATGGACTGCTCAGAACAAGTCACTTCCTGCAGGGTGCACACTTATTCTTGGTGGAGTCTTTTGTGATCCTGGTCGCACTGTGCTCTTGTCAGCAAATTGTCAGATTGAGCTTCCAGAACTTTCCTGTGAAAAACATGAGGAGGCAGATACTAGAATGTTTGCTCACATTGCATATTCAGTACGCATTATGCACCACAAACGGGCTGTGGTAGTTGCAACTGACACAGATGTGATCATGATGTGCATCTACTACATCAGACACATGATTGGGCTGCAGGAGCTGTGGGTGAAGATGAATGACAACTTCCTACCTGTTCATGCCATGACAGAAGCTCTGGCAGGGAAGTATGACACTGCACCTGCAGAATTTACATCCATTCTCCTCAGCACGTACATACTTACTGGATGTGACACAGTGAGCTATCTTTACAGAAGAGGGAAAAGGCGGGCCTACACAACTACCATTAAACACCTGACAGACCTTCTGCCACTCTGCAGGTACGGTGACCCTGAGGAAAGCCTAGATGTTCAGGAAGAGGTCATCACAGCAGCACGTCAATATATGGTGTGTCTTTATGACAGGAGTGACTTTGTTGGGACACTGGATGCCCTGCGAGCCCATCTCTTTGTTAACATCAAAGGAGACATGCGTTGCCTTCCTCTAACAGAAGATGCCTTCTTATTACACCTTCGCCATGCTCTTCATCAATTAGCTGTGTGTAAGCGGGCGCACCTGGTTCAGCCAAACCACCCAGCTGCTACTGAGTTTGGGAGGCAACTTGTAAACGGCAAATTGGTGCCAGTTATGATGCTGAAAGAGGCAAAACCATCGGAACTCAAACTCAGCAAATACTGCAACTGCAAGAAGAGCATGTGTGCCCGAGGATGCTCCTGTGCAAGAGCAAATGTGAGGTGTGGCATTGCATGCCTCTGCACCGGGGACCCCAACAGATGTTCAAGGATTGAACTTGCGCTTGAAGAAAGAGACATGTAAGTTGACTGTGTGTGTGTGTGTGTGTGTGTGTGTGTACACGTGTGTACACGTGTGTACATCAATGTGGAGGGGGGCATCTTTTATCCAGCTGCTGTATGACCCACCCCGTCGGTCTTGTTTGTTGTCTCATCAGGTGACAGGAAGGATCTGCAGTGTGCCACCCTCCTGATTATCCCAATTCACAGGGACTCACGCAGGGACCCCACGTTTACTTTTAAATTACTTTGTTCTATTAAAGTTGTCAGTGAGTCAATAAAATTGTGAGATAATAAAGTATTTTTGTTGAATTTTTTTTTTCTATTTTATTTATTTCCATTGGGAGAACAGTTTTTTTTTTTATTTAAAAGCTCCCTAGGCTATGATGTTTAGTAATGTGGACATTAAAACCATGTTAAGTACACAGTGTACCTTTCAGAATGTTGAGAGTAGCCTAAAATTCTATTGAGTTTCTGGGCCTGTTGATCACCAACTAGAAGTGAAATCACCACAGATCCATTGATTTTGGTTGGATTTTTATAGTTTTTTCTGTGGAATCAGTATACTGCGTGGTATAAAGAATGGCATATTGTCTGATGTCATAACTTGGGAGAAAAGTTCATTGCCAATGAAGTAAAGATAAAAATATTGCAAAAAAGTGAAAAAACGCCTAATTTTTTTGCACTAAATGGAGCTAAAATCATGTAGAAATGGGGTTTAAGAATTGTTTTTTCACTGAATGTTGTCAACATATGTGTCCTTTGCACCTGGAAAACATTTATTGACAACTTACCCAAGCCACTGAGGATTTCAGGGAATTTTTCATTTTTCAGAATTTTTCGTCGAAAAATGAAGGGTACATACACTAAAATAGGCACAATTTTTTTTCGCGATATTTCCGACAGAGCAGACCCTCCAATTATTTGTCCTTAGGGATAAAACTATCAAAAAAATCACAAATAAAAAGTATAACAAGCCATGTCAGGTTCAACCCATTTTTGGGACTTTGGCTCCCCAACTATTTATATCTCCTGCAGGTTGTAATAACATTGTGGTAAATTAATGCTAAACCACAAGAAGTACACAGTGTTACATTTCAGAGAAACTCTGGCCTTCTTCTCGCCTCCTCATTGTTGCACACAGGAAATTACATCAGCATCATCAGCAGTGAACAAAGCAACATAAATGTTAGACTTACATTACAGGTATTTAGCAGACACTTTTATCCAGAGCGACATACAACATACCCAGAGCAGCTGGAGGTCAGGTGTCTTGTTCAAGGGCACTTCAGCCATTCCTGCTGGTCCAAGGAATCAAACCAGCGACCTTTTGGTCCCAAAGCTGCTTCTCTAACCTCTAGGCCATGGCTTCCCCATGAATTAGTAAATAATCATGTCGAGTTTCATGTGCTTTTGTTTAATGGTCAGTGTGGATGAGCGTTAAATGGCATCATTTGTCTCACTGCCGCAGTAAACATCTTTATCATATTTGGTCATCATGAGCCTTGTGTGAGTGTGAGAAGAGCGCTGGTCTGAGGTCAGGTTTGTGACCAACTTCTCGATAAACCAGACAGGAAACTGACCCTGAATCAGCACTGAGCTACAGCGGAGCTTCAACACAATGAATAGTCTCCTACAATACAGTAATATTGTTTATAAAATGACAACACGTGTTGAAAATGTTGAGTAAAATCAGTTGCATGTTTCCTGATTAAATAAAAAAGAAAATAAAACATGCAATTTATTTTAAAGTATATAACATGTACATTATAAACATTGGGCCAAAGTGAACAGGGAGTGTCAGTGGTTTGGGTATTTCTTAATACGTAGAGGGAGGAAGGACTGACTCAATCACAAAAGAGGAAGAAACCTGCAAATCAGTGTGAAATTTAAACAGCAGCACATTTGAACTTGGACAAGTTGAACAGTTTAAACCCTCAGAGCTGCTCCTCTTATTTCTGGTTTTCTCTCTCTGGATGCAGGAGATGAACATCTCATAATGAGGTCAGAAAAGATTTTTGTTTGTTTTGTAGTAATTTATTCAGTTTGAATTTTATAATTGTATTACTTGTTTATTCTCTTATGAACTGAAATTAAACTGTGCATTTTTCATAATTTATAAAACAAAACACTCTCAGAGCAACACAAGACTTTCCCCATTCAAAGTAGATTAATTACTTACACACACACACACAATGTGAAATGTATTTTTGTGTCCTGTGCCCCCCCATGTTTTCATTATTGTATTGCTTTTACTTTTGCAAATGACAGCTATTTTATCTCATTTTACTGATTTGATTCAATGATTCCTGTAAATTGAGTTTTGTGAGCTTTGATTCAGTTGATTCATGACTCAGTGGGACACACATCCAAACACTGTGTACAGTAAAGGAAGGAAATGATTCAAAAATTTACATTAATGTTGATGAATCAGAATTTTTTTTAACTTTTTTTTTTTTACATTTTTTTACTCTGAATTATTCTGTAAAAAGTATCTGATTCGTACACATTTGGGAATCGATTCATTTGATTCACTTAAATGATTCTTTTAAAAAAAGAAAGTCTCATATGAGTGTATCCATTGTGCATTGTATATTAAAGAGAGGATTTACAAATATTTTATTTACTCCATGTTATTCCTCCCACACTGAACTGTACAACACATGATGTCTAGAATGGAGAGTTAAAAGTGCTGACTGCAATGTCATCTGAAATTTAAAAAAAAAAAATTTAAACTATTCATGGCATTTTCCTCTGTTTCACAAGAATAATATAATGCGGACAAGATGTGATCATGTTGATGTCCTGAGGGTCGCTCTTCTCCGTTTTGGGACCGTTTTCCTCCCTCTTGAGATAAACAGTGCGGCCCTGCGGAAACAGGAAACAGCCGAACGCGAGGGGCTTTAACTAATTAGCATAACTATGGAACTGCGTCACGCCAAGATGGCGACGTGCAGAAAACATCGTGACTCTGCATCGACCTTGGAGAGTTTTGAGCCGCAGGGATGTAATTTGTGGTTGACATTCACGAATAGATCTGTGAAACAAAAGTCAAATACATCTTTTCTCTGTTCCCGCTTTTGTGTTCTCGTTTCTTTCTCTGTAAGATCAAAACATTAGGTGTAAAACTCCAGACTCAGACTCACCAATCCAAGACAAGTGCTGCAAATTCTTTGTCAGATTTCGCGCCCGCTTCATCCTTCAGTTGATTCCAGTGGTCGATCTGTCCCTTCACAAAAATTCTTGCTGACAACCTTTTGGTTACCGTCACTTTTCTGGAGCGCTTTCTTTCTGATTTACTTTTATATTTTTCTTTTCCTCTGGCGGGAGGGCGGAGTCCACCATGTTTGCCCTCACCGACTTGTTTTAGTTAAAAGTAGGTCAGACACGCCCCACGGTGGTCACGTGATCTTGTTGCTCACTTGCTTCAGCAATCTCCGGAATCGTAAAATGAGAGACGCTTTTTATCTCGGCAAAACATTTACACACAGGATCCACGGTGTGTGTGTGCAGCAGCGAAACATCTCGAAACTCCAACAGCAATAGAAATAGAACATTTTACCCAGAATTCAACTTTGCAATCAGAACCTTTAATGTCCCTGCAGGTGGAAACCCACAGCACTTTGCTTTACATACATTTACAGGGTTCCCACTCGAAGTCCAATGTCAAGTTCACTGACTTTCACTGACTTTCAGTCACTAAACAGCTGGATTTTCATGACCTATAATGAACAGAAAAACAGCTGCCTTTATGCTGAACAGACAAAAACCAGCCACAGTTTTTTAAACCCATCAGTTTGAGCTTTATTTACGAATTCACAGATGTTTTCAGGACAGAAATTAGTTTTCGCTGCTTAAACCCAGTGAAATGCTGCAGGGAAAATATTACCCTTTTACCAAAATGGCAGCGAAAATTTCAACATGATCAAAACAAAATCTCCTGACTTTCCATGACTGGAATAGACTTTTTAAAATTCCATGATATTCCAGAAATTCCATGACCCGTGGGAACCCTGTAATTATGAACACACCACAGATTTAAGGGCGTTTTTATGACATTAAAACTGAACATTATTTTCTCTCTGTGATGTTTATACAGGCAGCAGTGATGACGTCACTCGGATTGACTCCTCCCCTTTCTCTGCTGTTTCTGCTCATGGTTTCAGGTGAGTCATTTGAAAATGTGTGCTGTTTATTTTTCTAAATATATAATATACATGTTCATATTTTTAATGGAGCCTTGAGCTTTATGTCATTAGTGTTTGTTCAGCAGTTCAGGGTTAAATTCCTCTTTTCCACAGCTCTCTCTCTCCTCCCCTTTATCTCTCTCTCTCTCTCTCTCCTTCTGTTTAGTGCTCTCTCTTTCCCCTTTAGTGCTCCCCCCCCTTTAGTCAGTGGCATCAGAAGCATTTTTAATGTGGGGGGGACACACTGGCGGGGGGTCTGGGGGTCGTCCCCCAGAAAATTAATTAATTAGATGCCATTTCCTGCATTCTGGTGTATGTTTAGCAGGTTGTTAAACACCTAATTTTACCTACAAAAGTCACTTAATTCAATGACTATTTTAGAGAGTCAACAATAAATCCTCATTCAACTCGTCCATATATTCATCAGCCTGTTTTTAAACCCACCGCTCTGCCAAAGATAATGAGATGAATGTGACACAGTTTATCACCAACAATGACTTTATGGGTGCATTTTACTTTTTATTTTGTGTTTCCTTTTTTATTTAGTTTTAGATGTAACACAACATGCCACTGCGCCAAGCAATAGTGACACTCAACTGTCTGTTTAAAAATAAGAATATTCATAACTTCACACAATGAACAGGCATGACATGGCATCATGCAAACTTCATAACACACAATCACACTGTGTCAAGCAACGACACATAAAAAATAACTTCACACAATGAACAGGTGCGATTTTGTTCACCACCAACAGTGACTTTAGTGGGTGCGTTTTACTTTTTTCCAATTTAGTGATACGCATAACAAAAATGACATGGCATCATGCAGTCTTCATAAGACAAAATCACACTGTCAAGCAACGACACATAAAAGAGAACTTCACACAATGAACAAGTGCAGTTTTGTCAGCCTACATGCGATGGCGGTACTACAGTAACATTTACAGATCAGTATAACAAATAGATTTATAGATAGAACTCCTTCTTACATTGGTGCCACCACAATTTTATCCCCCTTTCCTTCACAATCCACCTGGAATAACATCCATCTCTCTCCATTGCTTTCCTTTCTACTATTCCTTCCCCAGACACTGATTTCTCATGTTACTTTCCAGAAAACTGGCAAAGACCAGACAAAACAAGTTCTTCACATCACAACAGGGAATCAGTAAATATCATCAGAGCAGACTTGACCTCATTCTTGGCATTACAATAAGGCAGGCCTACTGGGTTTGAATTAAATGATAGCTAACATTAAGCTAGCTGATACATCTCCTAACATTGACTAGCCAGCTAACTGCACTAACATTTCCATTGGGACAAAAAACCCTGTCCTGTGGGGAAATTCTGACTGACTTTCCGCTTCTTTGTAAAGAATGTCCTTATGTCCATTGTGTCTGGGGAGGAGCAAATATTGCAAACAATCCATCATCAACCAAGAATACCCCATTAGGCTAAGCTCATTTCATTGTTTAGTTGAACATTAATTTAACGTGGCCTGGGGTTAATTTTGAGGGGATATAACAAAAGAATAAGATTTTAGCAAAAGCTATCCATTGAGGTGGCAATGGGGCTGACGTCACCTCCTCCACTTTCAAGCAGCTGCACCGAAATGTCTCTGCTCACGCTGAGAGTCACTTCACTCGCGTGCGGTGAGTTGTTGTAGGGAACGCCCGGAAAACCCAGAGTGGATTTTCAGTGGTCTGTGTATTCTCTTATCGATCAAGTGGAATGGATTCTTTCACGAAGCAATAGAAACGGCGCTGGGTGAACTAATGTGTTATGTTAAATGTGGGCGGGTCCAAACGAAGAATTATGAAATGTGAAGGGGACACACCCCTGCCACATTGAATGGTGGCGACACCCATGCCTTTAGTGCTCTCTCCCTCCCTCCCTCTCTCCCCTTTAGTGCTCTCTCTCCCTCCCTCCCTTTATTGCTCTCCCTCCACCAGGCCCGGCGCCAGGAACAGTTTACTAAGGGGGCAATTAGAAATCGCAAGGGGGCAAATATTTTTCATATAGTGTGTAGTAGTGATGGCGGTCTGACAACGTGTTTCAAACAATTAACTGCGCCAACCACAAAACCACGGCCCCGAAGGTTGCTTTAGTCCGGGAAAATCATGTGACATATTACCAGGGCCGTTGCGCTTTATCAACCCCCGTGCCCACCTGTTACCCCTCCCCTCCGATTTTCTCACAGACACGTGTTACAACCGGAAGGATGCCAAACATAAAACAACACACACAAACCTACAGGCAAGTCCTTTAAAATACATACAAATAGCTCCGCGGCATGAAAACAAAACGTCAATGCAAGTCTAAGGTACTTGGCTCGGCGGCCAAAATCATAATTTTAAAACTAGACAGGGACACTCTAACGAGTGCAAACCCCGCCTTTTCCCTATTAAAATACATTGGGCGAAAATTTCGAAGTTCTGCCATGACCTTGACCTTTGACCTCCAAAATTTAATGGTTTCCTTCCTGGGTGATTGGCAACACGTACAAAATTTGGTCCAAATCGATCCATTGGTTCTTGAGATATCTTGCAGACACACAGACAGACAGACAGATACACACACACACAGACTGACGCAGGTGAAAATAATAACCCCTCCGACTACTGTCGGCGGGGTTAAAAATCAACAGACCCCGCGGCTGCACCAGTAATAGCCTTCCTGACTCGCACCGAGTCAACGCTAACCACTTAATCCGCGATCCCAGTTTAGGCGTGTAGGGGACAAAACACTCTGAAGTGATGAATTTTCACCCCCGCTGCATGGGGGGTGACGTCAACGACCCATATTCTTACGCTATTTGCGCACAAAGCGGACCATATATGAACACATACACCAACATAAACGGAGATAAACTTAGCCTACAAAGAAAGAAAATGGATTCACAATATTGTGATTTAATTCGGTGGGGGAAAGACTACTCCCGTAAACTTGACTGCATATTACAGGATATTGCAGAGACAGTGCACTTGTAAGTGTGCATGTAAAACCCCCGCCCGCCCGCCCGCCCGCACGCCCGCCCGCCCGCACGCCCGCCCGCACGCCCGCCCGCACGACCCCTCCCCTTGTCCTTATCACAGGTCTGTGTGTGCGCGGCTGTGTCAGCATTTCACACATACACCCACAATAACTAGTCCCCAGTAGTTAGGATTGATACATATGTCTAAAACAGGGTTAATATTAAATTCAGGCTATTTGAAATAATCCTACCTTAATACAGTTGAATTCTACGATTTATTAATACGTCTATTATACATTATATTTTCATAAGAAAACAATTAAGTGATCTGAGTCTCCGTTGAGGGGCGGGGCTGTAGCCACGAGGGGGCGACGCCCCCTTTCGCCCCCCCAAGACGCCGGGCCTGCCCTCCACCCCTTGAGTGCTCTCTCTCCCTCCCTCCCCCCCTTTAGTGCTCTCTCTACCTCCCTCCCTTTATTGCTCTCCCTCCACCCCTTGAGTGCTCTCTCTCCCTCCCTCCCCCCCTTTAGTGCCCTCTCTCCCTCGCATTTTCCCCTTCAGTGTGCCCTCTCTCCCCCCTTTAGTGCTCTCTTTCTCCCTCCCCTTTAGTGCTCTCTCTCTCCCTCCCCTTTAGTGCTCTCTCTCTTTCTCCCCTTTAGTGCTCTCTCTCTCTCTCCCCCCTTTAGTGCTCTCTCTCTCTCTCTCCCCTTTAGTGCTCTCTCTCTTTCTCCCCTTTAGTGCTCTCTCTCTCTCCCCCCTTTAGTGCTCTCTTTCTCCCTCCCCCTTTAGTGTTCTCTCTCTCTCCCCTCCCTTTAGAGCTCTCTCCCTCCCCTCCCCTTAGCGCTCTCTCCCTCCCCTCCCTTTAGTGCTCTCTCCCTCGCCTCCCCTCCCTTTAGTGCTCTCTCTCCCTTCGTGCTCTCTCCCTTTAGTGCTCTCTCCCTTTAGTGCTCTCCCTCTCCCCTCCCTTTAGAGCTCTCTCCCTCCCCTCCCCTTAGCGCTCTCTCCCTCCCCTCCCTTTAGTGCTCTCTCCCTCGCCTCCCCTCCCTTTAGTGCTCTCTCTCTCCCCTCCCTTTAGTGCTCTCTCCCTCCCTTCCCCTCCCCTTGATACCCTTTCATGCTCTCTCCCTCCCCTCCCCTCCCCTCTCCTCTCTTTAGTGCTCTCTCTCCCCTCCCTTTAGTGCCCTCCCTCCCTCCCCCCTTAGTGCACTCCCTCCCCCTCTTAGTGCACTCCCTCCCCCTCTTAGTGCACTCCCTCCCCCTTTAGCGCTCGCCCCCATTAGCGCTCTCCCCCTCTAGTGCTCTCCCTCTCCCCTCCCTTTAGAGCTCTCTCCCTCCCCTCCCTTTAGTGCTCTCTCCCTCCCCTCCCTTTAGTGCTCTCTCCCTCGCCTCCCCTCCCTTTAGTGCTCTCTCTCTCCCCTCCCTTTAGTGCTCTCTCCCTCCCTTCCCCTCCCCTCCCCTTGATACCCTTTCATGCTCTCTCCCTCCCCTCCCCTCCCCTCCCCTCTCCTCTCTTTAGTGCTCTCTCTCCCCTCCCTCCCTCCCTCCCTCCCCCACTTAGTGCACTCCCTCCCCCCCTTAGTGCACTCCCTCCCCCTTTAGCGCTCGCCCCCATTAGCGCTCTCCCCCTCCCTCCCCCCTTTAGCGCTCCCTCCCCCCCCTTAGCGCTCCCTCCCCCCCTTAGCGCTCTCCCCCCCCCTTAGCGCTCTCCCCCCCTTAGCGCCCTCCCCCTCCCTCCCCCCCTTTAGCGCTCTCCCCCCCCTTTAGCGCTCTCCCCCCCTTAGCGCTCTCCCCCCCCTTTAGCGCTCCCCCCCTTCCCCTCCCCTCCCCTTGATACCCTTTCATGCTCTCTCCCTCCCCTCTCCTCTCTTTAGTGCTCTCTCTCCCCTCCCTTTAGTGCCCTCCCTCCCTCCCCCCCTTAGTGCACTCCCTCCCCCTTTAGCGCTCGCCCCCATTAGCGCTCTCCCCCTCCCTCCCCCCCTTTAGCGCTCTACCCCTTCTCCCCCCCAGCGCGCTCCCCCCTCCCCCCCTTTAGCGCTCTCCCCCTCCCCCCCCTTTAGCGCTCTCCCCCTCCCCCCCTTAGCGCCCTCCCTCCCCCCCCCCCCTTTAGCACCCTCCCTCCCCCCCTTTAGCGCTCTCCCCCCCTTTAGCGCTCTCCCCCCCCTTTAGCGCTCCCCCCCTTTAGCGCTCTCCCCCCCTTTAGCGCTCTCTCCCTCGCCTCCCCTCCCCTCCCTTTAGTGCTCTCTCTCTCCCCTCCCTTTAGTGCTCTCTCTCTCCCCTCCCTTTAGTGCTCTCTCCCTCCCCTCCCTTTAGTGCTCTCTCCCTCCCCTCCCTTTAGTGCTCTCTCCCTCCCTCCCTTCCTTCCCCTCCCCTCGATACCCTTTCATGCTCTCTCCCTCCCCTCCCCTCCCCTCCCCTCTCTTTAGTGCTCTCTCTCCCCTCCCTCCCCTCCCTTTAGTGCCCTCCCTCCCTCCCTTTAGTGCCCTCCCTCCCCCCCTTAGTGCACTCCCTCCCCCTTTAGCACTCGCCCCCTTTAGCGCTCCCCCCCTCCCTCCCCCCAGCGCGCTCCCCCTCTCTCCCTCCCTCCCCCCCTCCCTCCCCCCCAGCGCGCTCCCCCTCTCTCCCTCCCTCCCCCCCTCCCTCCCCCCCAGCGCGCTCCCCCTCTCTCCCTCCCTCCCCCCCCAGCGCTCTCCCCCTTAGCGCCCTCCCCCCCCTTTAGCGCGCTCCCCCTCTAGCGCTCTCCCCCTCCCTCCCCCCTCTAGCGCTCTCCCCCCTCCCCCCCTTTAGCGCTCTCCCCCCTCCCCCCCTTTAGCGCTCTCCCCCCCTTTATAGTAGCTAGTATGTTACTGTAGCAATGTTTACGTTCAGTCATTTGGATGACTGTTAAAACCTTTCAGTCTCAAGTTTTTCCTTTACTGTATTTACTAGTTTACTGTAATTATGATCCGGCAGCTATTTACAACAGATCCAGTGTAAATAGCTGCCGGAGCGTGCTCCGGCTTGCTCCCCCTCAAATTAAGCAGCGCGCTCCGGCTTGCTCCCCCTCAAATTAAGCAGCGCGCTCCGGCTTGCTCCCGGAGCACTCCGGGAGCATGCAGGAGCGCGCTGCTTAATTTGAGGGGGAGCAAGCCGGAGCGCGCTCCGGCAGCTATTTACACTGGATCCGGTGTAAATAGCTGCCGGATCATAATTACAGTAAACTAGTAAATACAGTAAAGGAAAAACTTGAGACTGAAAGGTTTTAACAGTCATCCAAATGACTGAACGTAAACATTGCTACAGTAACATACTAGCTACTATGTTGTTGACATTAGCTAGCTTGACCTTCAAAATGGCGGACACCGGGGCGTCACGTGACCTTGTGACGTCAGGTGAAATGCCTCAGTTGGTGAGCTGAGTTCATTAGTGTGTCTCTCAGAAAGAGCTGGGATTCCCACCATGTCCTCCAATCCTGGACCTTCATCACATTCTGATCTGTTTCAGGTCTCCAGGGTCTGTTTTATATAAACCACACTGAGTGCTGAGGCTGAGACCTTCACTACTGAATAACATGACAAATAACAGAGTAAACACTGCTTTAATGGTGGAATCTTCTACATGTTTAGAAATTCTTGAGTATTTTCAGAAACGTCAACAGGACGCTCACTGCGTTTCCAGTATTCAGGACATCTGTCTTTTAAAAAGGAGTAAATAGTGCCATCTAGAGGCAGGATCACATAACTGCAGCATCATTGAAGGGTTTCAAAAGGAAAGCATGTTTTCCCAAAGGCCAAAATAATGGAATTAAAAATATTATAAAGAGCAGTAAACATTAATAAATGAAATAAAGTTAGTGTTTATTGTGATGACCCTTTGCGTTAGGAAAAAAATAATCTCAGGGACAATATGTGCAGTTTTATAAGGAAATGAGCTGGTGAGTTTGGGTTGTGGGTTTGTCTGGGAAAATGCAGCCATATTCTGAAGTTGAAATGTTGGTTATGAGTCACAATTAATATCATATTTTGACTTATTTAAAAGTAAAAATAAAGCATTTTTCAGCATCACATTACTGTGTTTCAACAATCCATTTGTTTATAAAGTTGAAAGTTTAAAATTAAAAGTTATAAATGCTGAGATAATAGCTCTCTGCTATGCAACAAACTAGCAGGTTGTACATTTTATCAGTTTATAATTACATTTAATGTTGAACTTTCTAGTTTGTCTTGTCGTGTTCATGACATGGAGTGTTTATAATCCTGCTAATTATGGAAATCAAACATGTTTAATTGCTTAAGTACATTTTACCAAATCAGGTGGGCTAATAACATGGTGCTGTTTACCAGTTCGTGTCGATATAAAGCTGTCTGTTAGCTGAACACTGCAGCTTTTAGTCGGGGAGCCAAAGTCTCAAAAACCCTTTAAAATGGGTTGAACCTGACATGGCTTGTTATACTTTTTATTTGTGATTTATTTGATAGTTTTATCCCTAAGGACAAATAATTGGAGGGTCTGCTCTGTCGGAAATATCGCGAAAAAAAATTGTGCTTATTTTAGTGTATGTACCCTTCATTTTTCGACGAAAAATTCTGAAAAATGAAAAATTCCCTGAAATCCTCAGTGGCTTGGGTAAGTTGTCAATAAATGCTTTCCAGGTGCAAAGGACACATATGTTGACAACATTCAGTGAAAAAACAATTCTTAAACCACATTTCTACATGATTTTGGCTCCATTTAATGCAAAAAAATTAGGCGTTTTTTCACTTTTTTGCAATATTTTCATCTTTATTTCATTGGCAATCAACCTTTTCCCCAAGTTATGACATCAGACAATATGCCATTCTTTTTACCAAACAGTATACTGATTCCACAGAAAAAACTATAAAAATCCAACCAAAATCAATGGATCTGTGGTGATTTCACTTCTAGTTGGTGATCAACAGGCCCAGAAACTCAATAGAATTTCAGGCTACAATCAAAATTCTGAAAGGCACACTGAATACTTAGCAATATGACACACATTCTCTCTCTCTCTCTCTCTCTCTCTCTCTCTCACACACACACACACACACACACACGAGTAATTTGGGGATCCTACAATGATTTGCACCCCTGTGACACCCCCCACAGCACCCATTTATCTGAGGTAAGTTTTATGTTTTGCCTTACTTTCTCTATGGCTATGGCTTAAATGTCATGAAACTTATACCATCTGTGTGTAATTAAATCTAATTTAAGAGTGTTTATTTACAATTTACATTCTACTATTTTGTACACATATCATCAATATCTGAGCTACCAAGTTGCATCTGTTAGTTAGCAAGCTTATTAGCTAATGCTATTACAGCTATACCTAATTACTGGTTTGGTAGATTGAGGGTACTGAAGCATGAATTTTAAACGTATATCACCTAAATATGTCAAAGGAAGTAGTAAATTATTTCTTGTCTGTCCTAAAGTTAGCATAACATAGCTTAATGATTAACTTAGCATGCTGAGGCTAGCTGATGATGGCATGATATTAAGGGTGAAGGAACACTTTCGAATATACAGCTGAACTTGTAAGAACAATGTAAAACACATGGTTAAGCATTATATTTGATTTGATTTTGTAAATAAATATAATGTAAATAAATAAATACAGGGTGTCCCAATAAAATTTACACACACTTTAAATCTATGTAGAATAGGTGTTTTTCGAAATTCATGTAATTTTCAAAGTGCAATGGAATGTACAGTCATCATTTTATTGTTTTATCACCACCTGTTTTCAAACTGACATCCATTCTGGTCCAGGCACTGTTGACAACCTGAATCACACATAATTCTATCAGATTTTTTGTGCTTTCACTCCCAATGGTTTCACTTTCAGTGACTGTTGCAGGTCCATGGGCATTAGATATCAGTTTGAGAATCAGTGGTGTCAAAACATTAAATTGGTGTCTGTAAATTCTTTTACACTTTGAGAATTACATGGCATGTCCATGGCATTCAAAACCAAACAGGTCTATGAGGAGGAGAGTGCAGTTATGAGGAACCTGTACTTTGTTCATGACTTAGAGGAAGACAGGAAGGTGGAAGTGTTTAGCCATGAATGGACAAGTTGCCCTGCCTCCCTGTTTGAGCCAGATCCATCCCTTGACCAAAGGTATGGTATGCGCAAAAGAAACAAGGCAGACTACCTGGCTGCAATTAAGACTGACCTTGGCAGCTCATGGGGGGGGAAGTGGACACACTACCACCGTCTGACAAGCCTGTTGTAATGGTAGTTGATGCCATGGCATTCATTCAACGTTACCAGCATCTTGGGAGCAGCACCTTCTATGAACTGCAAGGGAATTATCTGAGGCAGCTACTTGGAATGCTCCCAGACCAGTGTGACTGCATCCACCTTGTTGGTGATAGATATGATTTCTCTCCAGCTGAAAGTCTGAAACATGAGGAGCGAGAGAAGAGGATGAAGACCTGCCCCAGCAAAATGAAGGAGTATAAGCCACATGACACACTCCCTGTACCTGAATGGAAAGGCTTCATTCACAATCCACGGAATAAAGCTAATCTGTTGAACTACCTGGGGGAAGCATGGACTGCTCAGAACAAGTCACTTCCTGCAGGGTGCACACTTATTCTTGGTGGAGTCTTTTGTGATCCTGGTCGCACTGTGCTCTTGTCAGCAAATTGTCAGATTGAGCTTCCAGAACTTTCCTGTGAAAAACATGAGGAGGCAGATACTAGAATGTTTGCTCACATTGCATATTCAGTACGCATTATGCACCACAAACGGGCTGTGGTAGTTGCAACTGACACAGATGTGATCATGATGTGCATCTACTACATCAGACACATGATTGGGCTGCAGGAGCTGTGGGTGAAGATGAATGACAACTTCCTACCTGTTCATGCCATGACAGAAGCTCTGGCAGGGAAGTATGACACTGCACCTGCAGAATTTACATCCATTCTCCTCAGCACGTACATACTTACTGGATGTGACACAGTGAGCTATCTTTACAGAAGAGGGAAAAGGCGGGCCTACACAACTACCATTAAACACCTGACAGACCTTCTGCCACTCTGCAGGTACGGTGACCCTGAGGAAAGCCTAGATGTTCAGGAAGAGGTCATCACAGCAGCACGTCAATATATGGTGTGTCTTTATGACAGGAGTGACTTTGTTGGGACACTGGATGCCCTGCGAGCCCATCTCTTTGTTAACATCAAAGGAGACATGCGTTGCCTTCCTCCAACAGAAGATGCCTTCTTATTACACCTTCGCCATGCTCTTCATCAATTAGCTGTGTGTAAGCGGGCGCACCTGGTTCAGCCAAACCACCCAGCTGCTACTGAGTTTGGGAGGCAACTTGTAAACGGCAAATTGGTGCCAGTTATGATGCTGAAAGAGGCAAAACCATCGGAACTCAAACTCAGCAAATACTGCAACTGCAAGAAGAGCATGTGTGCCCGAGGATGCTCCTGTGCAAGAGCAAATGTGAGGTGTGGCATTGCATGCCTCTGCACCGGGGACCCCAACAGATGTTCAAGGATTGAACTTGCGCTTGAAGAAAGAGACATGTAAGTTGACTGTGTGTGTGTGTGTGTGTGTGTGTGTACACGTGTGTACACGTGTGTACATCAATGTGGAGGGGGGCATCTTTTATCCAGCTGCTGTATGACCCACCCCGTCGGTCTTGTTTGTTGTCTCATCAGGTGACAGGAAGGATCTGCAGTGTGCCACCCTCCTGATTATCCCAATTCACAGGGACTCACGCAGGGACCCCACGTTTACTTTTAAATTACTTTGTTCTATTAAAGTTGTCAGTGAGTCAATAAAATTGTGAGATAATAAAGTATTTTTGTTGAATTTTTTTTTTTCTATTTTATTTATTTCCATTGGGAGAACAGTTTTTTTTTTTATTTAAAAGCTCCCTAGGCTATGATGTTTAGTAATGTGGACATTAAAACCATGTTAAGTACACAGTGTACCTTTCAGAATGTTGAGAGTAGCCTAAAATTCTATTGAGTTTCTGGGCCTGTTGATCACCAACTAGAAGTGAAATCACCACAGATCCATTGATTTTGGTTGGATTTTTATAGTTTTTTCTGTGGAATCAGTATACTGCGTGGTATAAAGAATGGCATATTGTCTGATGTCATAACTTGGGAGAAAAGTTCATTGCCAATGAAGTAAAGATAAAAATATTGCAAAAAAGTGAAAAAACGCCTAATTTTTTTGCACTAAATGGAGCTAAAATCATGTAGAAATGGGGTTTAAGAATTGTTTTTTCACTGAATGTTGTCAACATATGTGTCCTTTGCACCTGGAAAACATTTATTGACAACTTACCCAAGCCACTGAGGATTTCAGGGAATTTTTCATTTTTCAGAATTTTTCGTCGAAAAATGAAGGGTACATACACTAAAATAGGCACAATTTTTTTTCGCGATATTTCCGACAGAGCAGACCCTCCAATTATTTGTCCTTAGGGATAAAACTATCAAAAAAATCACAAATAAAAAGTATAACAAGCCATGTCAGGTTCAACCCATTTTTGGGACTTTGGCTCCCCAACTATTTATATCTCCTGCAGGTTGTAATAACATTGTGGTAAATTAATGCTAAACCACAAGAAGTACACAGTGTTACATTTCAGAGAAACTCTGGCCTTCTTCTCGCCTCCTCATTGTTGCACACAGGAAATTACATCAGCATCATCAGCAGTGAACAAAGCAACATAAATGTTAGACTTACATTACAGGTATTTAGCAGACACTTTTATCCAGAGCGACATACAACATACCCAGAGCAGCTGGAGGTCAGGTGTCTTGTTCAAGGGCACTTCAGCCATTCCTGCTGGTCCAAGGAATCAAACCAGCGACCTTTTGGTCCCAAAGCTGCTTCTCTAACCTCTAGGCCATGGCTTCCCCATGAATTAGTAAATAATCATGTCGAGTTTCATGTGCTTTTGTTTAATGGTCAGTGTGGATGAGCGTTAAATGGCATCATTTGTCTCACTGCCGCAGTAAACATCTTTATCATATTTGGTCATCATGAGCCTTGTGTGAGTGTGAGAAGAGCGCTGGTCTGAGGTCAGGTTTGTGACCAACTTCTCGATAAACCAGACAGGAAACTGACCCTGAATCAGCACTGAGCTACAGCGGAGCTTCAACACAATGAATAGTCTCCTACAATACAGTAATATTGTTTATAAAATGACAACACGTGTTGAAAATGTTGAGTAAAATCAGTTGCATGTTTCCTGATTAAATAAAAAAGAAAATAAAACATGCAATTTATTTTAAAGTATATAACATGTACATTATAAACATTGGGCCAAAGTGAACAGGGAGTGTCAGTGGTTTGGGTATTTCTTAATACGTAGAGGGAGGAAGGGACTGACTCAATCACAAAAGAGGAAGAAACCTGCAAATCAGTGTGAAATTTAAACAGCAGCACATTTGAACTTGGACAAGTTGAACAGTTTAAACCCTCAGAGCTGCTCCTCTTATTTCTGGTTTTCTCTCTCTGGATGCAGGAGATGAACATCTCATAATGAGGTCAGAAAAGATTTTTGTTTGTTTTGTAGTAATTTATTCAGTTTGAATTTTATAATTGTATTACTTGTTTATTCTCTTATGAACTGAAATTAAACTGTGCATTTTTCATAATTTATAAAACAAAACACTCTCAGAGCAACACAAGACTTTCCCCATTCAAAGTAGATTAATTACTTACACACACACACACACACACACACACACACACACACACACACAATGTGAAATGTATTTTTGTGTCCTGTGCCCCCCCATGTTTTCATTATTGTATTGCTTTTACTTTTGCAAATGACAGCTATTTTATCTCATTTTACTGATTTGATTCAATGATTCCTGTAAATTGAGTTTTGTGAGCTTTGATTCAGTTGATTCATGACTCAGTGGGACACACATCCAAACACTGTGTACAGTAAAGGAAGGAAATGATTCAAAAATTTACATTAATGTTGATGAATCAGAATTTTTTTTAACTTTTTTTTTTTTTTTACATTTTTTTACTCTGAATTATTCTGTAAAAAGTATCTGATTCGTACACATTTGGGAATCGATTCATTTGATTCACTTAAATGATTCTTTTAAAAAAAGAAAGTCTCATATGAGTGTATCCATTGTGCATTGTATATTAAAGAGAGGATTTACAAATATTTTATTTACTCCATGTTATTCCTCCCACACTGAACTGTACAACACATGATGTCTAGAATGGAGAGTTAAAAGTGCTGACTGCAATGTCATCTGAAATTTAAAAAAAAAAAATTTAAACTATTCATGGCATTTTCCTCTGTTTCACAAGAATAATATAATGCGGACAAGATGTGATCATGTTGATGTCCTGAGGGTCGCTCTTCTCCGTTTTGGGACCGTTTTCCTCCCTCTTGAGATAAACAGTGCGGCCCTGCGGAAACAGGAAACAGCCGAACGCGAGGGGCTTTAACTAATTAGCATAACTATGGAACTGCGTCACGCCAAGATGGCGACGTGCAGAAAACATCGTGACTCTGCATCGACCTTGGAGAGTTTTGAGCCGCAGGGATGTAATTTGTGGTTGACATTCACGAATAGATCTGTGAAACAAAAGTCAAATACATCTTTTCTCTGTTCCCGCTTTTGTGTTCTCGTTTCTTTCTCTGTAAGATCAAAACATTAGGTGTAAAACTCCAGACTCAGACTCACCAATCCAAGACAAGTGCTGCAAATTCTTTGTCAGATTTCGCGCCCGCTTCATCCTTCAGTTGATTCCAGTGGTCGATCTGTCCCTTCACAAAAATTCTTGCTGACAACCTTTTGGTTACCGTCACTTTTCTGGAGCGCTTTCTTTCTGATTTACTTTTATATTTTTTTTTTCCTCTGGCGGGAGGGCGGAGTCCACCATGTTTGCCCTCACCGACTTGTTTTAGTTAAAAGTAGGTCAGACACGCCCCACGGTGGTCACGTGATCTTGTTGCTCACTTGCTTCAGCAATCTCCGGAATCGTAAAATGAGAGACGCTTTTTATCTCGGCAAAACATTTACACACAGGATCCACGGTGTGTGTGTGCAGCAGCGAAACATCTCGAAACTCCAACAGCAATAGAAATAGAACATTTTACCCAGAATTCAACTTTGCAATCAGAACCTTTAATGTCCCTGCAGGTGGAAACCCACAGCACTTTGCTTTACATACATTTACAGGGTTCCCACTCGAAGTCCAATGTCAAGTTCACTGACTTTCACTGACTTTCAGTCACTAAACAGCTGGATTTTCATGACCTATAATGAACAGAAAAACAGCTGCCTTTATGCTGAACAGACAAAAACCAGCCACAGTTTTTTAAACCCATCAGTTTGAGCTTTATTTACGAATTCACAGATGTTTTCAGGACAGAAATTAGTTTTCGCTGCTTAAACCCAGTGAAATGCTGCAGGGAAAATATTACCCTTTTACCAAAATGGCAGCGAAAATTTCAACATGATCAAAACAAAATCTCCTGACTTTCCATGACTGGAATAGACTTTTTAAAATTCCATGATATTCCAGAAATTCCATGACCCGTGGGAACCCTGTAATTATGAACACACCACAGATTTAAGGGCGTTTTTATGACATTAAAACTGAACATTATTTTCTCTCTGTGATGTTTATACAGGCAGCAGTGATGACGTCACTCGGATTGACTCCTCTCCTTTCTCTGCTGTTTCTGCTCATGGTTTCAGGTGAGTCATTTGAAAATGTGTGCTGTTTATTTTTCTAAATATATAATATACATGTTCATATTTTTAATGGAGCCTTGAGCTTTATGTCATTAGTGTTTGTTCAGCAGTTCAGGGTTAAATTCCTCTTTTCCACAGCTCTCTCTCTCCTCCCCTTTATCTCTCTCTCTCTCCTTCTGTTTAGTGCTCTCTCTTTCCCCTTTAGTGCTCCCCCCCCTTTAGTCAGTGGCATCAGAAGCATTTTTAATGTGGGGGGGACACACTGGCGGGGGGTCTGGGGGTCGTCCCCCAGAAAATTAATTAATTAGATGCCATTTCCTGCATTCTGGTGTATGTTTAGCAGGTTGTTAAACACCTAATTTTACCTACAAAAGTCACTTAATTCAATGACTATTTTAGAGAGTCAACAATAAATCCTCATTCAACTCGTCCATATATTCATCAGCCTGTTTTTAAACCCACCGCTCTGCCAAAGATAATGAGATGAATGTGACACAGTTTATCACCAACAATGACTTTATGGGTGCATTTTACTTTTTATTTTGTGTTTCCTTTTTTATTTAGTTTTAGATGTAACACAACATGCCACTGCGCCAAGCAATAGTGACACTCAACTGTCTGTTTAAAAATAAGAATATTCATAACTTCACACAATGAACAGGCATGACATGGCATCATGCAAACTTCATAACACACAATCACACTGTGTCAAGCAACGACACATAAAAAATAACTTCACACAATGAACAGGTGCGATTTTGTTCACCACCAACAGTGACTTTAGTGGGTGCGTTTTACTTTTTTCCAATTTAGTGATACGCATAACAAAAATGACATGGCATCATGCAGTCTTCATAAGACAAAATCACACTGTCAAGCAACGACACATAAAAGAGAACTTCACACAATGAACAAGTGCAGTTTTGTCAGCCTACATGCGATGGCGGTACTACAGTAACATTTACAGATCAGTATAACAAATAGATTTATAGATAGAACTCCTTCTTACATTGGTGCCACCACAATTTTATCCCCCTTTCCTTCACAATCCACCTGGAATAACATCCATCTCTCTCCATTGCTTTCCTTTCTACTATTCCTTCCCCAGACACTGATTTCTCATGTTACTTTCCAGAAAACTGGCAAAGACCAGACAAAACAAGTTCTTCACATCACAACAGGGAATCAGTAAATATCATCAGAGCAGACTTGACCTCATTCTTGGCATTACAATAAGGCAGGCCTACTGGGTTTGAATTAAATGATAGCTAACATTAAGCTAGCTGATACATCTCCTAACATTGACTAGCCAGCTAACTGCACTAACATTTCCATTGGGACAAAAAACCCTGTCCTGTGGGGAAATTCTGACTGACTTTCCGCTTCTTTGTAAAGAATGTCCTTATGTCCATTGTGTCTGGGGAGGAGCAAATATTGCAAACAATCCATCATCAACCAAGAATACCCCATTAGGCTAAGCTCATTTCATTGTTTAGTTGAACATTAATTTAACGTGGCCTGGGGTTAATTTTGAGGGGATATAACAAAAGAATAAGATTTTAGCAAAAGCTATCCATTGAGGTGGCAATGGGGCTGACGTCACCTCCTCCACTTTCAAGCAGCTGCACCGAAATGTCTCTGCTCACGCTGAGAGTCACTTCACTCGCGTGCGGTGAGTTGTTGTAGGGAACGCCCGGAAAACCCAGAGTGGATTTTCAGTGGTCTGTGTATTCTCTTATCGATCAAGTGGAATGGATTCTTTCACGAAGCAATAGAAACGGCGCTGGGTGAACTAATGTGTTATGTTAAATGTGGGCGGGTCCAAACGAAGAATTATGAAATGTGAAGGGGACACACCCCTGCCACATTGAATGGTGGCGACACCCATGCCTTTAGTGCTCTCTCCCTCCCTCCCTCTCTCCCCTTTAGTGCTCTCTCTCCCTCCCTCCCTTTATTGCTCTCCCTCCACCAGGCCCGGCGCCAGGAACAGTTTACTAAGGGGGCAATTAGAAATCGCAAGGGGGCAAATATTTTTCATATAGTGTGTAGTAGTGATGGCGGTCTGACAACGTGTTTCAAACAATTAACTGCGCCAACCACAAAACCACGGCCCCGAAGGTTGCTTTAGTCCGGGAAAATCATGTGACATATTACCAGGGCCGTTGCGCTTTATCAACCCCCGTGCCCACCTGTTACCCCTCCCCTCCGATTTTCTCACAGACACGTGTTACAACCGGAAGGATGCCAAACATAAAACAACACACACAAACCTACAGGCAAGTCCTTTAAAATACATACAAATAGCTCCGCGGCATGAAAACAAAACGTCAATGCAAGTCTAAGGTACTTGGCTCGGCGGCCAAAATCATAATTTTAAAACTAGACAGGGACACTCTAACGAGTGCAAACCCCGCCTTTTCCCTATTAAAATACATTGGGCGAAAATTTCGAAGTTCTGCCATGACCTTGACCTTTGACCTCCAAAATTTAATGGTTTCCTTCCTGGGTGATTGGCAACACGTACAAAATTTGGTCCAAATCGATCCATTGGTTCTTGAGATATCTTGCAGACACACAGACAGACAGACAGATACACACACACACAGACTGACGCAGGTGAAAATAATAACCCCTCCGACTACTGTCGGCGGGGTTAAAAATCAACAGACCCCGCGGCTGCACCAGTAATAGCCTTCCTGACTCGCACCGAGTCAACGCTAACCACTTAATCCGCGATCCCAGTTTAGGCGTGTAGGGGACAAAACACTCTGAAGTGATGAATTTTCACCCCCGCTGCATGGGGGGTGACGTCAACGACCCATATTCTTACGCTATTTGCGCACAAAGCGGACCATATATGAACACATACACCAACATAAACGGAGATAAACTTAGCCTACAAAGAAAGAAAATGGATTCACAATATTGTGATTTAATTCGGTGGGGGAAAGACTACTCCCGTAAACTTGACTGCATATTACAGGATATTGCAGAGACAGTGCACTTGTAAGTGTGCATGTAAAACCCCCGCCCGCCCGCCCGCCCGCACGCCCGCCCGCACGACCCCTCCCCTTGTCCTTATCACAGGTCTGTGTGTGCGCGGCTGTGTCAGCATTTCACACATACACCCACAATAACTAGTCCCCAGTAGTTAGGATTGATACATATGTCTAAAACAGGGTTAATATTAAATTCAGGCTATTTGAAATAATCCTACCTTAATACAGTTGAATTCTACGATTTATTAATACGTCTATTATACATTATATTTTCATAAGAAAACAATTAAGTGATCTGAGTCTCCGTTGAGGGGCGGGGCTGTAGCCACGAGGGGGCGACGCCCCCTTTCGCCCCCCCAAGACGCCGGGCCTGCCCTCCACCCCTTGAGTGCTCTCTCTCCCTCCCTCCCCCCCTTTAGTGCTCTCTCTACCTCCCTCCCTTTATTGCTCTCCCTCCACCCCTTGAGTGCTCTCTCTCCCTCCCTCCCCCCCTTTAGTGCCCTCTCTCCCTCGCATTTTCCCCTTCAGTGTGCCCTCTCTCCCCCCTTTAGTGCTCTCTTTCTCCCTCCCCTTTAGTGCTCTCTCTCTCCCTCCCCTTTAGTGCTCTCTCTCTTTCTCCCCTTTAGTGCTCTCTCTCTCTCTCCCCCCTTTAGTGCTCTCTCTCTCTCTCTCCCCTTTAGTGCTCTCTCTCTTTCTCCCCTTTAGTGCTCTCTCTCTCTCCCCCCTTTAGTGCTCTCTTTCTCCCTCCCCCTTTAGTGTTCTCTCTCTCTCCCCTCCCTTTAGAGCTCTCTCCCTCCCCTCCCCTTAGCGCTCTCTCCCTCCCCTCCCTTTAGTGCTCTCTCCCTCGCCTCCCCTCCCTTTAGTGCTCTCTCTCCCTTCGTGCTCTCTCCCTTTAGTGCTCTCTCCCTTTAGTGCTCTCCCTCTCCCCTCCCTTTAGAGCTCTCTCCCTCCCCTCCCCTTAGCGCTCTCTCCCTCCCCTCCCTTTAGTGCTCTCTCCCTCGCCTCCCCTCCCTTTAGTGCTCTCTCTCTCCCCTCCCTTTAGTGCTCTCTCCCTCCCTTCCCCTCCCCTTGATACCCTTTCATGCTCTCTCCCTCCCCTCCCCTCCCCTCTCCTCTCTTTAGTGCTCTCTCTCCCCTCCCTTTAGTGCCCTCCCTCCCTCCCCCCTTAGTGCACTCCCTCCCCCTCTTAGTGCACTCCCTCCCCCTCTTAGTGCACTCCCTCCCCCTTTAGCGCTCGCCCCCATTAGCGCTCTCCCCCTCTAGTGCTCTCCCTCTCCCCTCCCTTTAGAGCTCTCTCCCTCCCCTCCCTTTAGTGCTCTCTCCCTCCCCTCCCTTTAGTGCTCTCTCCCTCGCCTCCCCTCCCTTTAGTGCTCTCTCTCTCCCCTCCCTTTAGTGCTCTCTCCCTCCCTTCCCCTCCCCTCCCCTTGATACCATTTCATGCTCTCTCCCTCCCCTCCCCTCCCCTCCCCTCCCCTCCCCTCTCCTCTCTTTAGTGCTCTCTCTCCCCTCCCTCCCTCCCTCCCTCCCCCACTTAGTGCACTCCCTCCCCCCCTTAGTGCACTCCCTCCCCCTTTAGCGCTCGCCCCCATTAGCGCTCTCCCCCTCCCTCCCCCCTTTAGCGCTCCCTCCCCCCCCTTAGCGCTCCCTCCCCCCCTTAGCGCTCTCCCCCCCCCTTAGCGCTCTCCCCCCCTTAGCGCCCTCCCCCTCCCTCCCCCCCTTTAGCGCTCTCCCCCCCCTTTAGCGCTCTCCCCCCCTTAGCGCTCTCCCCCCCTTTAGCGCTCCCCCCCTTCCCCTCCCCTCCCCTTGATACCCTTTCATGCTCTCTCCCTCCCCTCTCCTCTCTTTAGTGCTCTCTCTCCCCTCCCTTTAGTGCCCTCCCTCTCCCTCCCCCCCTTAGTGCACTCCCTCCCCCTTTAGCGCTCGCCCCCATTAGCGCTCTCCCCCCTCCCTCCCCCCCTTTAGCGCTCTACCCCTTCTCCCCCCCAGCGCGCTCCCCCCTCCCCCCCTTTAGCGCTCTCCCCCTCCCCCCCCTTTAGCGCTCTCCCCCTCCCCCCCTTAGCGCCCTCCCTCCCCCCCTTTAGCACCCTCCCTCCCCCCCTTTAGCGCTCTCCCCCCCTTTAGCGCTCTCCCCCCCCTTTAGCGCTCCCCCCTTTAGCGCTCTCCCCCCCTTTAGCGCTCTCTCCCTCGCCTCCCCTCCCCTCCCTTTAGTGCTCTCTCTCTCCCCTCCCTTTAGTGCTCTCTCCCTCCCCTCCCTTTAGTGCTCTCTCCCTCCCCTCCCTTTAGTGCTCTCTCCCTCCCTCCCTTCCTTCCCCTCCCCTCGATACCCTTTCATGCTCTCTCCCTCCCCTCCCCTCCCCTCCCCTCTCTTTAGTGCTCTCTCTCCCCTCCCTCCCCTCCCTTTAGTGCCCTCCCTCCCTCCCTTTAGTGCCCTCCCTCCCCCCCTTAGTGCACTCCCTCCCCCCCTTAGTGCACTCCCTCCCCCTTTAGCACTCGCCCCCTTTAGCGCTCCCCCCCCTCCCTCCCCCCCAGCGCGCTCCCCCTCTCTCCCTCCCTCCCCCCCCAGCGCTCTCCCCCTTAGCGCCCTCCCCCCCCTTTAGCGCGCTCCCCCTTTAGCGCTCTCCCCCTCCCTCCCCCCTCTAGCGCTCTCCCCCTCCCTCCCCCCTCTAGCGCTCTCCCCCTCCCTCCCCCCCTCTAGCGCTCTCCCCCCTCCCCCCCTTTAGCGCTCCTCCCCCCCTTTAGCGCTCTCCTTTAGCGCTCTCCCCCTCCCTCTCCCCCTTTAGCGCCCTCCCCCCCCCTTTAGCGCCCTCCCCCCCTTAGCGCCCTCCCTCCCCCCTTTAGCGCCCTCCTTAGCGCTCCCCCCCCCCTCCCCTTAGCGCTCCCCCCCCCCTCCCCTTAGCGCTCTCCCCCCCCTCCCCTTAGCGCTCTCCCCCCCTCCCCTTAGCGCTCTCCCCCCCCTCCCCTTAGCGCTCTCCCCCCCCTCCCCTTAGCGCTCTCTCCCTCCCCTCCCTTTAGTGCTCTCTCCCTCGCCTCCCCTCCCTTTAGTGCTCTCTCTCTCCCCTCCCTTTAGTGCTCTCTCCCTCCCTTCCCCTCCCCCTTGATACCCTTTCATGCTCTCTCCCTCCCCTCCCCTCCCTCTCCTCTCTTTAGTGCTCTCTCTCCCCTCCCTTTAGTGCCCTCCCTCCCTCCCCCCTTAGTGCACTCCCTCCCCCCTCTTAGTGCACTCCCTCCCCCTCTTAGTGCACTCCCTCCCCCTTTAGCGCTCGCCCCCATTAGCGCTCTCCCCCTCTAGTGCTCTCCCTCTCCCCTCCCTTTAGAGCTCTCTCCCTCCCCTCCCTTTAGTGCTCTCTCCCTCCCCTCCTTTAGTGCTCTCTCCCTCCCCTCCCTTTAGTGCTCTCTCCCTCGCCTCCCCCTCCCTTTAGTGCTCTCTCTCTCCCCTCCCTTTAGTGCTCTCTCCCTCCCTTCCCCTCCCCTCCCCTTGATACCCTTTCATGCTCTCTCCCTCCCCTCCCCTCTCCTCTCTTTAGTGCTCTCTCTCCCCTCCCTCCCTCCCTCCCCCACTTAGTGCACTCCCCTCCCCCCCTTAGTGCACTCCCTCCCCCCCTTAGTGCACTCCCTCCCCCTTTAGCGCTCGCCCCCATTAGCGCTCTCCCCCTCCCTCCCCCCTTTAGCGCTCCCTCCCCCCCTTAGCGCTCCCTCCCCCCCTTAGCGCTCTCCCCCCCCTTAGCGCCCTCCCCCTCCCTCCCCCCCTTTAGCGCTCTCCCCCCCCCTTTAGCGCTCTCCCCCCCTTAGCGCTCTCCCCCCCCCTTTAGCGCTCCCCCCTTCCCCTCCCCCCCCTTGATACCCTTTCATGCTCTCCTCCCTCCCCTCTCCTCTCTTTAGTGCTCTCTCTCCCCTCCCTTTAGTGCCCTCCCTCCCTCCCCCCCTTAGTGCACTCCCTCCCCCCCTTAGTGCACTCCCTCCCCCTTTAGCGCTCGCCCCCATTAGCGCTCTCCCCCCTCCCTCCCCCCCTTTAGCGCTCTACCCCTCCCTCCCCCCCAGCGCGCTCCCCCCTCCCCCCCCTTTAGCGCTCTCCCCCTCCCCCCCTTTAGCGCTCGCCCCCATTAGCGCTCTCCCCCTCCCTCCCCCCCTTTAGCGCTCTACCCCTCCCTCCCCCCCAGCGCGCTCCCCCCCTCCCCCCCTTTAGCGCTCTCCCCCCCTCCCCCCCTTTAGCGCTCTCCCCCTCCCCCCCTTAGCGCCCTCCCTCCCCCCCTTTAGCGCTCTCCCCCCCCTTTAGCGCTCTCCCCCCCTTTAGCGCTCTCTCCCTCGCCTCCCCTCCCCTCCCCTCCCTTTAGTGCTCTCTCCCTCCCCCCTTAGCGCTCCCTCCCCCCCTTAGCGCTCTCCCCCCCCTTAGCGCCCTCCCCCTCCCTCCCCCCCTTTAGCGCTCTCCCCCCCCCTTTAGCGCTCTCCCCCCCTTAGCGCTCTCCCCCCCCCTTTAGCGCTCCCCCCTTCCCCTCCCCTCCCCTTGATACCCTTTCATGCTCTCTCCCTCCCCTCTCCTCTCTTTAGTGCTCTCTCTCCCCTCCCTTTAGTGCCCTCCCTCCCTCCCCCCCTTAGTGCACTCCCTCCCCCCCTTAGTGCACTCCCTCCCCCTTTAGCGCTCGCCCCCATTAGCGCTCTCCCCCCTCCCTCCCCCCCTTTAGCGCTCTACCCCTCCCTCCCCCCAGCGCGCTCCCCCCCTCCCCCCCTTTAGCGCTCTCCCCCTCCCCCCCCTTTAGCGCTCTCCCCCTCCCCCCCTTAGCGCCCTCCCTCCCCCCCCTTTAGCGCTCTCCCCCCCCTTTAGCGCTCTCCCCCCCCCTTTAGCGCTCTCTCCCTCGCCTCCCCTCCCCTCCCCTCCCTTTAGTGCTCTCTCCCTCCCCTCCCTTTAGTGCTCTCTCCCCTTCCCTCCCTTCCTTCCCCTCCCCTCGATACCCTTTCATGCTCTCTCCCTCCCCTCCCCTCCCCTCCCCTCCCCTCTCTTTAGTGCTCTCTCTCCCCTCCCTCCCCTCCCTTTAGTGCCCTCCCTCCCTCCCCCCCCTTTAGCGCTCTCCCCCCCTTTAGCGCTCCCCCCCCTTTAGCGCTCTCCCCCCCCTTTAGCGCTCTCTCCCTCGCCTCCCCTCCCCTCCCCTCCCCTCCCCTCCCCTCCCTTTAGTGCTCTCTCTCTCCCCTCCCTTTAGTGCTCTCTCCCTCCCCTCCCTTTAGAGCTCTCTCCCTCCCTCCCTTCCTTCCCCTCCCCTCGATACCCTTTCATGCTCTCTCCCTCCCCTCCCCTCCCCTCCCCTCTCTTTAGTGCTCTCTCTCCCCCTCCCTCCCCTCCCTTTAGTGCCCTCCCTCCCTCCCTTTAGTGCCCTCCCTCCCCCCCTTAGTGCACTCCCTCCCCCTTTAGCACTCGCCCCCTTTAGCGCTCCCCCCCTCCCTCCCCCCCAGCGCGCTCCCCCTCTCTCCCTCCCTCCCCCCCCCCTCCCGCCCCCCCAGCGCGCTCCCCCCTCTCTCCCTCCCTCCCCCCCTCCCGCCCCCCCAGCGCGCTCCCCCTCTCTCCCTCCCTCCCCCCCAGCGCTCTCCCCCTCCCTCCCCCCTCTAGCGCTCTCCCCCTCCCTCCCCCCTCTAGCGCTCTCCCCCCTCCCCCCCTTTAGCGCTCTCCCCCCCCTTTAGCGCTCTCCTTTAGCGCTCTCCCCCCTCCCTCTCCCCCCTTAGCGCTCTCCCCCCCTCCCCCCCCTTTAGCGCCCTCCCCCCCTTAGCGCCCCCTCCTCCCCCCTTTAGCGCCCTCCTTAGCGCTCCCCCCCCCTCCCCCTTAGCGCTCTCCCCCCCCTCCCCTTAGCGCTCTCCCCCCTCCCCTTAGCGCTCTCCCCCCTCCCCTTAGCGCTCTCCCCCCCCCCTCCCCTTAGCGCTCTCTCCTCCCTCCCCTCCCTTTAGTGCTCTCTCCCTCGCCTCCCCTCCCTTTAGTGCTCTCTCTCTCCCCTCCCTTTAGTGCTCTCTCCCTCCCTTCCCCTCCCCTTGATACCCTTTCATGCTCTCTCCCTCCCCTCCCCTCCCCTCTCCTCTCTTTAGTGCTCTCTCTCCCCTCCCTTTAGTGCCCTCCCTCCCTCCCTCCCCCCTTAGTGCACTCCCTCCCCCTCTTAGTGCACTCCCTCCCCCTCTTAGTGCACTCCCTCCCCCTTTAGCGCTCGCCCCCATTAGCGCTCTCCCCCTCTAGTGCTCTCCCTCTCCCCTCCCTTTAGAGCTCTCTCCCTCCCCTCCCTTTAGTGCTCTCTCCCTCCCCTCCCTTTAGTGCTCTCTCCCTCCCCTCCCTTTAGTGCTCTCTCCCTCGCCTCCCCTCCCTTTAGTGCTCTCTCTTTCCCCTCCCTTTAGTGCTCTCTCCCTCCCTTCCCCTCCCCTTGATACCCTTTCATGCTCTCTCCCTCCCCTCCCCTCCCCTCTCCTCTCTTTAGTGCTCTCTCCCCTCCCTTTAGTGCCCTCCCTCCCTCCCCCCTTAGTGCACTCCCTCCCCCTCTTAGTGCACTCCCTCCCCCTCTTAGTGCACTCCCTCCCCCTTTAGCGCTCGCCCCCATTAGCGCTCTCCCCCTCTAGTGCTCTCCCTCTCCCCCTCCCTTTAGAGCTCTCTCCCTCCCCCTCCCTTTAGTGCTCTCTCCCTCCCCTCCCTTTAGTGCTCCCTCCCTCCCTCCCCCCCTTTAGCACTCTCCCTCCCCCCCCTTTAGCGCTCTCCCTCTCCCCCCTTTAGCGCTCTCCCTCTCCCCCTCCCCTCCCCTTAGCACTCCCCCCCCAGCGCTCTCCCCCCCTTAGCGCCCCTCCCTCCCCCCCCAGCTCCCTCCCCCCCCCAGCGCCCTCCCTCCCCCCCTTAGCGCCCCTCCCTCCCCCCCTTAGCGCCCTCCCTCCCCCCCTTAGCGCTCTCCCCCCCCCTTAGCGCTCTCCCCCCCCTTAGCGCTCTCCCCCCCTTAGCGCTCCCCCCCTCCCTCCCCCCTCTAGCGCTCTCCCCCCTCCCTCCCCCCTCTAGCGCTCTCCCCCCTCCCCCCCTTTAGCGCTCTCCCCCCCTTTAGCGCTCTCCTTTAGCGCTCTCCCCCTCCCTCTCCCCCTTAGCGCTCTCCCCCTCCCCCCCCTTTAGCGCCCTCCCCCCCCTTTAGCGCCCTCCCCCCCTTAGCGCCCTCCCTCCCCCCTTTAGCGCCCTCCTTAGCGCTCCCCCCCCCCCTCCCCTTAGCGCTCTCCCCCCCCCTCCCCTTAGCGCTCTCCCCCCCCTCCCCTTAGCGCTCTCTCCCTCCCTCCCCTTAGCGCTCTCTCCCTCCCCTCCCTTTAGTGCTCTCTCCCTCGCCTCCCCTCCCTTTAGTGCTCTCTCTCTCCCCTCCCTTTAGTGCTCTCTCCCTCCCTTCCCCTCCCCTTGATACCCTTTCATGCTCTCTCCCTCCCCTCCCCCTCCCCTCTCCCCTCTCCTCTCTTTAGTGCTCTCTCTCCCCTCCCTTTAGTGCCCTCCCTCCCTCCCCCCTTAGTGCACTCCCTCCCTCCCCCCTTAGTGCACTCCCTCCCCCTCTTAGTGCACTCCCTCCCCCTCTTAGTGCACTCCCTCCCCCTTTAGCGCTCGCCCCCATTAGCGCTCTCCCCCTCTAGTGCTCTCCCTCTCCCCTCCCTTTAGAGCTCTCTCCCTCCCCTCCCTTTAGTGCTCTCTCCCTCCCCTCCCTTTAGTGCTCTCTCCCTCCCCTCCCTTTAGTGCTCTCTCCCTCGCCTCCCTTTAGTGCTCTCTCCCTCGCCTCCCCTCCCTTTAGTGCTCTCTCTTTCCCCTCCCTTTAGTGCTCTCTCCCTCCCTTCCCCTCCCCTTGATACCCTTTCATGCTCTCTCCCTCCCCTCCCCTCCCCTCTCCTCTCTTTAGTGCTCTCTCTCCCCTCCTTTAGTGCCCTCCCTCCCTCCCCCCTTAGTGCACTCCCTCCCCCTCTTAGTGCACTCCCTCCCCCTCTTAGTGCACTCCCTCCCCCTTTAGCGCTCGCCCCCATTAGCGCTCTCCCCCCTCTAGTGCTCTCCCTCTCCCCTCCCTTTAGTGCTCTCTCTCCCTTCGTGCTCTCTCCCTTTAGTGCTCTCTCCCTTTAGTGCTCTCCCTCTCCCCTCCCTTTAGAGCTCTCTCCCTCCCCTCCCTTTAGTGCTCTCTCCCTCCCCTCCCTTTAGTGCTCCCTCCCTCCCTCCCCCCCTTTAGCACTCTCCCTCCCCCCCCTTTAGCGCTCTCCCTCTCCCCCCTTTAGCGCTCTCCCTCCCCCCCCGCCCCCCCCGCCCCCCCCCCAGCGCCCTCCCCCCCCGCCCCCCCCGCCCCCCCCCCAGCGCCCTCCCCCCCCCCCTCCCCCCCCCCAGCGCCCTCCCCCCCCCTCCCCCCCCCCAGCGCCCTCCCCCCCCCCCCAGCGCCCTCCCTCCCCCCCTTAGCGCCCTCCCTCCCCCCCTTAGCGCCCTCCCTCCCCCCCTTAGCGCCCTCCCTCCCCCCCTTAGCGCCCTCCCCTCCCCCCCTTAGCGCTCTCCCCCCCCCCTTAGCGCTCTCCCCCCCCTTAGCGCTCTCCCCCCCCCTTAGCGCTCTCCCCCCCCTTAGCGCTCCCCCCCCAGCGCTCTCCCCCCTAGAGCCCTCCCCCCCCTTAGCGCCCTCCCTCCCCCCCTTTAGCGCTCCCCCCCCCTTTAGCGCTCCCCCCCCTTTAGCGCTCCCCCCCTTAGCGCCCTCCCCTCCCCCCCTTTAGCGCTCTCCCCCTCCCCTTCCCTTAGCGCCCTCCCCTTCCCTTAGCGCCCCCTCCCCTTCCCTTAGCGCCCTCCCCTCCCCCAGCGCTCTCCCCCCCTTTAGCGCTCTCCCCCCCTTTAGCGCTCTCCCCCCCTTTAGCGCTCTCCCCCCCTTTAGCGCTCTCCCCCCCTTTAGCGCTCTCCCCCCCCTTTAGCGCTCTCCCCCTTCCCTCCCCTTCCCTTCCCTTAGCGCCCTCCGCTCCCCCAGCGCTCTCCCCCCCCCAGCGCTCTCCCCCCCTTAGCGCCCTCCCCCCCTTAGCGCCCTCCCCCTCCCTCCCCCTTAGCGCTCTCCCCCTCCCTCCCCCTTAGCGCTCTCCCCCTTAGCGCCTCTCCCCCCCTCCCCTTAGCGCTCTCCCCTCCCCCCCTTAGCACCCTCCCCCTCCCCCTCCCTTAGCGCTCTCCCCCTTAGCGCTCTCCCCTCCCCCCCCTTAGCACCCTCCCCCTCTGCGCTCTCCCCCCCCTCCCCTTAGCGCTCTCCCCTCCCCCCTTAGCACCTCTCCCCCTCCCTCCCCCTTAGCGCTCTCCCCCCTTAGCGCTCTCCCCCCCCTCCCCTTAGCGCTCCCCCCAGCGCTCTCCCCCCCAGCGCCCTCCCCCCCTTAGCGCCCTCCCTCCCCCCCTTAGCGCCCTCCCTCCACCCCCTTTAGCGCTCTCCCCCCCTTTAGCGCTCCCCCCCCCCTTTAGCGCCCTCCCTCCCCCCTTTAGCGCTCTCCCTCCCCCCCCTTTAGCGCTCTCCCCCCCCTTTAGTGCTCTCCCCCCCCCTTAGCGCTCTCCCCCCCCTTTAGCGCTCTCCCCCCCCCTTTAGCGCTCTCCCTCCACCCCCTTTAGCGCTCTCCCCCCCTTTAGCGCTCCCCCCTTAGCGCCCTCCCTCCCCCCCTTAGCGCTCTCCCCCCCCCTTTAGCGCTCTCCCCCCCCTTAGCGCTCTCCCCCCCCCCTCCCGCGCTCTCCCCCCCCTTAGCGCTTTCCCCCTCCCTCCCTCCCTCCCTCCCTCCCCCCCTTTAGCGCTCTCCCCCCCCTTAGCGCTCTCCCTCCCCCCCTTAGCGCCCTCCCTCCCCCCCCTTAGCGCCCTCCCTCCACCCCCTTTAGCGCTCTCCCCCCACCCCCCTTTAGCGCTCTCCCCCCCCTTTAGCGCTCCCCCCCTTAGCGCCCTCCCTCCCCCCCTTTAGCGCTCTCCCTCCCCCCCTTTAGCGCTCTCCACCCCCCCCTTAGCGCTCTCCCCCCCTTAGCGCTCTCCCCCCTCCCTCCCTCCCTCCCCCCCCTTTAGCGCTCCCCCCCCCTTAGCGCTCTCCCCTTCCCTCCCCCCCCTCCCTCCCCCCCTTAGCGCCCTCCCTCCACCCCCTTTAGCGCTCTCCCCCCCCTTTAGCGCTCCCCCCCCTTAGCGCCCTCCCTCCCCCCCCCTTAGCGCCCTCCCTCCACCCCCTTTAGCGCTCTCCCCCCCACCCCCTTTAGCGCTCTCCCCCCCCCTTTAGCGCTCCCCCCTTAGCGCCCTCCCTCTCCCCCCCCTTTAGCGCTCTCCCCCCCCCCCTTTAGCGCTCTCCCCCCCCTTAGCGCTCTCCCCCCCCTTAGCGCTCTCCCCCTCCCTCCCTCCCTCCCTCACCCCCCTCCCTCCCTCCCCCCCCTTTAGCGCTCCCCCCCCCTTAGCGCTCTCCCCCTCCCTCCCCCCCCTCCCTCCCCCCCTTAGCGCCCTCCCTCCACCCCCTTTAGCGCTCTCCCCCCCTTTAGCGCTCCCCCCTTAGCGCCCTCCCTCCCCCCCTTTAGCGCTCTCCCCCCCCCCTTTAGTGCTCTCCCCCCCCTTAGCGCTCTCCCCCTCCCTCCCTCCCCCCCCCTTTAGCGCTCTCCCCCCCCCCTTTAGCGCTCTCCCCCCCCCTTTAGCGCTCTCCCCCCCCCTTTAGCGCTCTCCCCCCCCCTTTAGCGCTCTCCCCCCCCCTTTAGCGCTCTCCCCCCCCCCCTTTAGCGCTCTCCCCCCCCCTTAGCGCTCTCCCTCCCCCCCTTAGCGCCCTCCCTCCACCCCCTTTAGCGCTCCCCCCCCTTTAGCGCTCCCCCTTTAGCGCCCTCCCTCCCCCCTTTAGCGCTCTCCCCCTCCCTCCCTCCCCCCCCCTTTAGCGCTCTCCCCTCCCTCCCTCCCCCCCCTTTAGCGCTCTCTCCCCCCTCCCTCCCTCCCCCCCCTTTAGCGCTCTCCCCCTCCCTCCCTCCCTCCCCCCCCTTTAGCGCTCTCCCCCCTCCCTCCCTCCCCCCCCTTTAGCGCTCTCCCCCCCCCTTTAGCGCTCTCCCCCCTCCCCTTTAGCGCTCTCCCCCCCTCCCCCTTTAGCGCTCTCCCCCCCCCCTCCCCTTTAGCGCTCTCCCCCCCCTCCCCTTTAGCGCTCTCCCCCCCCCCTCCCCTTTAGCGCTCTCCCCCCCCCTCCCCTTTAGCGCTCTCCCCCCCCCTCCCCTTTAGCGCTCTCCCCCCCCCCTCCCCTTTAGCGCTCTCCCCCCCCCTCCCCCTTTAGCGCTCTCCCCCCCCCTCCCCCTTTAGCGCTCTCCCCCCCCTCCCCTTTAGCGCTCTCCCCCCCCTCCCCTTTAGCGCTCTCCCCCCCCTCCCCTTTAGCGCTCTCCCCCCCCTCCCCTTTAGCGCTCTCCCCCCCCCTCCCCTTTAGCGCTCTCCCCCCCCCTCCCCTTTAGCGCTCTCCCCCCCCTCCCCTTTAGCGCTCTCCCCCCCCTCCCCTTTAGCGCTCTCCCCCCCCCTCCCCTTTAGCGCTCTCCCCCCCCTCCCCTTTAGCGCTCTCCCCCCCCCTCCCCTTTAGCGCTCTCCCCCCCCCCTCCCCTTTAGCGCTCTCCCCCCCCTCCCCTTTAGCGCTCTCCCCCCCCCTCCCCTTTAGCGCTCTCCCCCCCCTCCCCTTTAGCGCTCTCCCCCCCCCTCCCCTTTAGCGCTCTCCCCCCCCTCCCCTTTAGCGCTCTCCCCCCCCTCCCCTTTAGCGCTCTCCCCCCCCCTCCCCTTTAGCGCTCTCCCCCCCCCTCCCCTTTAGCGCTCTCCCCCCCCCTCCCCTTTAGCGCTCTCCCCCCCCTCCCTTTAGCGCTCTCCCCCCCCTCCCCTTTAGCGCTCTCCCCCCCCTCCCCTTTAGCGCTCTCCCCCCCCTCCCCTTAGCGCTCTCCCCCCCCCCTCCCCTTTAGCGCTCTCCCCCCCTCCCCTTTAGCGCTCTCCCCCCCCTCCCCTTTAGCGCTCTCCCCCCCCTCCCCTTTAGCGCTCTCCCCCCCCTCCCCTTTAGCGCTCTCCCCCCCTCCCCTTTAGCGCTCTCCCCCCACTCCCCTTTAGCGCTCTCCCCCCCCTCCCCTTTAGCGCTCTCCCCCCCCTCCCTTTAGCGCTCTCCCCCCCTCCCCTTTAGCGCTCTCCCCCCTCCTCCCCTTTAGCGCTCTCCCCCCCCTCCCCTTTAGCGCTCTCCCCCCTCCCCTTTAGCGCTCTCCCCCCCCCCCTTTAGCGCTCTCACCCCCTTTAGCGCTCTCACCCCCTTTAGCCCTCCCTCCCCCCCCTTAGCGCCCCTCCCCCTTTAGCGCTCCCCCCCCTCCCCTCCCCTTAGCGCTCCCCCCCAGCGCTCTCCCCCCAGCGCTCTCCCCCCCTTTAGCGCCCTCCCTCCCCCCTTTAGCGCTCTCCCCCCCCTTTTGCGCTCTCCCCCCCCTTAGTGCCCCCCCCTTTAGCGCTCTCCCCCCAGCGCTCTCCCCCCCTTTAGCGCTCTCCCTCCCACCCCTTAGCGCTCTCCCTCCCCCTCCCCCCCAGCGCTCTCCCCCCCGCTTTAGCGCCTCTCCCCCCCCTTTAGCGCTCTCCCCTCCCCCCCCTTTACTGCTCTCCCTCCCCCCCTTACCGCTCTCCCTCCCCCCCCTTACCGCTCTCCCTCCCCCCCTTACCGCTCTCCCTCCCCCCCTTACCGCTCTCCCTCTCCCTCCCTTTAGCGCTCTCCCCCTCCCCCCCTTAGCGCTCTCCCCCTCCCTCCCTTTAGCGCTCTCCCCCCTCCCTCCCTTTAGCGCTCTCCCCCCTCCCTCCCTTTAGCGCTCTCCCCCCTCCCTCCCTTTAGCGCTCTCCCCCTCCCCCCCTTTAGCGCTCTCCCCCCTCCCCCCCTTTAGCGCTCTCCCCCTCCCCCCCTTTAGCGCTCTCCCCCCTCCCCCCTTTAGCGCTCTCCCCCCCCCCTCCCCTTTAGCGCTCTCCCCCCCCCCTTCCCCTTTAGCGCTCTCCCCCCCCCTCCCCTTTAGCGCTCTCCCCCCCTCCCCTTTAGCGCTCTCCCCCCCCCTCCCCTTTAGCGCTCTCCCCCCCTTTAGCGCTCTCCCCCCCTTAGCGCTCTCCCCCCCTTTAGCGCTCTCCCCCCCTTTAGCGCTCTCCCTCCCCCCCTTTAGCGCTCTCCCTCCCCCCCCTTTAGCGCTCTCCCCTCCCCCCCCTTTAGCGCTCTCCCTCCCCCCCTTTAGCGCTCTCCCTCCCCCCCTTTAGCGCTCTCCCTCCCCCCCTTTAGCGCTCTCCCTCCCCCCCTTTAGCGCTCTCCCTCCCCCCCCTTACCGCTCTCCTCCCCCCCTTACCGCTCTCCCCTCCCCCCCTTACCGCTCTCCCTCCCCCCCTTACCGCTCTCCCTCCCCCCTTACCGCTCTCCCTCCCCCCCCCTTACCGCTCTCCCCTCCCCCCCTTACCGCTCTCCCTCCCCCCCTTACCGCTCTCCCTCCCCCCCTTACCGCTCTCCCTCCCCCCCTTACCGCTCTCCCTCTCCCTCCCTTTAGCGCTCTCCCCCTCCCCCCCCTTAGCGCTCTCCCCCCCTCCATCCCTCTTCCTCTAGCCTCCTACCCTCCCCTCCCCCCCTTTAGCGCTCTCCCCCCCCCCTCCCCTTTAGCGCTCTCCCCCCCCCCTCCCCTTTAGCGCTCTCCCCCCCCCCCTCCCCTTTAGCGCTCTCCCCCCCCTCCCCTTTAGCGCTCTCCCCCCCCTCCCCTTTAGCGCTCTCCCCCCCCCTCCCCTTTAGCGCTCTCCCCCCCCCCTCCCCTTTAGCGCTCTCCCCCCCCCCTCCCCTTTAGCGCTCTCCCCCCCCCCTCCCCTTTAGCGCTCTCCCCCCCCCCTCCCCTTTAGCGCTCTCCCCCCCCCCTCCCCTTTAGCGCTCTCCCCCTCCCTCCCTTTAGCGCTCTCCCCCTCCCCCCCTTTAGCGCTCTCCCTCCCCCCCTTTAGCGCTCTCCCCCCCCCCTTTAGCGCTCTCCCCCCCCCCTTTAGCGCTCTCCCCCTCCCCCCCTTTAGCGCTCTCCCCCTCCCCCCCTTTAGCGCTCTCCCCCTCCCCCCCTTTAGCGCTCTCCCCCTCCCCCCTTTAGCGCTCTCCCCCCTCCCCCCTTTAGCGCTCTCCCTCCCCCCCTTTAGCGCTCTCCCCCCCCCTTTAGCGCTCTCCCCCCCCCCTTTAGCGCTCTCCCCCTCCCCCCCTTAGCGCTCTCCCCCCCTTTAGCGCTCTCCCCCCTCCCCCCTTTAGCGCTCTCCCCCCCTTTAGCGCTCTCCCCCCCTTTAGCGCTCTCCCCCCCCTTTAGCGCTCTCCCCCCCTTTAGCGCTCTCCCCCCCCTTTAGCGCTCTCCCCCCCTTTAGCGCTCTCCCTCCCTTTAGCGCTCTCCCCCCTCCTCCCTTTAGCGCTCCTCCCCCTCCCTCCCTTTAGCGCTCTCCCCCCTCCCTCCCTTTAGCGCTCTCCCCCTCCCCCCCCTTTAGCGCTCTCCCTCCCCCCCTTTAGCGCTCTCCCCCCCCCCCCTTTAGCGCTCTCCCCCTCCCCCCCCTTTAGCGCTCTCCCCCCTCCCCCCCCCTTTAGCGCTCTCCCCCCTCCCCCCCTTTAGCGCTCTCCCCCTCCCCCCTTTAGCGCTCTCCCCCCCCCCTCCCCTTTAGCGCTCTCCCCCCCCCCTCCCCTTTAGCGCTCTCCCCCCCCCTCCCCTTTAGCGCTCTCCCCCCCCCTCCCCTTTAGCGCTCTCCCCCCCCTCCCCTTTAGCGCTCTCCCCCCCCCTCCCCTTTAGCGCTCTCCCCCCCCCTCCCCTTTAGCGCTCTCCCCCCCCCCTCCCCTTTAGCGCTCTCCCCCCCCTCCCCTTTAGCGCTCTCCCCCCCCTCCCCTTTAGCGCTCTCCCCCCCCCCCTCCCCTTTAGCGCTCTCCCCCCCCCTCCCCTTTAGCGCTCTCCCCCCCCCCTCCCCTTTAGCGCTCTCCCCCCCCCCCTCCCCTTTAGCGCTCTCCCCCCCCCCTCCCCTTTAGCGCTCTCCCCCCCCCTCCCCTTTAGCGCTCTCCCCCCCCCTCCCCTTTAGCGCTCTCCCCCCCCCTCCCCTTTAGCGCTCTCCCCCCCCCCTCCCCTTTAGCGCTCTCCCCCCCCCTCCCCTTTAGCGCTCTCCCCCCCCCCTCCCCTTTAGCGCTCTCCCCCCCCCTCCCCTTTAGCGCTCTCCCCCCCCTCCCCTTTAGCGCTCTCCCCCCCCCTCCCCTTTAGCGCTCTCCCCCCCTCCCCTTTAGCGCTCTCCCCCCCCCTCCCCTTTAGCGCTCTCCCCCCCCCTCCCCTTTAGCGCTCTCCCCCCCCTCCCCTTTAGCGCTCTCCCCCCCTTTAGCGCTCTCCCCCCCTTTAGCGCTCTCCCCCCCTTTAGCGCTCTCCCCCCCCTTTAGCGCTCTCCCCCCCTTTAGCGCTCTCCCCCCCCCCTTTAGCGCTCTCCCCCCCCCCCCCTTTAGCGCTCTCCCCCCCCCCCCTTTAGCGCTCTCCCCCCCCCCCTTTAGCGCTCTCCCCCCCCCCCCTTTAGCGCTCTCCCTCCCCCCCTTTAGCGCTCTCCCTCCCCCCCTTTAGCGCTCTCCCTCCCCCCCTTTAGCGCTCTCCCTCCCCCCTTTAGCGCTCTCCCTCCCCCCCTTTAGCGCTCTCCCTCCCCCCCTTTACCGCTCTCCCTCCCCCCCTTTACCGCTCTCCCTCCCCCCCTTTAGCGCTCTCCCTCCCCCCCTTTAGCGCTCTCCCTCCCCCCCTTTACCGCTCTCCCTCCCCCCCCTTACCGCTCTCCCTCCCCCCCTTACCGCTCTCCCTCCCCCCCTTACCGCTCTCCCTCCCCCCCTTACCGCTCTCCCTCCCCCCCTTACCGCTCTCCCTCTCCCTCCCTTTAGCGCTCTCCCCCTCCCCCCCTTAGCGCTCTCCCCCTCCCCCCCTTAGCGCTCTCCCCCTCCCCCCCTTAGCGCTCTCCCCCTCCCCCCCCTTAGCGCTCTCCCCCTCCCCCCCTTAGCGCTCTCCCCCCCCCTCCCCTTTAGCGCTCTCCCCCCCCCCTCCCCTTTAGCGCTCTCCCCCCCCCCTCCCCTTTAGCGCTCTCCCCCCCCCTCCCCTTTAGCGCTCTCCCCCCCCCCTCCCCTTTAGCGCTCTCCCCCCCCCCTCCCCTTTAGCGCTCTCCCCCCCCCCTCCCCTTTAGCGCTCTCCCCCCCCCTCCCCTTTAGCGCTCTCCCCCCCCCCTCCCCTTTAGCGCTCTCCCCCCCTCCCCTTTAGCGCTCTCCCCCCCTCCCCTTTAGCGCTCTCCCCCCCCTCCCCTTTAGCGCTCTCCCCCCCCCTCCCCTTTAGCGCTCTCCCCCCCCCCCCTTTAGCGCTCTCCCCCCCCCTCCCCTTTAGCGCTCTCCCCCCCCCCTCCCCTTTAGCGCTCTCCCCCCCCCTCCCCTTTAGCGCTCTCCCCCCCCCTCCCCTTTAGCGCTCTCCCCCCCCCTCCCCTTTAGCGCTCTCCCCCCCCTCCCCTTTAGCGCTCTCCCCCCCTCCCCTTTAGCGCTCTCCCCCCCCTCCCCTTTAGCGCTCTCCCCCCCCTCCCCTTTAGCGCTCTCCCCCCCCTCCCCTTTAGCGCTCTCCCCCCCCTCCCCTTTAGCGCTCTCCCCCCCCCTCCCCTTTAGCGCTCTCCCCCCCCCTCCCCTTTAGCGCTCTCCCCCCCCCCTCCCCTTTAGCGCTCTCCCCCCCCTCCCCTTTAGCGCCCCCCCTCCCCTTTAGCGCTCTCCCCCCCTTTAGCGCTCTCCCCCCCTTTAGCGCTCTCCCCCCCTTTAGCGCTCTCCCCCCCCCCCCTTTAGCGCTCTCCCCCCCCCCCTTTAGCGCTCTCCCCCCCCCCCTTTAGCGCTCTCCCCCCCCCCCCTTTAGCGCTCTCCCTCCCCCCCTTTAGCGCTCTCCCTCCCCCCCTTTAGCGCTCTCCCTCCCCCCCTTTAGCGCTCTCCCTCCCCCCCTTTAGCGCTCTCCCTCCCCCCCTTTAGCGCTCTCCCTCCCCCCCTTTACCGCTCTCCCTCCCCCCCTTTAGCGCTCTCCCTCCCCCCCTTTAGCGCTCTCCCTCCCCCCCTTTACCGCTCTCCCTCCCCCCCTTACCGCTCTCCCTCCCCCCCTTACCGCTCTCCCCTCCCCCCCTTACCGCTCTCCCTCCCCCCCTTACCGCTCTCCCTCCCCCCCTTACCGCTCTCCCTCCCCCCCTTACCGCTCTCCCTCTCCCTCCCTTTAGCGCTCTCCCCCTCCCCCCCTTAGCGCTCTCCCCCTCCCCCCCTTAGCGCTCTCCCCCTCCCCCCCTTAGCGCTCTCCCCCTCCCCCCCTTAGCGCTCTCCCCCTCCCTCCCTTTAGCGCTCTCCCCCTCCCTCCCTTTAGCGCTCTCCCCCTCCCTCCCTTTAGCGCTCTCCCCCCTCCCTCCCTTTAGCGCTCTCCCCCTCCCTCCCTTTAGCGCTCTCCCCCTCCCTCCCTTTAGCGCTCTCCCCCTCCCCCCCTTAGCGCTCTCCCCCTCCCCCCCTTAGCGCTCTCCCCCTCCCTCCCTTTAGCGCTCTCCCCCTCCCTCCCTTTAGCGCTCTCCCCCTCCCTCCCTTTAGCGCTCTCCCCCTCCCTCCCTTTAGCGCTCTCCCCCTCCCTCCCTTTAGCGCTCTCCCCCTCCCTCCCTTTAGCGCTCTCCCCCTCCCTCCCTTTAGCGCTCTCCCCCTCCCTCCCTCCCTTTAGCGCTCTCCCCCTCCCTCCCTTTAGCGCTCTCCCCCTCCCCCCCTTTAGCGCTCTCCCCCTCCCCCCCTTTAGCGCTCTCCCCCTCCCCCCCTTTAGCGCTCTCCCCCCCCCCTCCCCTTTAGCGCTCTCCCCCCCCCCTCCCCTTTAGCGCTCTCCCCCCCCCCTCCCCTTTAGCGCTCTCCCCCCCCCCCCCCTTTAGCGCTCTCCCCCCCCCCTCCCCTTTAGCGCTCTCCCCCCCCCTCCCCCCTTTAGCGCTCTCCCCCCCTCCCCCCTTTAGCGCTCTCCCCCCCTCCCCCCTTTAGCGCTCTCCCCCCCCCCTCCCCTTTAGCGCTCTCCCCCCCCTCCCCTTTAGCGCTCTCCCCCCCCCTCCCCTTTAGCGCTCTCCCCCCCCCCTCCCCTTTAGCGCTCTCCCCCCCCCTCCCCTTTAGCGCTCTCCCCCCTCCCCCCTTTAGCGCTCTCCCCCCCTCCCCCCTTTAGCGCTCTCCCCCCCTCCCCTTTAGCGCTCTCCCCCCCTCCCCCCTTTAGCGCTCTCCCCCCCTCCCCCCTTTAGCGCTCTCCCCCCCCCCTCCCCTTTAGCGCTCTCCCCCCCCCTCCCCTTTAGCGCTCTCCCCCCCCTCCCCTTTAGCGCTCTCCCCCCCCTCCCCTTTAGCGCTCTCCCCCCCCCTCCCCTTTAGCGCTCTCCCCCCCCTCCCCTTTAGCGCTCTCCCCCCCCCCTCCCCTTTAGCGCTCTCCCCCCCCCCTCCCCTTTAGCGCTCTCCCCCCCCCTCCCCTTTAGCGCTCTCCCCCCCCCTCCCCTTTAGCGCTCTCCCCCCCCCCTCCCCTTTAGCGCTCTCCCCCCCCCCTCCCCTTTAGCGCTCTCCCCCCCCCTCCCCTTTAGCGCTCTCCCCCCCTCCCCCCTTTAGCGCTCTCCCCCCCCTCCCCCCTTTAGCGCTCTCCCCCCCCCTCCCCTTTAGCGCTCTCCCCCCCCCCTCCCCTTTAGCGCTCTCCCCCCCTCCCCCCTTTAGCGCTCTCCCCCCCCCTCCCCTTTAGCGCTCTCCCCCCCCCCTCCCCTTTAGCGCTCTCCCCCCCCCTCCCCTTTAGCGCTCTCCCCCCCCCTCCCCTTTAGCGCTCTCCCCCCCCCCTCCCCTTTAGCGCTCTCCCCCCCCCCTCCCCTTTAGCGCTCTCCCCCCCCCCCCTCCCCTTTAGCGCTCTCCCCCCCCCCTCCCCTTTAGCGCTCTCCCCCCCCCTCCCCTTTAGCGCTCTCCCCCCCCCCTCCCCTTTAGCGCTCTCCCCCCCCCTCCCCTTTAGCGCTCTCCCCCCCTCCCCCCTTTAGCGCTCTCCCCCCCTCCCCCCTTTAGCGCTCTCCCCCCCTCCCCCCTTTAGCGCTCTCCCCCCCCCTCCCCTTTAGCGCTCTCCCCCCCCTCCCCTTTAGCGCTCTCCCCCCCCTCCCCTTTAGCGCTCTCCCCCCCCCTCCCCTTTAGCGCTCTCCCCCCCCCTCCCCTTTAGCGCTCTCCCCCCCCCTCCCCTTTAGCGCTCTCCCCCCTCCCCCCTTTAGCGCTCTCCCCCCCCTCCCCCCTTTAGCGCTCTCCCCCCCTCCCCCCTTTAGCGCTCTCCCCCCCTCCCCCCTTTAGCGCTCTCCCCCCCCCTCCCCTTTAGCGCTCTCCCCCCCCCCTCCCCTTTAGCGCTCTCCCCCCCTCCCCCCTTTAGCGCTCTCCCCCCCCTCCCCTTTAGCGCTCTCCCCCTCCCCCCCTTTAGCGCTCTCCCCCCTCCCTCCCTTTAGCGCTCTCCCCCCTCCCTCCCTTTAGCGCTCTCCCCCCTCCCTCCCTCCCTTTAGCGCTCTCCCCCCCCCTCCCCTTTAGCGCTCTCCCCCCCCCCTCCCCTTTAGCGCTCTCCCCCCCCCTCCCCTTTAGCGCTCTCCCCCCCCCTCCCCTTTAGCGCTCTCCCCCCCCCTCCCCTTTAGCGCTCTCCCCCCCCCTCCCCTTTAGCGCTCTCCCCCCCCCCTCCCCTTTAGCGCTCTCCCCCCCCCTCCCCTTTAGCGCTCTCCCCCCCCCCTCCCCTTTAGCGCTCTCCCCCCCCCTCCCCTTTAGCGCTCTCCCCTTTAGCGCTCTCCCCCCCTCCCCTTTAGCGCTCTCCCCCCCTCCCCTTTAGCGCTCTCCCCCCCCTCCCCTTTAGCGCTCTCCCCCCCCTCCCCTTTAGCGCTCTCCCCCCCCCTCCCCTTTAGCGCTCTCCCCCCCCCCTCCCCTTTAGCGCTCTCCCCCCCCCCTCCCCTTTAGCGCTCTCCCCCCCCCTCCCCTTTAGCGCTCTCCCCCCCCCCTCCCCTTTAGCGCTCTCCCCCCCCTCCCCTTTAGCGCTCTCCCCCCCCCCTCCCCTTTAGCGCTCTCCCCCCCCCTCCCCTTTAGCGCTCTCCCCCCCCCTCCCCTTTAGCGCTCTCCCCCCCCCTCCCCTTTAGCGCTCTCCCCCCCCCCTCCCCTTTAGCGCTCTCCCCCCCCTCCCCTTTAGCGCTCTCCCCCCCCCTCCCCTTTAGCGCTCTCCCCCCCCCTCCCCTTTAGCGCTCTCCCCCCCCCTCCCCTTTAGCGCTCTCCCCCCCCTCCCCTTTAGCGCTCTCCCCCCCCCTCCCCTTTAGCGCTCTCCCCCCCTCCCCTTTAGCGCTCTCCCCCCCCCCTCCCCTTTAGCGCTCTCCCCCTCCCCTTTAGCGCTCTCCCCCCCCCCTTTAGCGCTCTCACCCCCCCCCTTTAGCGCTCTCACCCCCCCCCTTTAGCGCTCTCACCCCCTTTAGCCCTCCCTCCCCCCCAGCGCTCTCCCCCCCTCCCCTTTAGCGCTCTCCCCCTCCCCTTTAGCGCTCTCACCCCCCCCCTTTAGCGCTCTCACCCCCCCCCTTTAGCGCTCTCACCCCCTTTAGCCCTCCCTCCCCCCCTTTAGCCCTCCCTCCCCCCCTTAGCGCCCTCCCCCTTTAGCGCTCTCCCCCTCCCCTCCCCCCAGCGCTCTCCCCCCCTTTAGCGCTCTCCCCCTCCCCTCCCCCCAGCGCTCTCCCCCCCTTTAGCGCCCTCCCTCCCCCCTTTAGCGCTCTCCCCCCCTTTTGCGCTCTCCCCCCCCTTAGTGCCCCCCGCTTTAGCGCTCTCCCCCCCTTTAGCGCTCTCCCTCCCACCCCTTAGCGCTCTCCCTCCCCCTCCCCCCCAGCGCTCTCCCCCCGCTTTAGCGCTCTCCCTCCCCCCCTTTACCGCTCTCCCTCCCCCCCTTTAGCGCTCTCCCCCCTCCCCCCCTTTAGCGCTCTCCCCCTCCCTCCCTTTAGCGCTCTCCCCCTCCCTCCCTTTAGCGCTCTCCCCCTCCCTCCCTTTAGCGCTCTCCCCCTCCCTCCCTTTAGCGCTCTCTGGGACTGACATGGGCCTGCGAGAGGTTCCGCAACTTCCTGATTGGAAAACACTTCCAGCTGGAGACGGATCATAAGCCTCTAGTCTCCTGGGGTCTCAAGCTCTAGATGCCCTACCTCCTCGGATCCAGCGTTTCAGAATGCGTCTGATGCGCTATTCCTACTCCATATCACATGTGGCAGGGAAAAGTCTGTGGACGGCAGATACACTGTCACAGGCGCCAGTCGAGAGAGCAGAGACACCGGCTGAAAAAGAGCTGTTTGAAGACACGAATATCTACGTAGACATGGTGATGGAGAACCTACCTGCGAGCACCGTTTACCTAGCTGAACTGCGGGGCGAGCTGCAGAGGGACAGCGTGTGTGCACGTGTGATGCAGCTGTGTACAGAGGGATGGCCAGCCCACGGCACCAACGAACCTGCACTCAAGCTGTACTGGCCTGAACGCGCTTTCCTCACAGTTCAAGATGGTCTACTGTTAAAAGGACAAAGACTTGTTATCCCCTCAACGATGAGAAATGATGTTCTTGTCAAGTTGCACGAAGGTCATCAAGGTGTGGTCAAGTGCAGAGAGAGGGCGCAACAGTCAGTATGGTGGCCGGGGCTGAGCCAGCAGCTGAACGAGGTGGTTCTGAGCTGCCGGGCATGCTGCCAGGAGAGACAGAACCACAGGGAGCCGCTGATGCCAACGCCGTATCCAGGCCGACCATGGCAAATGTGTGGAGCAGATTTGTTCGTCCTAGAGAGCAAGACCTACCTGCTAGTGGTGGACTACGCATCAAGGTATGTGGAAATCGCACTGCTGACCCACACAACGTCCAAAGATGTGATCAATCACCTCAAGTCCATTTTTGCACGTCACGGGATCTGTGAGACACTGGTCACCGATAACGGGCCACAGTTCTCAGGAGCCGACTTTGCCGACTTTTCTGAGTCCTATGGGTTTTGCCATGTGACCAGCAGTCCAAAATACCCCCAGGGAAATGCTGAAGCTGAGCGGGCAGTACAGACCGTGAAGGGACTCCTGAAGAAGTCTGACGATCCGTACCTCGCCTTGCTTGCATACAGGTCTACTCCACTGCAAAATGGATATAGCCCAGCGCAACTTCTCATGGGGAGGAGACTTCGCACCACTGTGCCTATTCTGCCTGCACTTTTGGAGCCTGCTCTTCCTGATGGAGGCGCTGTTCTTCGGAAGGAGGAGGAGAGGAAGAGGAGAGATGCACAGCGCTACAATCTGCGACACCGTGCACGGGACCTCAACAGCCTCACTCCTGGGCAGGACGTGTGGGTCACAGACCAAAAAGCGTCTGGAGCTGTCATCGGAAGTCACACCACCCCTCGCTCATATCTGGTGGAGGGTCCCCATGGGATCATCAGGCGAAACCGTCGCCATCTCATCGCCATGCAGCCTTCACCAGAGCAAAGCAACAGTGGTGCAGCCGAGCAGATTCCAGTAGGGGTTCCAGAACGACCAGCACCACCGCAGCAGAATGTTCCAGAACCACCATCTACTCCCACGGTCAGAACCAGGTCTGGGAGAGCTGTGGTAAGACCGACCCGGTTCAACTTGTGATTCTGCTTATCACAGACTTTACAGAGACTGAGACAATCACACACACACACACACACACACACACACTCACACAAAGGAAGACAAAAATGTGTTTTATATTGTGATTGAGCTATTTTTATTATTGCAGTGTTTGAATGTAAATGTTCCAAGTTTCAGAGTTAGAAGAGCATAGACAGTACAAGATGTTTTGTATTGTATTTTATAATTTCCTGTTCCAAAGTAAGGTTAAATTGCTGTGTGTCTGTTGGGAGTGTGAATGACTCAGATAGGAGCAGACCTTCCAGCCACAGGGGCAGAATAATTCCCTAAGGTCCTGCTGAATCAATGGTAGTCTACCCATTGATTCTAAAAAGGGAAGATGTGGTGTAACTGTTTTGTGTACAACTACGGAGCGCGAGATGATGACGTCAGAGTTGGAACGTTAGGCAGTTAGAGTCAGGTCAGTCAGGCTGCCTGTGTGTAGTAGAGAGAGACACGCTATGAAATAAACATTCACGCTTTACAGTCGGACTCCACGCAGTTATTGGATAACACGACACCCCTTTAGTGCTCTCTCTCTCCCTCCCCCTTTAGTGCTCTCTCTCTCTCCCTCCCCCTTTAGTGCTCTCTCTCCCTCCCCCTTTAGTGTTCTCTCTCTCTCCGCCTTTAGTGCTCTCTCTCTCCCCCTCCCCCTTTAGTGTTCTCTCTCTCTCCGCCTTTAGTGCTCTCTCTCTCCCCCTCCCCCTTTAGTGTTCTCTCTCTCTCCGCCTTTAGTGCTCTCTCTCTCTCCCTCCCCCTTTAGTGCTCTCTCTCCCTCCCCCTTTAGTGTTCTCTCTCTCTCCGCCTTTAGTGCTCTCTCTCTCCCCCTCCCCCTTTAGTGCTCTCTCCCCCCCCCCTTTAGTGCTCTCTCCCCCCCCCTCCCCCTTTAGTGCTCTCTCTCCCTCCCCCTTTAGGCTACGTTCACACTGCAGGCTGAAGTGACTCAAATCCGATCTTTTCGCCCATATGTGACCTGTATCCGATCTTTTATTGACAATATGAACGACACAGATCCGATTTTTTCAAATCCGACCCAGGCCGTTTGGATATGTGGTGCTAATTCCGATTCCTATCCGCTCTTTTCATATGCGACTTCAGTCTGAACCGCCAGGTCGCATTCATCCGACTTACACGTCATCAACAAGCCACAAACGTCACTATTCTGCGCTGAAGTAGGCGGCGGGTCTCTCAAAAAAGTTACAACAACATGGCGCATAATCACGGGCGCAGATAGAGGGTGGGACGAGTCATATTTAAATTCACCTTGTTCGGTCCCCCCTACTTATAGGGAGGAAAAAACGTATATGCTGTCTTTCTTTGCATAAGGCAAACCTCACGGAAAAATCAAAAGACTAATTACCATTCGGTTTATTGAGGTGCACAGCAGTGTATACATATAGTTGCAACAACTCACATAAAACAAAACAAAGACTGATATTCGGTTGGTTGAGCTGCGCAGACTGCACAGGTTGCGAGCTCGAGCTTGGTTGCTATGGTTACTAACAACAAGTTTGACAGGCATATCGGGGTTGGGGTTGGTTTGCTGGCAGCTTTGTCCCCCCCAGTTTTTTGTCCCCCCCAGTTCAAAAAACGTATCTGCGCCCCTGCGCATGACATCAATGCGAGGGACGCTTCGGGCTGTGAAGGTTCTGAATCTTCTCAATGGAAGGACGCAGAGGTTAGGGAGCTGATTTCCATTTGGGGGGATGCAGCTATTCAAGCTAGATTGGATGAGTCATACCGCAACCGGGCGGTTTTACTTCCGTAAACACTGGCCATGCTCACTGCGTGTGACGTCGTCATATCCTGCAGTGCGCATGCGGAACACTTTTAGGTCGCTTTTCGTTCATACTGAGGATCACATACAAGTCGCATATATTTGTTAATGTGAACGACCTCACAAAAAAATCGGATTTCACAAAAAAATCGGAATTGAGCATTAAGCCTTGCAGTGTGAACGTAGCGTTAGTGTTCTCTCTCTCTCCGCCTTTAGTGCTCTCTCTCTCCCCCTCCCCCTTTAGTGCTCTCTCCCCCTCCCCCTTTAGTGCTCTCTCTCCCCCTCCCCCTTTAGTGCTCTCTCTCTCTCCCCCTCCCCCTTTAGTGCTCTCTCTCTCTCCCCCTCCCCCTTTAGTGCTCTCTCTCTCTCCCCCTCCCCCTTTAGTGCTCTCTCTCCCTCCCCCTTTAGTGCTCTCTCTCTCTCTCTCTCCTGCTGTACTGTGTGACCTGTGGACCTTCTCCCTGTGTGTTTTTAGTTATAAATGAGCTCAGATTGTTACACTGGAGAGTTTATCCAGGTTTGCTCACTGTCTGAGGCCTGCATGTGCATCATCAACATGTTTCTGCATTTCATGTTGCAGGAGGTGTTGTTTCTCAGCGGTGGGCTGTGTTTTACACACCGAGATCCATCTGTGCTGGAAAGGGATCTACAGTGACTCTGGGCTGCAGATACACATATCCAACATCTCGAAATCGGTCTAAAGTTGAGAAAACTTTCTGGAGCAGAGAACGGGTTCAAAGACGTAAAGAGCCTCCTGATCTGTCTTCAGACCCAGAGTACAGAGACAGGGTTCAGTACCTCGGAGACACACTGAGTGACTGCAGTCTCAGACTGAGTGATGTGAGAGAACAGGACCGAGGCACATACTACTTCACATTTATAACAGACGGATATCGTGGAATTTTTCAAGGTGTACCTGGAGTTTTTCTTTCTGTCAGAGGTAAGCCACATCAGCTCAAATAATAATAACACACTGCACTTTATTCACCGTAAAAATATTTAGCTTTTCAACATTAGTACCACGGTTTTCCATTTAAGAATTTTAATTTTCTACAAAGAAAACATCTCAATAAAGAGCTGTGTGAGTGCTCGCTTTAGTTATCTCACTCGTTAACAGTGACTGAAGGTACAAAACTCAACAACTCGGCGAGAAGAACCCGGCTGCAGCCCGGAGAGCAAGGTGGGGCATGTGTAGCCCCGCCCCGAACCCTATCCCCAGAGGTGGACAAAGTACCCAACTTTATTACTTATGTCAAAGTCCAGATCCCACTGGTCCAATGTTACTCCGATACAAGTGAAAGTTCTCCAGTCAAATTTTTACTCAAGTTAAAGTACTGAAGTACTTGCTTTTAAAAATACTTAAGTATTAAAAGTATATTTTCTGTTAACGCATCGTTGTATTATTGCCACAACGCTGATAATACCTCATGCCTCTGAAGCAGCGTACTGGATTATTTTGAGAATTCATAAAATGAACGCAGGGGTGGCACGGTGGTGTAGTGGTTAGTGCTGCCGCCTCACAGCAAGAAGATCTGGGTTCGAGCCCCGTGGCCGGCGAGGGCCTTTCTGCGTGGAGTTTGCATGTTCTCCCCGTGGGTTTCCTCCGGGTGCTCTGGTTTCCCCCACAGTCCAAAGACATGCAGGTTAGGTTAACTGGTGACTCTAAATTGACCGTGAGTGTGAATGGTTGTCTATGTGTCAGCCCTGTAATGACCTGGCAACTTGTCCAGGGTGTACCCCGCCTTTTGCCCGTAGTCAGCTGGGATAGGCTTAAAATTAATAATGAGAACACATTCCACGTTTATGTAATTTTAAAGGCAGGAGAAATTACTAATATTCAAAAATAAATCAGTTTGAGCCTGGTATTGCACTGACACTATATTTATAGTTCAGTCATGAGTCTTTCCTGTGAACTGTTAGATGAAGCACTAGGTCTGGGTTTAATATAAATAAATACTGTCATGCGTCTTACTTGGTAGATTTGCTATAAACATATTTTAGAAGAGTCAAATAATTCTTAAATTATATTTCTCTTCAAAGGACATTATTTAGTGTCACCAGTTGCATTTATTCTGTATGAAAATGTATCAGCTGTAACCCAAAAGCACACAGAAGCAGGCACTGCCACCCAGTACAGTAACAGGTGCACTTTATCATTCTGACCACCAGATGGCACTAGTGTGCACAGTGTTTCAAAGCTTCCAGTCAGGAACCTTTCATAGATCCAGTTGAAGGAAAACTTTAGAAAGGTTCATTTTGACATCACTAACAGATCAGATCGATAAGATCGAGGAGGCTTCGACTCGCTACAGACACACTGCTGGAGTGAGATCTGGCAAAGTGTGTTTTGGCATTCCTATTTAAAGAGAGACATCTGACTGTAGACAGGAGAGCGCCATTAGTAATCAAGGGACTTTGAAGAGAGAAGGTCGACTAGAGGTCATGGTTGAGAATCAGGGTTGTTGTCCACATGTCCTATTGTCCTACTGCATGTGAAAATATTGTTGCAGATTGCGGTCCTAAAAAGGCCTTTAAAAAACCTCAAGAAACACGTGTTCAGACGCCACCTCACACATGTGCAGAAGAGACTCCACAGTACTTACCCACCCTGAAGATATAAACAGTTACTCATTTTTTAATAATTACACGTTGCAAATACATACAATTAATAATTAAAACACGTTTGTAAAGAGTGAAAGTGAAATGGCAGTATATTGTTCTTTATGTGCAGCGGCTCAGTCTGAGCTGTAAGTAGCTACCACGGGCGATTGCTCTAAGACAGCGAGGGAGGCTCAGCCTCCTCTAAAAATGACGAACATCGTGTGGGATGAATTGCGCTAGGCTTATGTTATAGCCGACCTTATAACATTGCTATTTCAGATCCAGAATCATAGAAATATATGTGCTCAACCCAACTACAGTGCGAAATCATTCCGTTATAACTTTAATGTGCGCGTGAGTTTTTCCCCCTCGTGACAGCGCGATGCAGCCCAGCCTCAGTGGACTTCAATGGCATTTGGGAGCTATGCGCTTTTCAATCTCAAAATGCAAGACGGTTATTGGACAAACACTGCGAAAATGCCCACCCACGGACTTCGAGCCTCACATGGGAGGGACATGGCAGTTTCCACGAGGAGACTGGTGATTGGTGAAAGCGGCTGGATATTTTCTTTGATTGACAGCTCGTTTCAACTATAGACAGGCAGCGGTGAATCTCAGTTCAGTCCCATGCGGATTCACAAGTGCTGTGGTGTATTGTAAGAGATCAGCTTACATTTCGATTTCATTCATTACATACGGTTTCTACCAGCTTTTTTAGTTTGTATATATTTTCATTGTAAATAAAGTGTAAATATAGTGTTGTCAAGTTTGCTATCTTAGTTCCAGAAATTTCGTTTATTTGAGTGACTGAACTTGAACTTGAGGGGGCTAGTCAGCTAGCAAGAAAGCTGCGCATGGATGCCAAGCATTGCTGATTTAATTTTGGCGAAGCCATTTGCGAAGCCATTTGGCGAAGCCAGTCTTCCTTTCGAGGAAAAAATTTAAATTAAAGAGCAGGGTAGACCAACGCCTCAAACTGACTTGGTGAAAAAGGTAGGGAATAATACTCGTTCCTTTCAGCTTTCCTGGTACGAGAAAGTGAATTGGCTAACAGCAAGTGACCCACATCAACAACAGTAAATAGGCTACTTTAGTAATATGTCATGGATGGACCAAAAATATAGAATCTATTTAAAATGTTTATGCTGAGTATATTATATTGGAATATGTATTTTTCTGGATATGAATTAAACACAGCTACAATTTGGAAAACATTTTTAAACAAAAACACAGCCGAGAACATTTCACACTACAGACCTGGATTAAAAGTGAAGGGTTATCAAAATTGTCAATAAAACATTTCTCAGTCAAAATAAGTAAAATATAGGGAAAGTGTCATTGAATGAAATGTGTGGCACCCAGCTCTACTGCTGAGGTTCCTGACAAAGAGCTGCTTTCAATAATGATCAATTTTTAAACAACATGCCACAATTTTAAAATATAAAATGTTAAAATATACCCCTCCCCCCCAACACCACCATCATGTATATTGGACAGTAGGCTAATGGGCCAAAAGAACCTGTTATTTCACAGTTTGTGACGCTGCCAACAATCAGCCAGATCAGAGGCAAGAGTATGGGCAAAATTGATGTTTTTTCTTTTAAAATCTGGAAATATCGTAACCGACCAGCCTCCCGTTTGAAAGACTACCAGCCGCCACTGGTAGCTACGTGGTTTAAATTCAGTTTTAATGTCCTGGATTGGTGTTTGGTGTAATCTGTAGAGAAAACTGTAGAACTTCAGCGACATATTAGTTCAACAAACTTGAGCTCGTCATACAAAGTGTTTACTGCACCCACGATATTCAGCATCTCCTCACTGACTAATTAACCAAGCAACGACTTTTGAAGTGTGTGAAAGTGTCAGTCTACATGGAGGTCATTCATTCAGTGGATTAATATTTATTTAACATTAAAAGGAACAGTAAATGACTTTCTTCCATAAAACAGCATCATTAATCACTGAACCACTGACAGCTAATTATACAGAACAATCATGAACATGTGCTCGCTGTATTTGGGGAGGCAGTTCAGTTCAATTCAGTTTGATTTGCATCGTGCTTTTAACAACAGACAGTGTCACAGCAACTTTACAGAAATCTGGAGCTAGAGGTTTAATAATAATAATAATAATAATGACTGTTAATGACGGTGTAGCTCACTCCGGCCCCGTCTAGTCCAGAAGGAAAGACCTAAAGTGGGCCACCTAGCTTCTCTGTTTTGGCGCAAGAGTAGCATACTTTCCACTGGCACCCTGTTGACCAACAGTACCGGAGGCGGCCGTTGTTAACCCGGCCCCGACTGATCCGGTATGGTATTTCTCTTTTCAATCCGCATGTTAGATTCGGCACAGTTTTACACCAGATGCCCTTCCTGACCCAACCCTCTCCATTTATCCGGGCTTGGGACCGGCGCCAAGAGTACGCTTATGCACCCCCTGTGGCTGGATTTATACAAGCAATCGTATAAACCCAGCCACTGTGGGTGTATAATATGCAAGCAATATATACTATATAGAAGCTAAGCTACACTATATTGCCAAAAGTATTTGCTCACCCATCCAAATTATCGGAATCAGGTGTTCCAATCACTTCCATGGCCACAGGTGTATAAAATCAAGCAGCTAAGCATGCAGACTGTTTTTACAGTTTGGAGCTGGCCCCTTCCTCTTCGAACATGACTGTGCATAAAGCAAGGTCCATAAAGACATGGATGACGGAGTCTGGTGTGGATGAACTCGGCTGGCCTGCACAGAGTCCTGACCTCAACCCGATAGAACACCTTTGGGATGAATTAGAGCGGAGACTGAGAGCCAGGCCTTCTCGTCCAACATCAGCGTGTGACCTCACAAATGCGCTTCTGGAAGAATGGTCAAAAATTCCCATAAACACACTCCTAAACCTTGTGGACAGCCTTCCCAGAAGAGTTGAAGCTGTTCTAGCTGCAAAGGGTGGACCGATGGCATATTGAACCCTATGGATTAATGGGATGTCACTTAAGCTCATATGTGAGTCAAGGCAGGTGAGCAAATACTTTTGGCAATATAGTGTATATATAGAAGCTATATACACCTTAGGAATACCGACCTATTTACCAGAAATAATTCAAAACGGCGAGGAACTGACTGAGAAGAAACGATTTTTGTTGAACTGCTCATTAAGAATTAATTAGTCCATAACTTCATGATTAATTGTAATTAAGCAAATCTGGGTAGAAGTTACATGCACCCTAGGTACCCCTACCTTCATGCCAGAAAGAATCAAAATCAGAGAAGAATTGAGGGAGAAGTGATTTTCATGAAATGTGAACGACGCCGGACAATACATGATGGCACAAGTTCATCACCTATCGGCCGGATGAGATGATATTATTATTATTATAATAATAATAAGATGGAATATATATTGTTTTATATTTATAGTATAAACATGAGGCATGTCTCCCCTCAGCTAATATCTGCTAGTTAAAATGCAGTAAGTTTATGATTCGGAAGCTAAACGATGTGATTCAATAACAGGAGAACAGACACTAATCCCCACAGGCTGCACTGCATGTTTTCCTCTTTCCTCTCAGCCTCAGAGCTTCAGGTGGAGATGAGTCCTGATGAAGTGGTTGAGGGAAAGACAGTCACTCTCACATGTAAAATCACCTGCAGCCCGACTGTCTCCTGGTACAAAAGTGGAAATCTTTTATCCTCCTCTTCTAACCCTCTCCGTCTGCAGCCAGTCAGTCAGAGGGATTCAGGTGATTACAGCTGTGCTGCACAGGGAGAAGATTATCGCTCCCCTGCTGTCACTCTTGATGTCCAATGTAAGTCCAGATTTATTCTTCTCATCTCATCATCTCAAGCTGCTTTATCCTTCTACAGGGTCGCAGGCAAGCTGGAGCCTATCCCAGCTGACTACGGGCGAAAGGCGGGGTACACCCTGGACAAGTCGCCAGGTCATCACAGGGCTGACACATAGACACAGACAACCATTCACACTCACATTCACACCTACGGTCAATTTAGAGTCACCAGTTAACCTAACCTGCATGTCTTTGGACTGTGGGGGAAACCGGAGCACCCGGAGGAAACCCACACGGACACGGGGAGAACATGCAAACTCCACACAGAAAGGCCCTCGCCGGCCACGGGGCTCGAACCCAGGACCTTCTTGCTGTGAGGCGACAGCGCTAACCACTACACCACCGTGCCGCCCCCAGATTTATTCTTTCACTCATGAAACTAGCAACACAAAGTTGGTGCTGAATCCACATGTAAAATGAATCCCATCAGTAATGAAGCAGGAACCAGCAGCACAGCAACACAAGTCATCAGTTGATGTGAAGTTTCACTGGATGCATTCTGATCAGGTTTACACTGGACATGATTAACGGCTTTAGTCCTACAGAATACTGCAGAGAGAACTTCATTATTCTTTTACAGAAAAGATATTTAGATATGAACAGTTCACATCTCTCAGAGAGCCAACTCGCTCCAAAACTGTACAAGGTACCATGATGATAAATTAGCTGCTCATTAAGCAAACATGTCTCATTACATCATGTGTCAGTAATTAAAGTGGCCTCTCTCTCGGTATCTAGAGTTAAATCTGTCTGTGGGTTAAACCTCCACAATGCAGACAGACTCGCATACAAGCATCCATATGGATCTGCATGCTTACATACTCGCACACTAGAATATTTTAACATTAGCATACATGTGTATTATCATACTTGCACACCAGACTAGCATAAACTTAAGTTTGCTGGGAATCAAACCCGGGTCGCTGGTGTGGTAACTCAGCAAACCCCCACTAGGCCACCAGGGGATTGACTCAAGTGCAGAGGAGTGAGACAAAAGTAGAGCTCAAAAACAGTTTGCCAACACACAGAAGATCAGAAAAGTCCAAAAAAATCCACAAAAGTAAAATCCAAACTCACAGGAGACACAAGGGAAAAACACATCCAAAAGCTCAAAGTCCAAAAAAAATCCAAAACCAAAGAGGAAGGTGCAAAAAATCCAAACACTCAGAAGATACAAAAATGGCAAGTCTCTAGTTAACAAAACACAGTCCAAAAAGTCCCAAGAAAGCAAAATACCATAAACACAAGTACACAGGCAAAGGTACACGGAACAGCGGTGACTAGCCATGAACAGCACAAAGACTCAGTAACTAGAGAGACCAAATGGGGGAGTATAAATACCCAAAAATAATTGAACACAGGTGATAATTGGTAATTAAGACTAGGTGGGGCACAGGCACATGAAAAACAAAGAAGCACATGGCTGTCAAAACAAAACACAAACCCCCTAGCTGTCAAAACAAACATAACAAGACAAAGATAAAATAGCGGCCTCTAGAGGCCAAGATAGTCCCAAGTCCTAACATAAATGCTCATTAGTGTTCTAGCGTGCTGAAATATTTGAATATTAGCATACATGTGTATTTGCAAGCTTACATACTTGAACACTACAATATTTGAATATTAGCCTACAGATGTATTTACATGCTCACAGACTAGAATACATGAATATCAGCATGTGTGTGTTAACGTGCTTTCATACTTACTTGCTAGAATATTTGAATATTAGCATACAGAAGCACTCAAAAGTTTTGACACACTTGTTACTGTGAATGAGTAGGTGTGTCCAAACTTTTAACTCATACTGTACGTGTATTAGCATGCTTACATACTTGCATGCTAGGATATTTTAATATTAGCATAGCATATAGATATATTAGCATGGGCGGCACGGTGGTGTAGTGGTTAGCACTGTCGCCTCACAGCAAGAAGGTTCTGGGTTTGAGCCCAGTGGCTGATGAGGGCCTTTCTGTGTGGAGTTTGCATGTTCTCCCCGTGTCCGCGTGGGTTTCCTCTGGGTGCTCCGGTTTCCCCCACAGTCCAAAGACATGCAGGTTAGGCTAATTGGTGGCTCTAAATTGACCGTAGGTGTGAATGTGAGTGTGAATGGTTGTTTGCCTCGATGGGTCAGCCCTGTGATGATCTGGTGACTTGTCCAGGGTGAACCCTGCCTCTCGCCCGTAGTCAGCTGGGATAGGCTCCAGCTCACCCGCGACCCTGCACAGGATAAGCGGCTACAGATAATGGATGGATGAATATATTAGCATAATTGTATATTCTCACACTTCAATTTTAGCTTACAAATATATTTGCATATTAGCATTGTCACGTCCCCCTGTGCCCCTTCAGGTACACATCTGCAAGTGCACGTGCAGTACTGGAGCCTGAATGGGGGGAATTGATTGCACCTGTGCACAGGTGACAGGTGGCGTTAAATACCTCCTTTTCTCTTTTGCAAGGGGGGGGGGGCACTCTGACCTCGACCTCACCGCTGGTACTCTGTTTCATTTTATCTTCACTAACTCTGTCCTCTCACTCTTTTGCTCTTCCTTTACAGCTGACATACTGATACTGATACACCCACTCAAACATCATTCACTCGCATACATCCATACATTATTACTCCCCTAGACACTTGTTGAAATACTGGTTGTTGTTGAAAATCAATAAATGACCTAAAATTTGAATTCTGTTGTCGTCTCCTTTTCATGTTGCTCCCTAAACGAGCGGGGTCGTAACATGAATTGGGGGCTCGTCCGGGAGTCCTGTTTGGCTTTGACTCTTGGACTGTGAGCGCATCCAGGTGAGAACATTTGTTGTTAATTATCAGTCTCTGGTTTAGGAAGAGTGCTTCAGCCAGGCTTTGCCTGTCCATCGAAGTCCTGTTTATTATTTTCGATCTGTGTTTGTTGTTTTTAGGGGTAAATCCGATCGGGAGTTTTATATTCCTGTCGGGGGCACGCTTCAGACAATTTTTGATTGTACTGAGTTAATGCGTTATCCAGTCGCCCCGAGGTCGGCAAGCCTCCGAAGACTAGGTAGGCAAAGTTAGTATTTTGTCTATGTCAGGTCACCAGAGGACTGTAACTTTTCTACTCTGTACATTTTAGTGATGTTAATCAGTGGTCTCATCTGGATGCAATCGCAGTAGTTTGGGCCGTGCCAGCAGGATGGGTGAGTGAATTTTGTATTGTGTATCAGTAAATGTTAGCGGTTTGTTGTAACGCTTGCTTGTTTTGCGGTTATGTTGGGTTGGAACGCGGGTTTGTTTTAGATCGATTGTGTGCGTTCATTAATTAGTAACCCATTTTCCCGTTTGTGGTGAAGGCAGCGCGTAGGCTTTGTAAGTTACCGAGGAGGTATCTCCGTTTATAATTGGTTGTAACTTGGCCTGTGAGTGAGGTGTACAGATTAAACGCGTCTTCGCGTATCTGTGAATTTGGACAGCAAGCGAGTAATTATTTCTAAACATTACATAATTGTTTGTTTAGTTTGTGCAGATCGTAATTTGAATGCTTTCTGTAGCTGCTGTCGTTTGTAAAAGTGGGGATAGACTTTTGTTTAATCACCAGTGGTAGGTTTGTGCCTCACGTTTTGTTTTGTCACGTTTTTTCCCTTCTCTTTGTATGGTTAGTAGCCTATGCCTGATTCGTAATTAATCACTGATGTTAGCGTGAGACTGACACGTTTGACTGTGCTGGATAGTGTAGTCAGTAGGCTATTGTGATTAATGAAAGTGTATGTTCTCATTGAGTAGGTACTTCTTTACAATGGCATCTGTTGAAGATTTTGTTGCTCAGCCGTCTGTAGAATTGTTGTTAACTTTCACTAAAGAACAACTTCTGGCTGTAGCGCAACAGTATGGTCTAACCATTAGTAGTGGAGATAAAAAGTTAAAGGAGACGTTGGTTACCATTATTAAGTACCAGCTGATTGAACTCTCCATTATTAAAGAGGAGGTGGAGGAGGAGCTTGAAGAGGCTGATGGTGATGATGACGATGATGATAATGGTGGTGGTGGTGATGTTGACGGTAAAGTGGATGTTAAAGGGGATGTTAATGCAGAGCGGAAGGAAGTGGTGGCTGCTAATGCTCCACCTGTGAATACTCATGGGCCACCAAAGCCTAAGAGTAAAAGGGCCATGAGTACTCGTGATAGGGAGCTGGAGGTGGAGCTCCGGAGATTGGAGTTGAATCAACAATTGGAACTCCAGGTAGCACTTCAGCGTATGGCCAACGACCATGCTCTGGCCATGAAAAGGCTTGAGCTGGAGGTAAAACCACCTCTTGAACTTCCTCAGACTTTTGCTTCTTCTGCCTTGTCTGCTGAGACAAAGTTTGACGTCTGTAAAAATATCCGTCTTGTGCCACCCTTCACAGAGAAGGACGTGGACAAATACTTTAACCATTTTGAGAGGGTAGCTACCTCGCTGAACTGGCCTAAAAATGTGTGGACGATGCTACTCCAGTGTGTGTTTACTGGCAAGGCCAGAGAGGTGTTTACTGCTTTACCTGTTGCCGAATCCAAGGACTATGACATTGTGAAGAAAACTGTCCTGCATATCTTTGAGTTAGTCCCTGAGGCGTATCGCCAACGCTTCAGAAATGTAAAAAAATCTGATCAGGAGACATATGTCGAACATGCTCGTGAGAAGGAGCATTTGTTTGACAGGTGGTGCAGTGCACATGATGTTAGAACTAAGGAAGACTTGCGTGAATTGATTCTCCTTGAAGATTTCACCAATGGTCTTCCCGAGTCTGTGGCTGTACACCTGAAGGAGCATGATGTTAAGACCTTGGAGAATGCTGCAGTTTTAGCTGATAAATACATCCTAACCCATAAAGGCATGTTTGATGGCCGTGGGCCTAAACCTCATGGTAAGGGTAAGTCATTTACCAAGAGTAAGCCACCTAGTGGAGGTAGTAATAGTCCACCGTCCTCTCAATCTGTGTTTCCTAGCCGTCCACCAGATAAATCTGATCTTGTCTGTTTTTACTGCAAGAAAGTTGGGCATAAAGCGAATGAGTGCTTTTCCCGTAAGAAGAAGGGTAATAACCCTAAGTCTTCTGGTCTAATTACAGCATGTGGTACTGGGCCAGTCCTCTTGCCCAAGTCTAAAAAGAGTAAACGTGCTGTGGTTACCATTACAGGTAGTGAGGAGAGGGGAGATTCCGATTATGCACCTTTCATTACACCTGGTTTCGTTTCTGTGTCTGGCCAGTCCAATGTTAGCCTTCCAATTCGCATACTTAGAGATACTGGGGCTGCACAGTCCTTTATGCTAGCTGGTATCTTGCCGCTTTCTGAGAGTACTGCAATGGGGACTCATGTAGTTATCAAAGGCTTTGAGATGACTCCCATGTTGGTGCCCCTACACCGGGTACACTTAGTGTCTGAACTGGTCACTGGTGATGTTGTGGTTGGAGTCCGTTCATCTCTACCTATCCCAGGAATTTCCTTCATCTTGGGCAATGATCTTGCTGGTGCCAGGGTGTGGGCTGACTCTAATGTAGTGTCTCTCCCTATTGTTGGACCTGTGTCTGAAAATTCCAGAGTGTCGGATGACTGTAAACGTGAATATCCTGGTGTATTTCCTGCATGTGTGGTAACTCGTGCTATGACTGCACGTGGGCTCAACTCAGATGTTGTGCCACTTACAGATACCTTCCTTGCCCAACCTCCAGTTGTAGACGATCTCCCCCCACAGGCATGTGTAGAGGAGCCAAAAACTGGTAATGCCGACTTTGATTCAGTAGGGGATGGGGAAGATTCTGACAGTGAAGTTGTATCTGTGAATGTGAGTCCTCCTGTTGATGAATTGACGGAATCTGATAAGTTTGATGCCTGTTCATTACCAGAACTGTTTAAGGTCTCTCGTGAGGAGTTAATTCAGGAACAGACTCGTGACTCTACTCTTGAACCTCTCTTTGCAATGGCTTCATGTAAAGAAAATTCTGATGATGAAAAGAGCCATTATCTTCTGCAGAATGATTTACTATGTAGGCAGTTTGTGTACCGGCATGGAACCTTTTCAAAAACAGTGATGCAGGTTGTGGTTCCCCATAAATTTCGAATGGCTGTTATGGATTTAGCTCACACTGGGTTGGCAGGACATACTGGGGTAAGAAAAACGTATGATAGGATTATGCGGCGATTTTTTTGGCCTAGGTTGAAGAGGGATGTTTCCTCTTATGTAAAAGCATGTCATGTGTGTCAGATGACGGGCAAGCCAAACCAACAAATCCCTGTTGCCCCATTGCAGCCCATCCCTGTGATGTCTAACCCCTTTGAGCATATAATTGTTGATTGTGTAGGACCACTACCTCGCTCCAAGGCTGGACATAGTTTTCTTCTTACCATAATGTGTCAGGCTACCCGCTATCCAGCGGCTTACCCACTTAGATCAATCACCACAAAGTCTGTACTGAAAGCGTTGGTCAATTTTATATCCATCTTTGGCATCCCAAAGATTATCCAAAGCGATCAAGGTTCCAACTTTATGTCCAAACAGTTCTCTAGGGCTTTGAAACAACTAAAAGCACGCCACAATATCTCAAGTGCATACCATCCCCAAAGCCAGGGGGCGTTGGAAAGATTCCACCAGACCCTCAAGTCCCTCTTGCGATCCTATTGTGTTGAACTAGGCTTTGATTGGGAAGAGGGACTCCCTTGGTTACTTTTGGCCATTAGAGAGGTGGTGCAAGAGAGCACAGGTTTTAGCCCTAACGAACTTGTGTTTGGACATACTGTTAGAGGGCCAACAGCTGTCTTAGCTGACGACTGGTGTGATGCCGCCGAAGCACCGACCAACGTTTTGGATTACGTTAGTGGTTTCCGTTACAGATTGTATGAAGCAAGGGCTGCTGTGAAGCGTAAACTGGGTAAGGCCCAGTCAAAGATGCAGAGCCTTTTTAACCGTAAGGCTAAACATCGAAGTTTCCAGCCAGGGGAAAAAGTACTTGCAATGTTGCCCCTGGTACACAGTCCTTTTCAAGCGAAATTTTGTGGGCCATACGAAGTGGTGAAATGTTTGCCTGATTACAATTACTTACTTAGTACTCCTGACAGGCGTAAGAAAGTTCAAGTTTGCCACATCAATCTTTTAAAACCTTATGTTGAGTCTGAGCCACCTACATCTGTTGGGCTAATTGCTTCCTTGCCAGCAGAGGGCGCTACTGTGTCTCCTTCTGTTTCCATGGATAATGAGTCTGAATGTTTGAGCTCTGATGTTTGTGAAATAGATGATGGGGTGAAGTGCCCATCTCAGGCAGTTGTAGAGGGACGCCTCAAAAACTCTGAGTATTTAGCAGCATTGCCATTCCAACTCTCCCATTTATCTGATTCCGAACAAGACAGCATTATTGAGTTAATCAAATCATTCCCTTCTCTATTCCCTGATGTTCCTACTCGTACCTCAGTGATTGAACATGACATTGACGTTGGTGGGGCCCCGCCTATAAAACAGCATGCATTTCGTGTTAATCCTGTTAAGAGGGAACTGTTGAGAAAGGAAGTTGACTATCTGCTAACCCATGGTCTTGCCGAGGCTAGTACCAGTGCATGGAGCTCCCCCTGTCTGCTGGTTAACAAACCAGACGGGACCTACCGCTTCTGCACTGACTACAGGAAACTTAACTCTGTCACCAAACCTGATAGTTACCCATTGCCTAGGAGTGATGATTGTATAGATCGTGTAGGCTCTGCAAGATTTGTCAGCAAATTTGATCTTTTGAAAGGATATTGGCAGGTCCCTTTGACTGCCAGGGCAAAGGAGTTGTCTGCTTTTGTAACCCCTGATGATTTCCTACAGTACCAGGTCATGCCATTTGGAGTCAGGAATGCTCCCGCAACTTTTCAAAGGCTTGTCAACCGGACTTTGGTGGGCATGCGTGGTTGCGATGCTTACCTGGATGATTTAGTCTTATACAGTTCTACTTGGGCTGATCACTTGGGGCAGATCAAAGAACTCTTCACCCGTCTTGCTAAGGCTAACCTGACCATAAATCTAGCTAAATGTGAATTTGGGAAGGCTAGTGTCACATACCTGGGTAAGGTAGTGGGAGGTGGGCACGTTCGTCCTATCGAAGCTAAAATTGAGGCCATCTGCAATTACCCTGTACCAAGTACCCGTCGAGAGCTCCGGCGATTCCTTGGGATGGCTGGCTATTATAGGGCCTTCTGTAAGAACTTTGCCACAGTTGTCACACCCCTTACTGCTCTTCTTAGTCCTAAAGTTCCATTTGAGTGGTCCACTAGCTGTCAAGCTGCATTTGTTAATGTAAAGGCTTTACTTGCTACTGCTCCTGTTCTGTCTGCACCAAACTTTGACCGTCCCTTTTGTGTTGCAGTGGATGCCAGTGAGAGTGGCGCTGGCGCGATCTTGCTGCAGGTGGGTTCTGATGGTGTCGAGCACCCAGTGTGCTATTATTCAAAATAATTTAACCGTCACCAGAGAGCCTACTCTACAGTGGAAAGGGAGGCTCTTGCTTTGATTTTGGCTATTCAAAACTTTGAGGTCTATGTGGGGTCCTCTTCTAATCCCACTGTTGTTTATACAGATCACAACCCCTTAGTCTTCATTGACCGTATGCGGAATAAGAATCAACGTATCATGCGTTGGAGTATTCTTCTCCAACAGTATCCGCTACAGATCAAGCACATTAGAGGCAAAGATAATATTGTGGCTGATGCCTTGTCTCGTGCTTAGAGTTTTCTACCTCTAGGGTTGTCTGTTAACTATTTCACACGTAATGTATTTTTATATTGTATTTTTATTCACATTGAACACTACTGACTCTGTCCTTTTGTCCTTTCGGCCGGGGATATTGGATAGAGGGGTGTTGGTTTGTTTTGAATTTTTTTCTTTGTCTGAGGTTTTAGTAAACCTCTTTTAGGGAGGGAGGTGTCACGTCCCCCTGTGCCCCTTCAGGTACACATCTGCAAGTGCACGTGCAGTACTGGAGCCTGAATGGGGGGAATTGATTGCACCTGTGCACAGGTGACAGGTGGCGTTAAATACCTCCTTTTCTCTTTTGCAAGGGGGGGGGCACTCTGACCTCGACCTCACCGCTGGTACTCTGTTTCATTTTATCTTCACTAACTCTGTCCTCTCACTCTTTTGCTCTTCCTTTACAGCTGACATACTGATACTGATACACCCACTCAAACATCATTCACTCGCATACATCCATACATTATTACTCCCCTAGACACTTGTTGAAATACTGGTTGTTGTTGAAAATCAATAAATGACCTAAAATTTGAATTCTGTTGTCGTCTCCTTTTCATGTTGCTCCCTAAACGAGCGGGGTCGTAACAGCATCCATGTGTATTAGCATATTTGTACACTAGAACACTCATACATTCAACCAGGCTTGTAGTACTCAAGTCCAGGACTCAGACATGAGTCCAACTTGTGACTCGGACTCAGACTCGTGCATTAACTGCATTCGGACTCGTAAATTGGACATGAGGACTCAGATTTTTTCTTTATTTTTTGGCATAATAATTTGGCATAAGGTAGATTAAGTTTTGTACTATTTTTGTGCAAGATTGTCACACCTACGCGCCTTGGCACATGCATCAGATAGACTCTCATGCGCGCCGTGAACGACTCGCACCTGCACAGGATTAAAGACGCAATCAGCACGCCGATATAAAAACCGTGAAAACACACTTACTTTGCGAAGTATTGAGTTACGTTGCGGACACGTTACCGAGCCTTATTTCCTTGTTTGGTTTCCTGATCCCTGATTTCCTGTTTCTCGTCTTTGATTCTGCCGAGTCTACGGTAGTTTGTTTGTGCCTCGTTCGACCTATCGCCTGTTTCACCATTTTACAATTTTGCCTGCCGTTCTGGATTGTTTATGTCTTCACTTGTATTAATAAACACACCTTCTGCACTTACATCCGTCTCCCAACCATCTCTGACAGAATACTTCACACTCCCTGACAAAGAGAAGCACATTCACCTGTTCATACGTCATGTTCAGGAACAAACTCATGTTAATGATGCTAAAACAGCTACCGTCACATGTTGTGGTTGGAGTCTTGTTTTCAGACTCGACTCAATTTTTTTATTTTTTTTATTAACACTGGGGACTCGAGACTGGACTCGGACTTGAGGTTTAGTGACTCAACTACAACGCTGCATTCAACATTCATACACACTAGGGTTATGACTGTGAAAGTGTTTTCAAAATTTCTACTTTCCTGATGTTGCATTTGGTGAACTTTTACTCATATATTACTTTTTTTAAGTTATTTTTATTGGGTCATGCAAAAACCTCCCGCACCCAACATCACCTCACTTTTGATAAATACATGTACAGTGGTGCTTGAAAGTTTGTGAACCCTTTAGAATTTTCTATCTTTCTGCATAAATATGACCTAAAACATCATCAGATTTTCACACAAGTCCTAAAAGTAGATAAAGAGAACCCAGTTAAACAAATGAGACAAAAATATTATACTTGGTCATTTATTTATTGAGGAAAATGATCCAATATTACATATCTGTGAGTGGCAAAAGTATGTGAACCTCTAGGATTCGCAGTTAATTTGAAGCTAAAATTAGAGTCAGGTGTTTTCAATCAATGGGATGACAATCAGGTGCAAATGGGCACCCTGTTTTATTTAAAGAACAGGGATTTATCAAAGTCTGATCTTCACAACACATGTTTGTGGAAGTGTATCATGGCATGAACAAAGATTTCTGAGGACCTCAGAAAAAGCATTGTTGATGCTCATCAGGCAGGAAAAGGTTACAAAACCATCTCTAAAGAATTTGGACTCCACCAATCCACAGTCAGACAGATTGTGTACAAATGGAGGAAATTCAAGACCATTGTTACCCTCCCCAGGAGTGGTCGACCAACAAAGATCACTCCAAGAACAAGGTGTGTAATAGTCGGCGAGGTCACAAAGGACCCCAGGGTAACTTCTAAGCAACTGAAGGCCTCTCTCACATTGGCTAATGTTAATGTTCATGAGTCCACCATCAGGAGAACACTGAACAACAATGGTGTGCATGGCAGGATTGCAAGGAGAAAGCCACTGCTCTCCAAAAAGAACATTGTTGCTCATCTGCAGTTTGCTAAAAATCACGTGGACAAGCCAGAAGGCTATTGGAAAAATGTTTTGTGGACGGATGAGACCAAAATAGAACTTTTTGGTTTAAATGAGAAGCGTTATGTTTGGAGAAAGGAAAACACTGCATTCCACCATAAGAACCTTATCCCATCTGTGAAACATGGTGGTGGTATCATCATGGTTTGGGCCTGTTTTGCTGCATCTGGGCCAGGACGGCTTGCCATCATTGATGGAACAATGAATTCTGAATTATACCAGCGAATTCTAAAGGAAAATGTCAGGACATCTGTCCATGAACTGAATCTCAAGAGAAGGTGGGTCATGCAGGAAGATAACGACCCTAAGCACACAAGTCATTCTACCAAAGAATGGTTAAAGAAGAATAAAGTTAATGTTTTGGAATGGCCAAGTCAAAGTCCTGACCTTAATCCAATTGAAATGTTGTGGAAGGACCTGAAGCGAGCAGTTCATGTGAGGAAACCCACCAACATCCCAGAGTTAAAGCTGTTCTGTACGGAGGAATGGGCTAAAATTCCTCCAAGCCGGTGTGCAGGACTGATCAACAGTTACCGCAAACGTTTAGTTGCAGTTATTGCTGCACAAGGGGGTCACACCAGATACTGAAAGCAAAGGTTCACATACTTTTGCCACTCACAGATATGTAATATTGGATCATTTTCCTCAGTAAATAAATGACCAAGTATAATATTTTTATCTCATTTGTTTAACTGGGTTCTCTTTATTTTCTTCATTTACTTTTAGGACTTGTGTGAAAATCTGATGATGTTTTAGGTCACATTTATGCAGAAATATATAAAATTCTAAAGGGTTCACAAACTTTCAAGCACCACTGTATATTAAATAAATAAATCATGATTATAAAATAAATTCATTGAAAGATGTGTAAAGTACTTTTATATAACAATAAATTGCTTAACAATTGTTGTAATAATAATTATAATTGTTATTAACAATTATGTTATGTTATGCGGGAGGTTTTTGCATGACCCAGTAAAAATAACTTCAAAAAAGTAATATATGAGTAAAAGTTCACCAAATGCAACATCAGGAAAGTAGAAATTTTGAAAACACTTTCACAGTCATAACCCTAACACACACCTGTATATGAGCACACACGCTATTTTAGTTCACCCTGTCACGTTTTAAAACTCTAATGCGACCAAAAGAACTTCCTATTAATTAAAAGTTGCTGTTTGTGATTTTATTTTATTTGTTGATATTTTTCCTCCTAGAACTGCCACCTTATTGTGGTGGAGGGGTTTGTGTGCTTGAATGATCCTAGGAGCTATGTTGTCGGGGGCATTATGCCCCTGTTAGGGTTTCCCAAGGCAGACAGGTCCTAGGTGACAGGCCAGACCAAGAGCAGTTCACCAAAAAACCCCTATGGAGAAAAAATCCAGGACCGTGACGTCGCCCGGTAGGACGCAGCCGGGGCCCCACCCTGGAGCCAGGCCCGGGGTTGGGGCTCGTATGCGAGCGCTTGGTGGTCGGGCCTTTGCCCATGGGGCCCGGCCGGGCTCAGCCCGAAGAGGCGACGTGGGCCCGACCTCCTGTGGGTTCACCACCCACAGAGGTAGCAGTAGGGGTTTGGTGCAGTGTGGATTGGGTGGCAGTCGAAGGCAGGGGCCTCGACGACCTGACCCCCGGACACAGCGGCTGGCTGTTGGGACATGGAATGTCACTTCGCTGGGGGGGAAGGAGCCTGAGCTTGTGCGGGAGGTTGAGAGGTACCGGCTAGAGATAGTCGGGCTCACCTCCACGCACAGCTTGGGCTCTGGAACCCAGCTCCTCGAGAGGGGCTGGACTTTCCACTTCTCTGGAGTCGCCCATGGTGAGCGGCGGCGGGCTGGTGTGGGCTTCCTTATAGCTCCCCAGCTCAGCCGCCATGTGTTGGAGTTTACCCCAGTGAACGAGAGGGTCGCCTCTCTGCGCCTTCGGATTGGGGAGAGGGCTCTTGCTGTTGTTTGTGCCTACGGGCCAAATAGCAGTATAGAGTATCCGGCCTTCTTGGAGTCCCTGGGAGAGGTACTGAGGGGTGCTCAGACTGGGGACTCCATTGTGCTACTGGGGGACTTCAATGCTCACGTGGGCGATGACAGTGACACCTGGAGGGGCGTGGTTGGGAGGAACGGCCTCCCCGATCTGAACCCGAGTGGTGTTTTGTTATTGGACTTCTGTGCTAGTCACAGTTTGTCCATAACGAACACCATGTTCGAGCATAGGGGTGTCCATAAGTGCACGTGGCACCAGGACACCTTAGGTCGGAGGTCGATGATCGACTTTGTAGTCGTGTCATCTGATCTCCGACCCTATGTCTTGGACACTCGGGTGAAGAGAGGGGCTGAGTTGTCAACTGATCACCACCTGGTGGTGAGTTGGATCCGCTGGCGGAGGAGGAAGCTGGACAGACCTGGCAGGCCCAAACGTATGGTGAGGGTCTGCTGGGAACGTCTGGCCGAGCACTCTGTTGGGGAGGTCTTTAACTCCCACCTCCGGGAGAGCTTTTCCCAGCTTCCGAGGGAGGCGGGGGACATTGAGTCTGAGTGGACCATGTTCTCTACCTCCATTGTGGACGCAGCTGTTCGGAGCTGTGGCCGCAAGGTCTCCGGTGCCTGTCGTGGCGGCAATCCCCGAACCCGGTGGTGGACACCGGAAGTAAGGGATGCCGTCAAGCTGAAGAAGGAGTCCTATCGGGCCATGTTGACCTCCGGGACTCCTGAGGCAGCCGACGGGTATCGGCAGGCCAGGCGTGCTGCAGCTCGGGCAGTTGCGGAGGCAAAAACTCGGAACTGGGAGGAGTTCGGGGAGGCCATGGAGAAGGACTATCGGTCGGCCTCGAAGAAATTCTGGCAAACCGTCCGGCGCCTCAGGAGGGGGAAGCAGTACTCTGCCAACACTGTTTACAGTGCGGGTGGGGAGCTGTTGACCTCGACTGGGGACATTGTCGGGCGGTGGAAGGAATACTTTGAGGATCTCCTCAATCCCACCGTCATGTCTTCCACTGAGGAGACTGAGGCTGATGACTCAGAGGTGGACTCGTCCATTACCCAAGCCGAAGTCACTGAGGTGGTTTGCAAGCTCCTCGGTGGCAAGGCACCGGGGGTGGATGAGATCCGCCCTGAGTATCTCAAGTCTCTGGATGTTGTGGGGCTGTCTTGGTTGACACGCCTCTGCAACATCGCGTGGCGGTCGGGGACAGTGCCTCTGGAGTGGCAGACTGGGGTGGTGGTCCCTCTTTTTAAGAAAGGGGACCGGAGAGTGTGCTCCAATTATAGGGGAATCACACTTCTCAGCCTCCCAGGGAAAGTTTACTCCAGGGTACTGGAGAGGAGAATTCGACCGATAGTCGAACCTCGGATCCAGGAGGAACAATGCGGTTTTCGTCCTGGTCGCGGAACACTGGACCAGCTCTATACCCTTCATAGGGTGCTCGAGGGTTCATGGGAGTTTGCCCAACCAGTCCACATGTGCTTTGTGGATCTGGAGAAGGCATTCGACCGTGTCCCCCGTGGTATTCTGTGGGGGGTGCTTCGGGAGTATGGGGTTCGGGGCTCTTTGCTAAGGGCTGTCCGGTCCCTGTACGAACGGAGCAGGAGTCTGGTTCGCATTGCCGGCAGTAAGTCAGACCTGTTCCCAGTGCATGTTGGACTCCGTCAGGGCTGCCCTTTGTCACCGGTTCTGTTCATAATTTTTATGGACAGAATTTCTAGGCGCAGCCAGGGGCCGGAAGGAATCCTGTTTGGGAACCACAGGATTTCATCTCTGCTTTTTGCGGATGATGTTGTCCTGTTGGCTTCTTCAAACCAGGACCTTCAGCATGCACTGGGGCGGTTTGCAGTCGAGTGTGAAGCGGCTGGGATGAGAATCAGCACCTCCAAGTCCGAGGCCATGGTTCTCGACCGGAAAAGGGTGGCTTGCCCTCTCCAGGTTGGTGGAGAAGTCCTGCCTCAAGTGGAGGAGTTTAAGTATCTCGGGATCTTGTTCACGAGTGAGGGAAGGATGGAGCGTGAGATCGACAGGCGGATCGGTGCAGCCTCCGCAGTGATGCGGTCGCTTTACCGGTCCGTCGTGGTGAAGAAGGAGCTGAGCCAAAAGGCGAAGCTCTCAATTTACCGGTCGATCTACGTTCCGACTCTCACCTATGGTCATGAGCTTTGGGTAATGACAGAAAGAACAAGATCGCGGATACAAGCGGCTGAAATGAGTTTCCTTCGCAGGGTGGCTGGGCGCTCCCTTAGAGATAGGGTGAGAAGCACAGTCACTCGGGAGGAGCTCGGAGTAGAGCCGCTGCTCCTCCACATCGAGAGGAACCAGCTGAGGTGGCTCGGGCATCTTTTTCGGATGCCTCCTGGACGCCTCCCTGGGGAGGTGTTCCAGGCATGTCCCCCCGGGAGGAGGCCCCGGGGAAGACCCAGGACACGCTGGAGGGACTATGTCTCTCGGCTGGCCTGGGAACGCCTCGGTGTTCTTCCCGAGGAGCTGGCCGAGGTGTCTGGGGAAAGGGAAGTTTGGGCTTCCATGCTTAGACTGCTGCCTCCGCGACCCGGTCCTGGATAAGCGGAAGAAGACGAGACGAGACGATATTTTTCAGTAATTTCACTGCTGTTGCTTTTTAGGTAAATTAATCTGTTACTGCAGTAAAACAGGAAGTAATGACGGCTTTCATTTTCTCATCTCATCTCATTATCTCTAGCCGCTTTATCCTGTTCTACAGGGTCGCAGGCAAGCTGGAGCCTATCCCAGCTGACTACAGGCGAAAGGCGGGGTACACCCTGGACAAGTTGCCAGGTCATCACAGGGCTGACACATAGACACAGACAACCATTCACACTCACATTCACACCTACGCTCAATTTAGAGTCACCAGTTAACCTAACCTGCATGTCTTTGGACTGTGGGGGAAACCGGAGCACCCGGAGGAAACCCACGCGGACACGGGGAGAACATGCAAACTCCGCACAGAAAGGCCCTCGCCGGCCACGGGGCTCGAACCCGGCCCTTCTTGCTGTGAGGCAACAGCGCTAACCACTACACCACCGTGCTGCCCGCTTTCATTTTCTGATTATTAAAAAAAGAAAAACCCTTCATACTGTGCAGTTTGTATTTCTATCTCTAGATCCTCCAAAGAGTGTCTCAGTGTCCATCAGTCCCTCTGGTGAGACGGTGGAGGGCAGTTCAGTGACTCTGACCTGCAGCAGTGATGCGAACCCACCTGTGGAGACCTACAGCTGGTATAAGGTGAATGAAAGCTCACCTGTAGGATCTGGACAGAGTTACAGCTTCACGTTGAGCTTCAGCAGCAGTGGATGGTTTTACTGTGTGGCTCAGAATAAATACGGGAATCAGAGAGCAGCTGCAGTGCCTCTCACTGTAAATGGTATTACAGTTATTATAACAAATAGCACTTGTAGCATTGATAAAGATGAATGAGTTATAGCTGACTAATATTTGTCTGCACACAGGGGGCAGAAGTGTCGTTCTGTATGTAGTTCTTGGAGTCACGGTTGGATTTGGATGTTTATGTGCCGTCATTGGTGTTTTATTCATGTGGTAAGCATATGTATTTTTCATCAACTTGCTTCAAATGTCTGCGATATGAGCCCTCTGATTATTGTGACTTTTTAGGAGAAAGAGAAGACGAGGTTCAGCTGATGATGCCATGTCCAGTCAGGTAAGTGAATTGTAACAGGACAGAGGGACGCAGTGTGACTTACTGCCTCAATAGTCCTTTGTTTTTTGGTAACCACTTAGGACAGCAACATAAAACCCTCATGCTTACCTGGAAAACAGTACAACAGAGAGTGATAATCTGCACGAGACACAGTGCATCTTTATACTGAATATGAGGAAAACACCAGGGTCGAGGCACTTTTCATCGTGAAACATAGCTATAGTCGTAAATCCTGTGATGTATTAAGTCATAGAATGCAATCTGAGGCACATCATCTTCACTCAGACATTCAGATCTGGAGGAATTCTGAAAAAGACCCAAAACATTTTTTATATCTTCACACAGAATGTTCACTTCAGTCCAACTGATGACACGTACACAGCTCTCGATCCTCAGACCAGGTCCTACAATGACACGTACGACACACTTGCAGTAAGTCTTCAGAGACACACTTCACTCAGACATTCAGATCTGGAAATAATCACTCTGAATGATGAACACATGATTTATTTCTCTTTCTCTCACACAGACGGTTCACCCGAGTCCTCCTGATGACACGCCCGCAGCTCGGGATTCTCAGTCCATCTCTCCTGATTACAACAATCTACCAGTGAGTGTTTCCATTTGGTCACCACTTCACTTACAATCTCAGGATATGACACCAGGCTTTGGAAAACTATAAATCATTAAAGTTTTTATGACAAGAAGACAGTTTTATGAACAAATTAATACAAGAGTTCTCACCAATTAATGCTCTTCCATTTTGAAAGTAAATAATCATTTTAATTGTTTGTTCAATTTTTCCACTTTAAGCTCTTTGTCACGGTTTTCTTTTTCTAGGCTTCAAGAAAGCGACAGTGAGCTCATCAACCTCAACAACACCAGAGAGAGAGAGAGAGAGAGAGAGATGCTAGAATAATTCTGTTTTTGCGCTGTGGATCAATATTGAACTCAATTTTTAAATAGATGAAGAGTGAAAGCTTTATGTTTATGAGCAGTATATTGTATGTAACTGCACGTGATTCTTAATTCCTCAAAACTAAGCATTAACAAGAGTGTGCAGGGATTTTTATCTGTTTGGCGTTGCATCTATGAATTCTTTTTCTATATGTGTTCTGTATCCTCCCATTTTCGTTAGTTTTATATCTTTATACTGTAGACATTGCTAAAGTAACACGCCGTACTCTTGCTTCATTTATTCTTTAAGCACAAAAATGTGAGCCGTGAACGTTTTACACATTTTACTAAATAAACTCAAATATGATGCATAATCTGTCAGTATCCTGAAGGTTTTATGAGTTTGTAACACTTTCATGGTTCAGGGGAAATGAGGAAACAGAAGGCCGGCTTGTGACAACTCAAAGGTGCATTTCATTTTGGCTTACTTTCATTTTTCAGCTATTTTTTGCAACACACACACACACACACACACACACACACACACACACACACACACACACACACACACACACACAGAGTGTTGGGTTGCTCAGCTCTCTCTCTCTCACTCTGATTAACAGCTTCTCTTCCCTAAACCTCATGCCAGCATGGCATTGAGCCCACCATTGCTACTGAACTCCGCCATCTCTCATAGTCTTGGCTGAGTGCCGGGATGTCCTCCAGCTTCAAATTAAGCTACTGGAGGTCTTGATGAACAACATCATTCCAATGGGTGCGTGGTCAGCTGCGAGGGCATCTCCATCCCACCGCTGGTGGATCAAACTCGTAAATGGCTCTTGTCAGGTGGTTGTCTGTGCAGCGCAGGACATGTCTGGACCAACAAACATGGCGTTATGCGATGGTGCAGAGGATATTTGGTTGGTTAGTCCTCTGACGGAACTCTTCGTTGGAGACAAAGTTGTACCAACGCACCCCCTCAATGGTCCTGAGAGCACAGGTCTCAAAGCTGAGAACATGGGTGGCCAGGGTCTTGCTGAGAGGCCAGGTCTCTGCACCGTAGAGCAGCACAGACAAAACCACAGCATTGTGGACACGTGGCTTGGTGTGTCAGGAGATATCACGTCGTCTCCAGAGTGGTCTCCAAAGGCTTCTCATGATGCCTGCCACCAGTCCAAGTCGCCTATTGATCTCAGTTAGGAGGTCACTATTGTTGCCAACTTCTGATCCCAGATAAATAATAGAAGCATAGAAATAAATTGCAGGTTGTGGCAGCGGGGGCGTGGTCAAGCATCGGTCTGTGAATGGAGGGCGGAGTCAGGGAAGGTAAGTGGTAGAATCACTGCACCTGATGGGAATTAACCTGTGTTTGTGTGTCTTCCCCAGTGACCGCGCCCTATAAGAGGAGAGGGAGAGCAGAGGAAGGGAGCTCTCCCCCAACCAGAACACTTACGTGTGTGTGTGTGTGTGTGTGTGTGTGTGTGTGTGTGTGTGTGTGTGTACATTTCTGGTTGAGATGGGACTTTACAGCAAATCCAACGCCTGCCTCTCACCGTTCAGTACTGCTATGACCACTCCAGAAGAAGGTATAACTACCACCATGTTCCATGAGCTTGCTCTTGTCTGCTAGATGTGTTTCGCTGAGGGCAGCTATGGCCACATTGTAGCAAGCTAGTTCCCTGGCAACTAGTGCAGTTCTCCTCTCTGGCCTGTCTGCTTGGATCTTATCCAATAGAGTGCGCACGTTCCGTGTGCCAATGTTGGGTACCTTCACTATCTTATTTAATTTCTTATTTTGTTGTATTTCAACCGCTGAGTGGAATCCCCACCAGCCACGGTGTGCCGGCCAGGGTGAGGTGAAGCAGGTTGTGTTTGGGGCACTTTTCTAGCTCTTCCTCCATGGAGGTGAGCAGAATTTATCCTAAACAGGGCTGCTGAGACACCCGGGGGCTGCCAAACTCCGTTGCTTTGTTCCAGCAAAGAGCAACCCTATTCCCTGGGCCCCCTGTGTGCAGGTTCATGACTACAGCTTCCAGTGTTTCTGTACCTGCTGCTTTGCCACTTGCCCAATGCCACAGGACTTGAATTTGAAGTCATGACTTGCGTGTGACTTGAATTAGAGTGAGCGAGAGTTGCGCAGCCATCAGCCTCAATCTCTTGTCCTGACCTAACTGGGTCCAGGGGCAAGATAGAATCAAAAAGGCTGGAGCTAGGTTGAGATGAAGTGGATGCCCAACAGTGTTCTACATGTTGTACTGTACCCGATCACACTCCACAAACGCTTTGCTGGATATGCCTTCCTGCCTGTTGAACCACCAGGTGGTGGTCTCCTCCACGCAGTCTGCCAAGTCCAGTCTTTGGTCGTAAGCCTGACCAGGGGGAGTGAAGTGTTGCTAGTGCTTGCTCAAAGCACCACCCCAGGCTAGTGAAGGGAAGGAGACTCCTTACTACTCCATTGCATGGCGGTCAAGGATGGCACATGCCCACTGCCTTCATACAGATTCTACCCAGCAGGTAGTATTGGAAGGTGAGGACTGCTCACTTGATAGCCAGACAGTCCTCTATTGAGGTATTTCACCTGACGTCACAGGGTCACGTGACGCCCCGGTGTCCGCCATTTTGGACGGCAAGCTAGCTAATGTCAACAACAGTAGCTAGTATGTTACTGTAGCAATGTTTACGTTCAGTCATTTGGATGACTGTTAAAACCTTTCAGTCTCAAGTTTTTCCTTTACTGGATTTACTAGTTTACTGAGCCAGCCAGCCCCGGAGCGCTAGCTAGCCGGCCAGCGAGCCCCGGAGCGCTAGCTAGCCGGCCAGCCAGCCCCGGAGCGCTAGCTAGCCGGCCAGCCAGCCCCGGAGCGCTAGCTAGCCGGCCAGCCAGCCCCGGAGCGCTAGCGAGCCCCGGAGCGCTAGCTAGCTAGCGCCAGCCAGCCCCGGAGCGCGCTCAGTAAACTAGTAAATACAGTAAAGGAAAAACTTATAACGGGCCATGTCTCAACAGACTAAGAAGTTATTTCAATGACATTTAATAACATTTTGTTTATCCTGAGGACCGAAAGTAAATGAAAATGTGAACAAATCTTAGCTGTCAGTGAACAATCCTGGTGGAAGCAGGTAAATGTCATTCTCTAAGCCTGCTAACCTCAATTTTTGCAAATACCTCTCCCTCTGCTCGCCCTGTAAATGCCCTATGTCGCTGGATAGTGAAGGTGTTTTGTGCATCTCGCTCCTTTTTCTTTTATGTTTTTCGTTTGTCGCCTTCCTTGCATTCAAACTGATTCGAGCCGTGCCGTCCAAAATGGCAGCATCACATGACTTGGTCACGTGAGTGAAATACCTCAATAGTGCTGTATTTGGCATCTCTCCTTGTGGCTGATGTACAGCATGAGATGCTTCTCCCCCTGCACCACTTGGGATAAAATGACTCCTAGACTCCAGACTCTCTCTGATGCATCTGTTTGTAAAAAGGGAGAACAAAGTCAGGTGAATGCAGCAGTGGGCCCCTACATAAAGCCACTCTCACCTGGGTGAAAGTCCATCAGCACGGCTCCGATCACTGGAATGAATCTGGTGTCCCCTTTTTAGACAGGTCGGTCATCAGGCTGGTGACATCTGAGAAATTGGGTATAAACCTCCTACAATAGCCAGCCAGTCCCAGGAACTGATCCTTAACAGCTGAATCCCCCTGAAGGACTGTTCTGACATCTAAGATCATTCTACCAATTTTACCAAGGACTAAAATTCTCTTTTGTTCAGAGAATTTTCTCAGATGCATGTGTGTATGCTGGGTGTTCTTAAAGCACTCACAATCCAATGAAACATTCAAGGTGGGACCTTTCCACTGAAGCACACCTACCTAGCCTCTGAAGGATCCAACTTGGAAAGATCCAGCCAACCAAGGAAGCATCCCTGGCTTTGAGAAATGCTTTTAGTTTGGGAACATCTGGCTTAAACCTTTTTTTTTCCTTTTTTTTTTAAATGATGTTCTACATATTTTTCTACATTATTTGCATTTGTCAGAAATAATTTTAAAAAATCACCAATTGCACCTTTAGTGTGTTCCTTAGGTACTTCTCAAAACTGAGTGCCTTCATCACTGTTGTGTCTGACTCTAACCAAAATCTCCCAACATATTTTGTATCGATTCTCAAAACAGTTGCCTGCTGGTGCCAACAAGTCCCACTATTTTTTCATCCTCCTACATTTTCTTCGTTGAATATATACACACTGCTGAATTGTCTCCATTTTCTTCTTGCCTCTTCTTCACAGAAAGGGCGTGAAAGGTCACATCACCTAGCCTTGTGCTAGGCATGTAATAGACAATATAATAGAAATGTAGAAAACACAAACAGAAAAACAGAAAAAGATATATTGTCAAAGATATTACCTGGTGTTCAAAAATGATTTCAAAATCAGCCTTAAAGGGTAAGGTCAGAATGTAATATCTTGAGGTTAAAAGCATATTTAAGATATGTTAAGACCATAAAAACTCAATTTTATGACTTTTATGCCAAATAAGTCATGAATATTAATTATGTTTATGTTTAAATGTTTCAGGGAGGAGGTTTTACAATGATTACTGAGGCTTTGGATGATTTTTACAGACTTATTTTGTGGGATTTTTATATTTTAAAGTTAAAAAAATTCTACATAAACAGTTTTATCATTTTAAGTTAAACCAAAAGGACAAGGTGTGATTACGGAGGCTGTAAATGCGCTAACATCCCTTGTTAGCCACATGTGGCAGCGGGGGCGTGGTCAAGCACCGGTCTGTGACAGGAGGGCGGAGTCAGGGAAGGTAAATGGCAGAATCACTTCACCTGAGAGCAATTAACCTGTGTTTGTGTGTCTTCCCAGCAATCACGCCCTATATAAGGAGAGAGAGAGCAGAGGAAGTGAGCTCTCTCCTGCACCAGATGCCTTGTGTGTGTGTGTATGCATGCATGTGGCTGGGAGAGTATACATTGCTACTGAAAAGTGCAAAATAAAATAGTTTTTGGAACTCAGTTCTGGCCTGCCGTACTTCTGTGCTCCACCCACCTGCTCTGACTTCTACAGTGGTGCTGAAACCCGGGATCTGGAGCACAGCAGCCTCACAGCCCTATGGAGTCCTCCCCGTTTGCTGAACTGGTCCACGCCCTTGCCACGGCCCAGCAAAGCCAGCACCAGGCGCTACTCACCCTCCGAAAGGAGCAAGAAGAGCGGTTCGAGGCCCTGGTGTTGGCCCAACAAGAAGATCGACAGGCGTTCCGGCACCTCCTCGCATTGGCGGGGTCCACCAGCGCTCCTACCACGGGCCCGTCTCCCCTCACTGTCACCACGATGGGCCCACAGGATGACCCCGAGGCGTTCATCACGCTCTTTGAGCAAGTCGCCGAAGCCTCGGGGTGGCCGATGGAGCAGCGCGCGGCGCGCCTCCTCCCCCTGCTCACGGGAGAAGCACAGCTGGCCGCGCTACAGCTCCCCGCCGACCGCCGGCTGGCCTACACGGACCTCTGCCGGGCCGTCCTCCAGCGCGTGGGGCACACTCCAGAACAGCAGCACCAGCGCTTCCGCGCGCTGCGCTTGGAGGAAGTCGGCCGGCCGTTCGCATTTGGCCAGCAGCTCCGGGACGCCTGCTGGCGGTGGCTGAGGGCCAACAACCGCGACGCCGAAGGAATTCTCGACCAGGTGGCGCTGGAACAGTTCGTCGCTCGCTTGCCAGCAGGAACTGCGGAGTGGGTCCGGTGCCACCGCCCGGCGTCGCTGGATCAGGCAGTCGAGCTGGCGGAGGACCATTTGGCAGCTGTCCCGGCGGCAGGACGGCAGATGGCATCTTCTCTCCTCTTCTCTCTCTCTCCCTCCTCCTGTGTCCCGTCCTCGCCCCATTCCCCCACCGCGGAGGCGGGGGCCGGCCCCACCCCAGCCGGCCCGCCGCACCCGCGGTGCCCTCCCGTTTCTCCCTTCTGTGTCTGTCTCTCCCCCACCTCAGGTGAGTGAACCCCAGATCACCGGTGCAGAGGGAAAGCCCGGGCCGGTTGGCTGGCGCTGCGGGGAGCCGGGCCACCTTCAACAGCAGTGCACGACAATGGAAGTGGGTGCGGTGGTTCGGATCCCCGACGCGCCAGAGGCCGCCCTCGATCGGGCCGGAGCGTATCGCATACCGGTGAGTATCCAAGGGGCTACATATCAGGCGTTGGTGGATTCTGGTTGTAATCAGACCTCAATTCGCCAAAGCCTGGTTCAAAACGAGGCACTGGGGGGAGCACAAGGGGTGAGGGTGTTGTGTGTGCACGGGGATGTTCACCGCTACCCTTTGGTGTCGGTCCACATTATTTTCAGAGGGGAAAAATTTATAGTGAAGGCGGCGGTTAATCCTCGCCTTACCCACTCTTTAATTTTGGGGATTGATTGGCCGGGATTTTGGGGTTTAATGACGCGCCTAGTAGAGAGTGGGTCCTGCCAGTTGACAGGGGGAGGTCCCGGTGTCGCTTTGGCGGGAGCAGCTGTCACAGAGTCGTCTACGTCATCTCCGCGTCAGAGTGAGGAGCCGCTGGCTCCTCCTCTCTCTATTGGGGAATCCCTCGCGGATTTCCCATTAGACCAGTCGCGAGATGAGACTCTGCGGCATGCGTTTGACCAAGTGAGAGTAATCGATGGTCAAACGCTCCAGCCGAACGCCACCCCGTCCTTCCCCTACTTCGCGATTATGAAGGATAGATTATACAGAGTGACGCAGGACACTCAAACTAAAGAGCGAGTCATGCAGCTGTTGATTCCAAAGAGCCGCCGGGAATTGGTATTCCAGGCGGCTCACTTTAATCCCATGGCTGGACACTTAGGGCAGGATAAAACACTAGCCCGAATAATGGCCCGATTCTATTGGCCGGGGATTCGCGGCGATGTCCGTAGGTGGTGTACGGCATGCCGCGAATGCCAGTTAGTAAATCCAGCGGCCATTCCAAAAGCACCTTTGCGCCCTTTACCGTTAATCGAGACCCCGTTTGAGAGAATTGGGATGGATCTCGTCGGGCCATTAGATCGGTCAGCACGAGGGTACCGCTTTATATTAGTTCTGGTGGACTATGCAATGCGATACCCGGAAGCAGTGCCTCTGCGCAATATCTCAGCACGCAGTATTGCAGAGGCACTCTTCCGTGTCATCTCCCGAGTTGGAATCCCGAAAGAGATTCTGACTGACCAAGGCACTACGTTTATGTCACGAACACTGCGCAAACTGTATGGGTTATTGGGGATTAAGCCGATCCGCACCAGCGTATATCACCCACAAACGGACGGTTTAGTGGAACGGTTCAACCGCACCCTCAAAAATATTATTAAGAAATTCGTAAGTGAGGACGCACGTAATTGGGATAAGTGACTCGAACCCTTGCTGTTCTCAGTGTGAGAGGTCCCCCAAGCCTCCACGGGGTTCTCCCCGTTCGAATTATTATATGGGCGTAAGCCGCGCGGCATCCTGGATGTGCTGCGGGAAAATTGGGAGGGACCTTCACAAAGTAAGAACGAAATTCAGTACGTTATGGACCTGCGCGCAAAACTCCACACGCTCACCCACCTATCTCAGGAGAATTTGCGGCAGGCCCAGGAACGGCAAGCCCGCCTGTACAACAAGGGTACGCACCTTAGAGAGTTCACACCGGGAGATAAAGTACTCGTACTGTTGCCCACGTCGAGCTCCAAATTGATCGCCAAGTGGCAAGGGCCCTTTGAGGTCACATGGCGAGTCGGGGACGTCGACTATGAGGTGAGGCGAACAGACAGGGGTGGGGCGCTACAGATCTACCACCTCAATCTGCTGAAACTCTGGAACGAGGAGGTCCCCGTGGCGTTGGTGTCGGTAGTTCCGGAGAAGGCGGAGCTGGGGCCGGAGGTTCAAAAAGGGACATTGGCATCACGTACCTCTCCAGTCCCCTGTGGAGACCACCTCTCCCCGACCCAACTCACGGAGGTCGCCCAGTTGCAGGCCGAGTTTTCGGATGTGTTCTCGCCCCTGCCCGGTCACACTAACCTCATAGAACACCACATAGAGACGCCCCCGGGGGTGGTAGTGCGTAGCCGCCCTTACAGGCTACCCGAACACAAAAAAAAGGTGGTTCGGAAAGAACTTCAGGCCATGCTTGAAATGGGCATCGTTGAGGAGTCCCACAGTGACTGGAGCAGCCCGGTGGTCTTGGTTTCCAAGGCCGACGGCTCGGTCCGGTTCTGTGTGGACTATAGAAAAGTCAACGTGGTGTCTAAATTCGACGCATACCCAATGCTTTGTATTGATGAGCTGCTCGATCGACTAGGCACGGCTCGCTTTTACTCGACACTGGATTTGACGAAGAGATATTGGCAGATCCCCTTGACTCCATTATCCCGGGAGAAAACGGCCTTTTCCACACCGTTCGGCTTACACCAGTTCGTCACACTTCCGTTTGGGCTGTTTGGGGTGCCCGCTACGTTTCAGCGGCTGATGGACAGGGTCCTCCGGCCCCACGCCACCTATGCGGCCGCGTATTTAGATGATATTATCATTTATAGTAATGACTGGCAGTGGCACCTGCAACACCTGAGGGCCATCCTTAGGTCGCTGAGGCGGGCGGGACTCACTGCCAACCCAAAGAAGTGTGCGATTGGGCGGGTGGAAGTACGGTATCTGGGCTTCCACTTGAGCAACGGGCAGGTGCGTCCCCAAATTAATAAGACAGCAGCGATTGCGGCTTGCCCGAGGCCCAAGACCAAAAAGGGGGTGAGACAGTTCCTGGGGCTGGCTGGCTACTATCGTAGGTTTATACCTAATTATTCGGACGTCACCAGCCCGCTGACTGACCTCACTAAAAAGGGGGCGCCAGATCCGGTCCAGTGGACGGAGCAGTGTCAGCGGGCTTTCTCTGAGGTAAAGGCTGCACTGTGTGGGGGGCCACTTTTACACTCCCCTGACTTCTCTCTCCCTTTTACGTTACAGACGGATGCGTCGGACAGAGGGCTGGGGGCCGTTTTGTCCCAGCAGGTGGAGGGGGAGGACCGCCCGGTCCTTTACATCAGTCGGAAGCTGTCAGTGCGTGAGGGGCGCTACAGCACGATTGAAAAGGAGTGCCTGGCGATCAAGTGGGCGGTCCTCGCCCTCCGTTACTACCTGCTGGGGCGCCCTTTCACCCTCTGTTCGGACCACGCGCCCCTCCAGTGGCTCCACCGCATGAAGGATGCCAACGCACGGATCACCCGTTGGTATCTGGCACTCCAACCCTTCAACTTCAAGGTGGTCCACAGGCCGGGGGCGCAGATGGTCGTGGCGGACTTCCTCTCCCGTCAGGGGGGGGGAGTCGGCTGCAGGCCGGACGGGCGCCCGGCCTGAGTCGGGCGGTGGGGGTATGTGGCAGCGGGGGCGTGGTCAAGCGCCGGTCTGTGACAGGAGGGCGGAGTCAGGGAAGGTAAGTGGCAGAATCACTTCACCTGAGAGCAATTAACCTGTGTTTGTGTGTCTTCCCAGCAACCATGTCCTATATAAGGAGAGAGAGAGCAGAGGAATGAGCTCTCTCCCGCACCAGATGCCTTGTGTGTGTGTGTGTGTGTGTGTGTGTGTGTGTATGCATGTGGCTGGGAGAGTATACATTGCTACTGAAAAGTGCAAAATAAAATAGTTTTTGGAAATCAGTTCTGGCCTGCCTTACTTCTGTGCTCCACCCACCTGCTCTGACTTCTACACCACATTAGCAAAAACACTTAAAGCATATATGTAGAACTATGACCTCACTTTTCGTTTATGTCTTGAGACCTCAAGAATGGCACAGGAATAGTTTTAAGCATTAATAAATCTAATATAGTAATTTTTACGATTAAAATGATTTATATAGGTAGTGGTCTGAGTGAATGACCTTGACATCCGTGACATCACAGCAGGAAGTCTATCGGTCTCATCGCCATTTTCTCTATACTAAAACACAGAGCTGACTGCAACTCCGATCCTCCATTTTGAGCTAATTTATCGCCATGCCACGTAGATGTGTTGCTGGAGGGTGCAGCAACACGACAGAAGGTGGATTTACGTTGCATTCATGGCCCAAGAATGTTCAAACTGCAAAGATTTGGACATGTTTTGCAAGAAGTTCACAGGCACATTGGGCGGCTATGAAGTGGTCTCTCCTCTGCTCTGCACATTTTACTGAAGACTCGTACGACACTTTTACTGCCAGGGGACCGTCGTTGTGACGTCATTCAAGGCAAAAAGACAGGGAGCAGTTCTGTGTTTACTTGTGAACCGAGCACACGTGTACGGACTTTGGTCGTTAGAGGTTGTGTAAAATGTCTGAAAGCGAGAGCGATTTTGAAGTAGGAACTCTCCAAATTGAATATCGAGAGGTGAAACAATATATTTATGAACCTATGGCCATTGCGAAACAATCGGTGAATGCGGCTCACTGGTTTGACCACGCGGCCTCGGAATTGGACAGCGACTCGGCCGACTCTGATTGCGGTGACCCCGGACCGTGACAAGACTCGCGCCCAAACGATTTATCCTGGTAGTTATGATAAATTCCTACTTTTGTCGTAATACTAAATGAGAGCCCTTTTGAAGAATAATTAAACCACATGGGCACACACATAATCCCTATAATATAACGTGGATTTGTTTATATTGCTAATATAATATATTGCTAATAGTAATACAAGCATTATACTATTTATAGCCGACTCTAAGCGAGGAAATATCCCTTTGTCTCATTTCCACAATGATTGTACAGGATCCCTCAGGATTCTTGGTTTGTCAATTGCAAGCAAAGGTAAAAATGTTTACCTCCAATCTTCTCCTTTTTGCTTGAGCGTTGCTGCTCCATTTCTCCTTTGACTGCTTGATTTTGTGTTCGAATTTTGTCAGAACAGCGTCAGGTTTGAGCTTCTCTGTCTGACACCGACACCTAAACTCTCCAACAGATGGAGATTCTTCAAAAAGTGATCGGAGCACAGAGTGGCGTATTTACCCGGCTGCCAACCCTCTCGCTTCACGCGCATAATCCACTCTCTCTGCCTCTTCTCCTCTCTCAGTAAAAGGTAAAAACTTCTTCCTGAACCAGTCCCGTTGTTACAGTTCACTGCACAACAATACGGCATGGGGGTTTTGCTTTGGAAATTCCTGAACGCACGTCTGCACTCAAGCCGAATGGCAATGTAAGTAAACGGAAGTGGACTCAACTCAAGCGATTTGTTTGCCATGAATGACGTCACGCGTCGAGTGGTCACAAAAATCGCCGAGCAGAAATTCGCCGCGATCCGCGCTAACTTATTTTAATTATTACTTATTAACAATACTTCTTGGGACCAGAAGAAAATCACAGAGGGTTTTTTTTAACATATAAAGTTTCAAATGTGCATAAATTGAAAACCTTTGCCTATGAGCTTTAAAACCGGTTCCCGCTGTGACGTCGCGCGCTCAGGGCTGGCTGGCTCAACGGGGCAGCTCCAATGCCAACTTTGCGGTGGATTTTCACTCTCAAAAAAACCCTACATATATATATTTTTTTTTAATTCCCAATGATGCAGCATACAAGAGTCAAGGATGGAGATGCTATCCACTCAGAAATGTAGTTCTGAGTATCTGCTTTAAAGAAGCTAACTTACTCCGTTTGTGAACGCTAGGTGGCGGAAGTGTGCCATGACAGGGAAAGAGAAAGGCGCTCGTGCAGGATGGATGAGTGCACGAGCCGGGTGTTTGTTCCGCTTCCGGCTTGCGGGGATGTTGCTATGCGATGTATTGGTGGGACATGGCGATTCATTTCCGCCAGTTCGTTCACTTTGATGACGTCACACCAAAGCGGCACAACAATGGCTGTCGTCCGAAGTTTTTTTTTTTTTTTCTCTTTTTTTTATTTCCAAAAACATTCAAAATACAAACAAATAGAGCACCATATATATACAGATCCAAAAAACATCAAAGAAGCAAAAACACACACATCAATAAAGTTAAAAACATGAACAAGAAAGGGGCCACTCAACCATCCTTACACACGTCAATCGAGCAAATCAAAGTCATCCAAAAAGGATATAAAATAACCAACATCCCTATTTTCAACCAACCTTAAAGACCTGGCAAAAAAGCCTGAGGTCACTCCTCCAGTGTGCAACACAAGGTCCAGTTTTAAAAAAACGACATTTGTGAATAAAGTGTTTACCTAAAAGTAGCAAATTATTAACACCATATTCAATTTTGTTATTATTTAAAAACACTCCAAATTTAATTTCCTTAATGGATAAAGGGGCAAACTGAATCCCCCTAGACTGTAGCCAAGCCTGAAAATCAATCCAAAATCTTTGTATTAAATCACATAGAAAGAAAAGATGTTCCAAATCCTCCTCCTCTGTTTCACAAAACACACATTTACCAGTTTCAAATTTAAATTTCTTCTTAAGAAATTCTTTGGTTGGGTAAATTCTATTCAAAATTTTGAACTGTATTTCTTTCGCTTTGAAGGGAATTAGAAAGGAGAGATATTTAGTTCTAATCTTTTTAATTTCTACTGTTTCAAAATCTTTTAATATGTAATCTCTTTTGACAGAATTAGGAAAGCAAATATTTTGTAAGGAACATCTTAAAAATTTGTTATCGCACTTTTTATTACAAAATTCGACCCCTTCAATCCAAAGTTGTCTCAGTCTAGGAGAGATGTCAGAGTACACCATATCCTGTTCCACCATAGTTCGGATTGGTACAGGAATAGCCTTTACGATTTGGTTGTATTTTCTTTTTGTACATTGAATCTGAAATTTCTGACAGAAATGACCATGTTGTAAAATCTGTCCATCATTCATAAAGTGAGCAATAGCCCACACACCTTTGGAAAACCATTCCTCAATAAAAATAGATTTTCTATTAACCAATATATACCTATTATTCCACACTGGGCTATTATGAGGGGTAAAATTATGCTTAAATATTATTTTCCAATAAAGGAGGACCTGTTGATGAAAGTCAGAAAGTGTCTGAGGAAGTTTATTTAACTCAAAATCACATTTTAATAGGAAGTCGATTCCACCGAGCTTATTAAAAATAAGGTTGGGTATGTAGTACCAAATAGAGTGACTATTATTTAGAAAAGACTTTAGCCATTTAAGTTTTAGTACACCGTTCATGATGTCAAAATCTATTGCATTTCCCCCTCCCTCACCATAGGGTTTGATTAGATCATCTTTACCTATATAATGACATTTGTTCTTCCAAATGAAATTAAAGTTTAATCTATTAAATGTTTTTATCATTCTTTTTGAAATAGGGAGGGAATACGCAGGATAAATTAATCTAGAGAGACTCTCCATTTTGGTCAGTAATATCCTGCCAAAGACAGTGACATCTCGCTTTAACCATCTATTTAAGATTAGTTTACATTTGTCAACATTATCAGATATATTTGCTTTATCTCGAATATTACTATCTTTTGTAATGACTATACCTAAGTATTTCACCTCTTTCTTCACCTTTATATTGTACAACGATTGCAAGGGATGGTCTTTTAAAGCAAATAGTTCACATTTATTCAAGTTTAGTTGCAGGCCTGAGGCTTTAGAAAATTTAACAATAAGTTGTTGAGCCAAGGGAATTTGATGTTTATTCTTTAAAAAAAGGGCTGTGTCATCAGCTAACTGACTAATTATTAATGATTTACCCATGACCTCAATACCAGCAATATTACTGTTTTTAATTAAAATGGCGAGCATCTCTGCAACCATTATAAACAGCAAAGGTGAGCTTCCACAACCTTGACGAATGCCCCTTTTGATGCTGAATCTTTTGCATGTTCCGTGGCCTAAAGACACTGAGCTATTTATATCGTTATAGAGCATACTAATTGTATTTCTAAATTTTTTCCCAAATCCAAATCGTGCGAGAGTTTCTAAAATAAAAGGATGCTCTACAGAGTCAAATGCCTTATAAAAATCTAAGAAAAGAATAAAACTGTCACTCTCAATTAAATCACTATAATCAATTAAATCTAAGACAAGTCTAATGTTATTATGAATATTCCTTTCTTTTAAAAAACCTGATTGTGTCTCACTGATTATATCCGACACCCCATGTTTAATTCTTGCTGCAAGTGAGCTAGAGAAGATTTTGTAGTCTGTATTTAATAGTGTTATGGGTCTTAAGTTATCTAATTGCCGTTTATCTTTTCCTGGCTTAGTAATTAAGGTGATTATCCCTTGTTTCATACTTGTCATTAGTTCTCTATTTTCCATACAATCTAATAATGCTTTAAATAAGATTTCTCTCACATCCTCCCAAAAGAATTTGAAAAAATTAACTGTGAGCCCGTCTGACCCTGGGGACTTATTTGGTGTCATTTTTCTGATAACTGCATCTAATTCTTCAATTTTAAGGTCCGATTCACAGAATTCTTTAAATGAACTATCAATCTGTGGAATCAAATGACCAATTTTATCAAAAAAAGCATCACAATCTATTTGGGAAAAGTGAGAAGAGTACAATTTAGAATAGAATGCATAAATCTCATTTTCTAAGACTTTGGGATCTTTACATTCTTTATCATCAATTAATAGGCTCGATATAAAGTTTCTTTTTTGTCTACTTCTCTCCAGGTTGGAAAAATATGAGGAATTTTTTTCTCCAGCTTCAATCCATTTAGCACGGGATCTTACAAAAGCTCCCTGTGCTTTATTCAGATAATGTTGATCTAATTGAGTTTGCAATTCCATAAGTCTACTTTTTTCTTGCATCGTCAGATTGCTTTGACTGCAGCATTCACTTATTTCTTGCAGTAATTTGCTTTCATCTTCTTTTTGTTTTCGAATTTGGTCTTTACTAAACTGAATACTAAATTCTCTAATTTTAAATTTTATAAATTCCCATTTATTGATATACCCTACAATCGAACCATTAGCCAAAATATCTTTAATAATCCTTCTAACTATATTACAATAGTCTTCATTTTGTAAAAGTTTAGCATTAAACTTCCAATAACTCTTCTTATTAACTTTCCTTTTTTCAGGTTCAAAATTCAGCTCTATAAAACAATGATCTGAAAGAGGTGCATTTGAGATCAAAGCTTTTGAGGTTTGATTAAGTACCCTGTCACTTCCCAACCAAAAGTCAATTCTAGATTTAGATGCCCCATTTGGTTTAAACCATGAAAAACACTGAAGCCCTGGATTCATTGCTCTCCAAACATCTGTTAAATTATTATTTGCCATAAAGTCACAAATTAAATTGTTATACTGGGGTCTGCTAGTTCTTGAGGGCCACCTGTCATGCCACTCATTCGGTGTCATATTCCAATCACCCCCCATCAAAATGTACTCGGTAGGATATCGACCTTTTAGTTCTGAAATACTATTTGTTACTTCTTCCAACATTATTTTGTTCTGATTGTCATTGTTATACCCGTATACATTGGTTAGAATGACAAACAAACCTTCAACTTTCATTACAGCAATCAACCAGTGTCCATTCATATCAGTGCGGTGTGTCATGATATCTCCAGGAAAGTTGTTGAAACATATAGCCACACCTCCCGATCGTGATGAGCCGTGGCTGAACAGGATCTCATCACCCCATTGATTTATCCAAAAAGTTGCATCACTGTCTGAAGAATGAGTTTCTTGTAGAAATACACAGTTAGATTTTCGACCTTTGCAGTATAAAAATAAAGCCTTTCTTTTAACAATTTCTTTCAAGCCCCTAACATTTAAAGAACCAAATAAAATATTAACATTTATCATGAACTATAAAGAATTATAAATTTACTCCACGTGTGAAAAGGAAGAAAGAAAGAAAAAAAACGGTATAAAGGTTGAGCTCCTCAAACCGCTCACTAATTTCCACTGTTTCAGTTTTTGGCATATTTAGTTCACTTGTTTATCTTCAATTTTACGCCCGTCGATGAATCCGTGGGGACCTCGAAAGTAGGCCCGTTTACCTGCACGTCTTGCCTCGTCAATCAAAGGCCACAGGCGCCTTCGATCTTCCAGGTCCTCTTGCGGTAACATCTCTGTGAAGCTAACGCCTTCTCGTTTGCAGACTGATGAATCCTTGCTGCGTTTCCAGATTTCCTCTTTGATTCGTCTTTGAGTGAAGAGAACAACAACATTTCTGTTTCTGCCGTCTGCTCGTTTTCCTAATCGGTGGACGATATCCACTGCCTCTTCCAACTTCAGCTCCGGAGTAATCTTCTGGAGGATTTGTAAAACATTTTCTCTGATGTTCTCGTCTTTGGTTTCTTTCATACCTTTCAATCGTAGGCACCATCTCATTCTGTATCGCTCTTGCTCCCTCACTCTTTCTTTCAAATCTCTGTTTTCTTTGAGCAGTTGTTCATTTTTCTTCTCCAATTGGATAACTTTGTTTTTACAATCCTTCACTTCTGCAGCGTTAAACTCTACTGCCTTTGCCAAACTAGCAATCATGGCGGCGCTCTGTCTGTTTTGTTCTTTAATGTCCTCCAGCTGTGCTTCACATTTCTTCTCTAGCCCCAAGATAGCTTCGAGTATTTTTTGGTTGGAGATACCATCTCCTTCCTCCGCTGGCTTGGACCTTTTCTCCTCTGGTGGTTGTTTTGAAGGAGTTGGGGGCGCAGAATCTTCTCCCCTCTCCCGTTTGTTTAGCCCTGCGTTAGCTAGCTTCACATTAGCATAGTCGTGTTCAACTTCCATTTCTTGCGACTGCATTTTGCGGTTGGATTTTGAACGTGCTAATGGAAGTTTTGTCGGTTTAATCAAGTTCTGTACGTCCATTGTTACATTTCAAGCGGAAAATAACACGTTTTACAAACAAATTTTGCGGGGGTTTTTCGGAGCTCCTACAAAACACGACTTATCAGTCCGCCATCTTGGTGCTTCCCCCCTGTCGTCCGAAGTTTAGTTCATCTTGAGTGAACGAGAGGCGGCAGAGGTGCCATCCACAATAGATTTTCATACATTGCAATGTGCTTGAGAAAAAGATGGAAGAAAAACATTATCCTTTGCATTATGCATTGCAGACTGTTTCATGCAGTTGTTCAAACCCATTACGTAACACCCATTTTGCTCATATTCAACAGCAACGCTCATTACAAAGAACAAACCACTTCATTACAAATTGCATTAACATTAAAAAAACGAACACAGTATGCCGCGATCTCCAGAGCCACTCCAGTTCTAGTCATTATACGACTCCAGTTCTAGTCATTATAAGTAACCGGAGGATAAACACTCCACTAACCACACCCACCAACTACTCCTAGCGATTTCGCGCCCCCTTGCGTTGTGGCAGTGAATAACATTGCGCACGCCTATTACTCCCCGCTCAACGATAAGTTACAACTGTCTGCGAAAAGCTATCTGCGAAAGCCTTGTCGCAAGAGCATGCAGAGGCCTTACTACTACTAGGCTAGGCTAGATACAACAAATCCATGGTCCTTTACTGCCACCTACAGACGAATATTGGTAACTGCAGCATGAACATGAAGTCACAAGCACATCTGCAGTGAAAATCATAACACGTTACGAACACAGAAACAGGCAACAAAAAGACAAAAAATGGGGGGTATACTACAAATGCAATACTAATGTAATCATAATCGTGCTATAATAGGCAATCACTAAATTATATATCCAAATATCATTTTAACTAAATTTCAAATCAAATCAAATCAAGTTTATTTGTACAGCGCTTTTAACAATAAACATTGTCGCAAAGCAGCTTTACAGAATTTGAGCGACTTAAAACATGAGCTAATTTTATCCCTAATCTATCCCCAATGAGCAAGCCTGTGGCGACGGTGGCAAGGAAAAACTACCTCAGACCACATGAGGAAGAAACCTCGAGAGGAACCAGACTCAAAAGGGAACCCATCCTCATTTGGGCAACAACAGACAGCCTGACTATAATATTAACAGTTTTAACAGGTATAACCCTCAACTGTACTCATGGGGCCATCCTTCACAGGAGTGGGGCGATAAAACTCCGACCAGACACAGGGCACCAGGATGGATCAAGCAGGTCCGAGGGGCAGAAGAGGCCAGCATCTCAATCCCAGGATCAACGTGTAACTCAGAGGGACAGATGGGTGGGGAGGTTTATTTGAGCTTAATTACAGAATAGAAAATGCCACCAGTAGCACCTATTTATGAGTGTCTCAATAAGGCAGTCAGTGAATTTTGAGACCCCCCGCCCCAATGTCAAACAATACAGATATTGAATTTAAAAAAAATATTTAATGCTAAAAATGCTTAAAGTTTTTAATTCTTATTTTCATGTATTTCTGTGGAAGAGACAGAACGACTGCTTAAACACAAATTAGGAATTGTGTGGTGTAAAAGTAATAAATCAACAGATTCTAGCAGGGGCACTTCAGCCATGTAGGGAAAGGTAAGGGTGGGATTTGAACCTGCAATCCTAGGAGCCAAAGACCAACTCTTTAACCACGGCTGCCCTCGTTAACCTATAAGATCTGCATGACATGAAATTATGATTGCTAATGGAAAAAAAAACACCTTTCGGAAGCTCTGCCTTGGATCACTTTTGTTTCCCCACCAATGTCAAAATCAAAGTTACTCCCTTGCTATCCACTCAGAAATGTATTTAAAAATAAAAGTTCTGAGTATCTGCTTTAAGGGCCCCATACACGTTCAAAAAAGTCATCAAAATTTTGTATCAAAATTCTGATATCAAAATTTTGATGCAAAATTTTGATGTAAAATATCCACACATGATTCAATGTTTTTTCTATCAAAAATTCAGTATTGTCAAAAACTTTGACATGGACGCAGCAGTTGCCGTAGCACTTGTGTTCGCTTTGGACAATGAACCGCCTCGGCATCGACGGAAATGGTCGGAAGACTGGTTTGTGAAACGGCGAACGTACGGTCACGTCAACCTCCTCAGAGAACTTCATCTCAAAGAACCAGAGGACTTCCGTAATTTCCTTAGGATGGATGCCCCATCCTTCGATGAATTATTGGACCTTGTCAAGCCATTGATATTGAAAGAAGACACTGTGATGCGTTCATCTATACCACCAAGTGAACGCTTGTCCATCACACTGAGGTACAGCCCCCCACACACGCATCAATAATTTGACGACTCTTCAAAAAATATCAAAGTGATTTCTCATCTCATCTCATCTCATTATCTCTAGCCGCTTTATCCTGTTCTACAGGGTCGCAGGCAAGCTGGAGCCTATCCCAGCTGACTACGGGCGAAAGGCGGGGTACACCCTGGACAAGTCGCCAGGTCATCACAGGGCTGACACATAGACACAGACAACCATTCACACTCACATTCACACCTACGCTCAATTTAGAGTCACCAGTTAACCTAACCTGCATGTCTTTGGACTGTGGGGGAAACCAGAGCACCCGGAGGAAACCCACGCGGACACGGGGAGAACATGCAAACTCCACACAGAAAGGCCCTCGCCGGCCACGGGGCTTGAACCCGGAATATGTCAAAATTTGGGGTCAAAATTTTGACATCAAATTTTTGACATCAAAACACCCTACACACGATCAAACTTTGTATCAAAATTTTGATAAAATTTTGACGACTTTTTTGAACGTGTATGGGGCCCTTTAAAGAAGCGAACTTCAGCTTGAGCAACTCTGTTTGTGAACGCTAGGTGGCGGAAGTGTGCCATGACAGGGAAAGAGAAAGGCGCTCGTGCAGGATGGATGAGTGCACGAGCCGGGTGTTTGTTCCGCTTCCGGTTTGCGGGGATGTTGCTATGCGATGTGGAGTGGAGCTGTTGATATGTTGGCCGGACCCTGGCGGATTTCACACAGCAGGTAATTTAGCGTGTTGGTTTAAGAATGTTAATATATATAAACCGCCAGAGGTGAGTGCTGGAGGACTGTCAGCTCGCGCTCGACGCGTTTCCGGTCTAAATAAAGTTAGCCAGCCTGCTTGGCTAAGGCGCGCGCGAGCTAGCGAGCTAACCTGGAGCTCCGAGCGGCTTTTATTTCCGGAAATTCACTGGCGCGCGAGCGCTTCTGTTCCTGCAGCTGAAAAACTTTACTTTCACTTTGTGGCCTTCAGTGTGTGCGATAAAGAGTGTCTCTATACATTTCACCAACTCTGGGAGTGTGATTCTAGCCAAACACTGCATGGACTCTATGAATAATAATAATAATAATTTGCATCGTGTTCAGATGACGTCATAATGTTGTCATTAACCTTGCTGTCATAGGCTCCACTGTGTAATTAATGAGTAGTGTCTGGGTGTCATGGTTTCATTTAAAGGAAAATTAAACCCACACTGGTGTTCCCCAAAAACCTGATCTGCTTCAAAGAAAGCTTGGATTTATAAATGTAATAAATAGCTCCAGTTATTATAAATCCAGGATATCGGTATCGGCCTGAAAGACAAGATCGATGTATCAGATGTTGTGTTGTGATTGAGTCAGAGTGAGGGTGTTGGGTCAGCAGGTCGTGTTGTCGTCTCTCGGCTCTGTGGTTCCTGGTTTGATCCTGAGAATCGTTCTGAGACCTTCGACGAAAATTTCTTCTACCATCCCGGTTGAAGGTTGGCGCACTCTGACGAAAGCCCTACCTGTCCGCTTTGACAGATTCCCATAATTGATGAAGATGAGAGAGAGAGAGAGAGAGTATGCCCCTCCCACCTTTTGCTCTCTTGATCAATCACAGATAGGATTCAGGATTCGGTCTCAAGACGAGAGAAGAAACTCTTTGCTGTCGTGCCACTCAGGATCCCAAGTCAGTTCTCCTCGAACCTCTTCCCAGAGTGGCAGTTATCTGGTGTCCATAGAACCACAATGACCTCTATATCGAGCGTATCTTCTCCCGTAGCACCTGTGTGTGCTTCCTCTGGGTTCTCTGGTCTCCTCATACCTCTCAGAAGCAGGTCAGTAGGTGGATTGGTGACTCTAAACTGCTCCTAGTGAGTGTGTGTGCAATCAACGAGCGTCCCATCCAGGGTGTATTCCCGGGATAGGCTCCAGATCCGTCCTGGCCGGCTTAACCAGGATAAAAGCGCTTACTGAAAATGAACGAAAGGATGAACTTACATGTGTTATATCGACTAAGACGACGCAGATCAGATCAAACATAACGCAGCGTCTTTGGGCGTTTTTTTAACACCTTTCATCCGTTTGTTGAGTTTGAGTCAGAGTGAAAGTGGGTTCGTTTGCTGTTTTGGTTTCATTTTTGTGGCGTACTGCACAAAATTTAAATAAAGCGAAAAGAAGAAAACGTGAGCGTAAGCATGGAAATGTCCTTGTAAATCTCAGGAATATGCTGGGAAAAGTTAAACAAGCCTTTATTTTTTTGGGCTTTTTTTTTCACCTTTATTGGATAGGACAGTGTAGAGACAGGAAATGAGCGGGGAGAGAGACGGGGAGGGGTCGGGATCGAACTTGGGTCCCCGGATTTATGGTATGGCGCCTTATCCACCTGAGCCACGACGCAAAGAAATCACACAGAGAAGCTGCTTAATAAATGATAAGAGAAGTGTATATAAACAACGTGTTTAAATCATTAAGCACCACATCCTGCGTTTCTTTAAAGCTGGACGGCCTTTTGATTTCATAAAATCGGTGGAATTTAGTTCCGTCTGAAATGTGGTCACTGTGATGTATGTTTATTTCTGTAATATCTCACAAAATATCAGGCCATTCTGTGGCTGGGAAGTTATTTAATTTGAGGGGATTAAAGCAAATAATGTGCATGAAATCGCTTGCTTCGCGCAGTCAAGCAGACAGAGGAAGTCCGTGTGTGTGTGCGCATGCGCAGGCTTCCCTTTGAGCGTGCACTGACAGTTCCATCATTCTGTCGCTAAACGAACAGCTGATCACACCGAGGTGCTCGCTGAGCGCCCATATTTATTAGTTTGATATTTCCTGTGTTTCCTTTCCTTCGTATATAACATAACGTCTTTTCTTCTCGCTTTCTTTCCGTTACTGTAGTCGCTCTTTCACGTTTTGTTCGCACACTCACGTCCTCCATTTTTCTCTCCTGTTTCAAATTTGTATCTCACAATGCCTTGCATGAACAGGGAAAGCCCACCATGTGATGTGATGTGATGTGATGAATGGCATAGTATCTTGTATTGGGTCATGGTGAAGCAGGAAAAAATAGCGGAGAATTTAAAGTTACGTGGATCTAAAGTCATTAATTGTTCCGTTTAGAAAAAAACGAATAAAATAATCGGAAGTCTGTGATTCGACCTCAGTAGCTTTCGATCACTAAACAAAGAAAAATAATAATTGTCTGTCGGGGAAAGTTCTTTTTATGACCTAAACATTAAAAACCTGAAAGGCAGTCTAGCTTTAATTTAAAGTTTGTGTTTCATCAGTCGAAATTCTCCAAAGTATTTCTGCCGTGCTACGGCTCTGTGCTTTCGCTCAGGTTAGCAGCTTGTGCTGCATTCATGACTACTGGGAACTTGAATTTTTTTCCAATTCACAATCTTCTGCTTCTCAGATTAAAGCCGAGAAACTTAAGTAAATACTCACCGTAAGACGTCGACAGACGGAATCAGAGTCATGTTTGTTGGCTAAGAATATCGACACGCACAAGGAATTTGGTTCCGGCTGTTGATGTCTCTGTAGCGATACAGGGGAGGGGAAAAGTGTGACGATGTGTATGTGTAAGTTATGTATATGTAATATAAGAAAAAAAATGTGCAGTATATATGGAATGGACAACATAGACTTTACACAATATAATAAATATGCAATCTACAATAACTATTATATACATAATATACAATATGTCTAAAATATCTGTATGATACAATATCCGTCTGTAATCTAAATATCTGTCTATAGTAAACACTATCAATAATATACAAGATCTATAATATACAGTATTCACCGTTAATAGAACTAAACCTTGCATGAAGGAGCGTTCTGATCAAAAACTAGCGCAGAATGTAATTTAACAGTGATTTATATTTTCAAATGTAAACAAAGAGTCGATGCTTAAAACTCAGTGTTATTTATTGTATCTACTTTTCATGATCTGGCATTTTGAAGTAAAGTCGCGGAATCGCAATTCGAAAAACTTTCCGAGTTCAAACGGAGCTTCGCTTCTGGGAAGTCGGGGGATAAAAAAATCTACTTCCTCGTTCCCACTTGGTCACGAACGCAGCGTTACGTCGACGAAACAGTGCTGCAAACCAAAACACGCAGCAGGTTTGATTCACTTTCTGAAGTGATTCGATTCAGAGTCGAATCAGTTTGTCGCTGGAGTTCGTTTAGGAGGAGACCAAGCCCACCTCGCTCACACCTGACTAAAGAACCGCACAGAGGCAGAGAACTCGCCCAGAATCTGTTCAAAGCAAATACAAGCTGAATGTGAACGCCTCCTTTAGACACCCACCGTGTTCCTGCGGCTGAGGAAATGAATCAGGAGTCGGTTCGGTTGCTGTAATTATCCGGTCAGTGTCCGGTATCGGCTCAGCCCTCAGCCCTGGTGTCAGTACTGTGTTGTGGTGCAGCTGTAGCGGATGTTCCACATCTGTTCCCTCACACAACCGTTTATAACGTTCCTCCGCCGTTATGCTGGAGATCAGAGTTCTGTCATGACCAGAGTCTCTACTGGTCACATGATCAGAGTCGAGGGTTGCGAATTAACGACTTACACACTGTGTGTCATGCTGTTATAGGAAAGTAATCAGGAACAAGGTGATGTCCTGATTACTGTTACCACCACACAATGTTGATTAATTTCCAATAACAGCATGTCCCCGAGTGTGTTGTTTTTCTTTTACACCATAGTGAGAAGCGATCGCATCAGCAACATCAGGTGTGTTGCTTGTTTTGCATGATGATGATATTTCTTGTAATGTTTCGCTGAGATCGACTGAGAGGTGCTGGAGCTGCGCGCTCGACCTCGAACGTGTCGGGTGAAAACGTCGGCGCTTTCACTTCCGTTTCTAGTCAATCTGAGACCAGCACAAGTGTAGAAAATGTAGAAAGCTCAGCAGGAATAAGACAACTCTGTTCTTTGTCTGCGGTTTGTGGAGTTAATCAGGGATACAGTGCAACATGGTGGTGTTATCGTGAACAGGTCCGATGACTTGCGTTCTATGCGCAATGTCCGTCTATGCACTTTTTTTTTTTTTTTTTTTGGACTGAAATATGTTTAGACATGACAGCAGTGTGACTCCGTTTCCTTGATTATTCTCCTCAGCTGGAGGCTGGTGTGAGGAAGCGGCGCTGTCATGGCGTCCGGACCAGGCTCGGTGCCCGCGGTTCAGCCTGGCGTGGGCCCTGCTGGCACTGACCGGCTCTTCCGGAAGCCCAGAGACCTGACGGGCTCATCTACACACTACAGACCCCCGCGCTGTCTCCCTGACGTCTGCCCCAAGGAGCCTACAGGTGTGTGTGTGTGTGTGTGCGTGTGTACAACCAAATTCAGCCTATGTTGTATATGTGTCTGTTAAAGTGCCAAAAAATCAGAATACCTGTCCCTTATGGAGACCAATATGATACTATATAGTGTGTGTGTGTGTGCTGAAGCTTCAATCTACATTAGAATTGTGAGTTTTCTAACTGAATGAACACTGGTAGACAAAGGCCTACCTGGTCAGCACTAGCCGTACATGATCAAATTGTTATGTGTCTGGTATGTTAATCACGCTCCAAAACTTCATGTCTTCTGCATGTTTTATTTAAACATTTGCTGTTCTCAGCAGGATGAAGAATCTCATCACAGAAACTTTAACTGTAACTTCTAACAAAAAGGGAAATGTCCAAAAATTAATAACAAAATAAAATTGAAATGATTCACACTCGTGCCTTCATGTAAATGATTAGAAACATACAACCCCGATTCCAAAAAAGTTGGGACAAAGTACAAATTGTAAATAAAAACGGAATGCAATGATGTAGAAGTTTCAAAATTCTATATTTTATTCAGAATAGAACATAGATGACATATCAAATGTTTAAACTGAGAAAATTTTATCATTTAAAGAGAAAAATTAGGTGATTTTAAATTTCATGACAACAACACATCTCAAAAAAGTTGGGACAAGGCCATGTTTACCACTGTGAGACATCCCCTTTTCTCTTTACAACAGTCTGTAAACGTCTGGGGACTGAGGAGACAAGTTGCTCAAGTTTAGGGATAGGAATGTTAACCCATTCTTGTCTAATGTAGGATTCTAGTTGCTCAACTGTCTTAGGTCTTTTTTGTCGTATCTTCCGTTTTATGATGCGCCAAATGTTTTCTATGGGTGAAAGATCTGGACTGCAGGCTGGCCAGTTCAGTACCCGGACCCTTCTTCTACGCAGCCATGATGCTGTAATTGATGCAGTATGTGGTTTGGCATTGTCATGTTGGAAAATGCAAGGTCTTCCCTGAAAGAGACGTCGTCTGGATGAGAGCATATGTTGCTCTAGAACCTGGATATACCTTTCAGCATTGATGGTGTCTTTCCAGATGTGTAAGCTGCCCATGCCACACGCACTAATGCAACCCCATACCATCAGAGATGCAGGCTTCTGAACTGAGCGCTGATAACAACTTGGGTCGTCCTTCTCCTCTTTAGTCCGAATGACACGGCGTCCCTGATTTCCATAAAGAACTTCAAATTTTGATTCGTCTGACCACAGAACAGTTTTCCACTTTGCCACAGTCCATTTTAAATGAGCCTTGGCCCAGAGAAGACGTCTGCGCTTCTTCTTTGAACTATAGAGTTTTAGTTGGCAACGGCGGATGGCACGGTGAATTGTGTTCACAGATAATGTTCTCTGGAAATATTCCTGAGCCCATTTTGTGATTTCCAATACAGAAGCATGCCTGTATGTGATGCAGTGCCGTCTAAGGGCCCGAAGATCACGGGTACCCAGTATGGTTTTCCAGCCTTGACCCTTACGCACAGAGATTCTTCCAGATTCTCTGAATCTTTTGATGATATTATGCACTGTAGATGATGATATGTTCAAACTCTTTGCAATTTTACACTGTCGAACTCCTTTCTGATATTGCTCCACTATTTGTCGGCGCAGAATTAGGGGGATTGGTGATCCTCTTCCCATCTTTACTTCTGAGAGCCGCTGCCACTCCAAGATGCTCTTTTTATACCCAGTCATGTTAACGACCTATTGCCAATTGACCTAATGAGTTGCAATTTGGTCCTCCAGCTGTTCCTTTTTTGTACCTTTAACTTTTCCAGCCTCTTATTGCCCCTGTCCCAACTTTTTTGAGATGGGTTGCTGTCATGAAATTTCAAATGAGCCAATATTTGGCATGAAATTTCAAAATGTCTCATTTTCGACATTTGATATGTTGTCTATGTTCTATTGTGCATACAATATCAGTTTTTGAGATTTGTAAATTATTGCATTCCATTTTTATTTACAATTTATATTTGGTCCCAACTTTTTTGGAATCGGGGTTGTAAAATGTGTATGAAAACAGAAGTATAAACACTTGAACAGCAGATTCACACAAATAAAAAGTATTTTTTCCAATAAACAAAATTGATCGAAAAAAAAAATTTCCCTCTGCAGCCAAACAAATTTACCGTCTAGAAGCAGACTCAATAGGTCCCCAAAACATTTCTCCTCCTTTCATTTCCCTGAACATATTGCTGGGCAATATCTTGTCTGTCCGGGTGAACCGCAGTGCCATTGAGCCTTTTTTTTTTTTTTTTTAAAGATATTTTTTTTGGGCTTTCTGCACCTTTTATTGGATAGGACAGTGCAGAGACAGGAAACGAGCGGGAGAGAGAGAGACGGGAAGGGATCGGGAAACGACCCCGGGCCGGAACCGAACCCGGGTCGCCCGCACCCACGGCACGGCGCCCCAACCACCCGAGCCACGACGCCCCCACCATTGAGCCTTTTTTGAGTCATGGTTGATCGCAACCATGTTTTCAATCTGCGTAACGCACTGAAGCTGCGCTCTGCCTCCGCAGATGATCTGGGCACAACCATCAGCAACCTCACTAGTGTCTCTACCTGATCAAACAGGCCACGGACTTCAGGGTGCATTTCTTTCACAGCATCTGCAGTTGTGTTGACCTTGTACTTGTTTTTAAACAAGGCTAGTTGAGTTGAACTCTCAAGTCTTCTCCATTCAGTTCAGGATATTTGCGGACTGCTGTATCGTTTGTCATGGGAGTTGGGAGTGAGTTTTCCAGTCCTTTTAATGTTTGAATGCCTGGTTGCATCAACTTCTTCTCAGTGATTTGTGCATCTACTGTATCTAGGACACGGTAGAACTCTGGACTGTAAAAATCCACAGCTGATCCAGGTGTGTATGCAGGAGCCTGACCAGAAAATCTTTTAGGGGGCCTATGTGTGTGTGGTGGAACAATGGGTCCTAGAGACAGATTGTCACACTTGTCCTCTGCCTCCTTAAAGATCGCCTCAAAGTGTTCAGTGTTTCTTTTGGATTTCAAGCTGTCTTAGACAAGGGAGACTGCAGACAGCATGCCCTCCATTGTCTGAGTGTTTTTCTGAAGAGATGCGTTCAGAACCTCTAGTTCACTGATCACATCTAAGCCCATGTTTACATTAGACCGTATCAGCGGATCATCAGATTAACGTTTTTAAAACGATTCGCGTGCACACAGCAACACCAATACACGGATACGCTCGGCTCCGCAGGCGTCCTGCGCTCCAAATCACTCCGCCCTGAACAGCGAGTGCCCTCTGGAGGGTGCGCACTCCGGCCCTGCGCAGCTCACAGAGCACGCGAGTGAAGTGAACAAGCTGTGATTCGGGACTGAGCCGCTGTGTGTGTGATCCCAGCGCAGATCACTTACCACTTGCAAGTGGAAGGATGGCAAGCCTAAAGACAATCATAACTACACAATGGGCAGTATTTGCATCAGTATTTGCAGTATTTTCATACTTTTATACTCTTTAATGAAAGGTGATACAAGGCAGAAGTCCGCGCCGTTTTTCAGCAGTCGCGTCACATGACCAACGCCAGTGAATCAGGAAGGTGGATGTCACAGTGACGTTGTCCAATGAGACGCCAGCTAGCGCTCAGCACAGCGTATCCGCGTATCCTCAATGTTTACACAGCACTGGAGCTGACACGATCTGGACTGAATACGTGGACGCTGGCGGATTCCCGTTTCCCGGCGTTTCCAGGCGGTTTAATGTAAACGGACAGTGCATCCGCGAAGAAAACGAGACAGATACGGTCTAATGTAAACTTAGCCTAAAGCAAGCAGAAGTCCCAGTACAATATTACCCTGTTGCAGTCGAACACGTAAACCCTCTGCCTCAGAATGATTTGCAGCCATCTCGTCTAGCACACTTAGCATCATCCCATATTGGCTGAGAGCAGCACGGATAGCAGGTGAGCGCACAGTCCACATTGTGGGACATAAATATCAATCAGTTTTGTGCCAAAATGTTCATACAATACTTTTGAAATATCAAACAAAAACGACAAATCAAAATACACAAAAAGAAGTCAATTTTTTTTAGACTGGCAAACAAACTATTCGTGTAATCGTGCAAAATATCAGTCTATTACTCTTCAGAAACCTTTTATTTTTGTTCCGCGTCTTTCTCAGTTTTGTTTGACGTAATTAATTTTGGTTGCGATTCCAGCTTTCTCGTTTGCGCTCCCTGACTTTTTGCTTGCGGTTTTGGCACAAACTTCCCGTGTGGATGGGCTGTCCAGGAATGCATTCCCATTGGCTAACTTGTGTTTGACTGACAGCTACGCTCAGCCATTCCCTACTTGGATTCTGGCGGACTGTTTGACGAGTGACCGATCCATTGACGGTAAACAAGGATGGAGTGGACTTCAGTGGCGACTATGATATTGAATTTACACTTTGTTGAATTAATTCAATATCATAGTCGCCACTGAAGTCCACTCCATCCTTGTTTACCGTCAATGGATCGGTCACTCGTCAAACAGTCCGCCAGAATCCGAGTAGGGAATGGCTGAGCGTAGCTGTCAGTCAAACACAAGTTAGCCAATGGGAATGCATTCCTGGACAGCCCTCCCACACGGGAAGTTTGTGCCAAAACCGCAAGCAAAAAGTCAGGGAGCGCAAACGAGAAAGCTGGAATCGCAACCAAAATAAATTACGTCAAACAAAACTGAGAAAGACGCGGAACAAAAATAAAAGGTTTCTGAAGAGTAATAGACTGATATTTTGCACGATTACACGAATAATTTGTTTGCCAGTCTAAAAAAATTGACTTTTTTTTCTTTTTGTGTATTTTGATTTGTCGTTTGATATTTCAAAAGTTTTGTATGAACATTTTGGCACAAAATTGATTCCATACATAAAGGCCTGATGGACACCGCTGGCCCTTCCCCTTCAGCAGCAACAATGGCTTTAAACTTGTCTTTCAGTTTACCAGACTCCATAATTTCAGTTAACAGTTGCTGCTTACTAAAATAACATTTATACATAAAAATAATAACATTAAAAGATATTCACCTACAGCATAGAATGCTGTTATTTTACATTTGGCCTACTTCAGGTAAGTCCAAATTCCTTCTTATTATTATCAGTCTAGCTACTCAACATTACAAAACAAGTATTTGTCACATCTGGGAAAGGCAGCAGGCAGCAGGCAGAGGATATTTATATCTTTTGGTTCTTGAAACAAACACTGTGATATTTTTTTTTCCCCTCTTCTCTGGCTTAATGTGGCAGAAAGATCACCAGCTTGGTCATTAGACAGTTGTTTATGATAGGGTTGGGCGGTATTACGGTAAGAAGGTATCCCGAGGTATCCAAAAGTACCAACGGTATCGGTCTCATTACCGTCATTTTAAAAAAATATATAATATCTAAATAAATATGGAGTACATGAGGTCATAATATAAAATAATAAATTGAAGATCATCCCGAATAACTGTGTGATCGTATTTTCACTAATTCTATCAATTTCCTAAAGAAGTTTTCATCGCGTGCAGGGTTGTTTATGTCGTTACCATGGCAACCCTGCGTGACATTTTGGAGTCTGACAGAAAGCTTCGCAAGAGACTGAGACCGGGGGTGTCATGGCTCAGATGGCTAAGGCACCGTACCATAAATCCGGGGACCCGGGTTCGATTCCGACCCGAGGTTATTTCCCGATCCCGTCTCTCTCTCCCCCGCTCATTTCCTGTCTCTCTCTCCCCCGCTCATTTCTTGTCTCTCTATACTGTCCTATCTAAAAAAAAAAAAAAAGAGACTGAGACCGCGGTTGAAAGATGGCAAGTCAAGATAACGAGTTAGTGGCAAAAAAAAAATACAACATCGGCAGTGTGGCAGCATTTTGGTTTCAAACCAAACGAAAAGGAAGAGCCAGCAATAATGTAAATGACCGCGCAAAATCGAAAAAAATCTAATATGTCCCCTAAGGCACACCATAGCCTGGGGTACTCCACTTCCACGAGATCTCGCCAATGAGTTGTGTTTTGAGTAGGTTACATGAGTAACAACAAGGTAAAATAATATAACGTATGACATTTGGGATGTGGGTAATAAACGTTTGAAATGTCATCTACTGAAGAAACGGAAGAAAACATCGTAGCGTAAACTGTTAGGTTTCTGGTGGGAATTAGCAATGCGCTTGCTATCTTTGTTGGGTGTGTTAAACCGTATGGATTTAAGTGGAATAATTGTAAGGAGTTATGTGATCAAGACAACGTTTTAAGCAAGGTAAGGCCATTTGATGATTAATTTCCCCGCCATGGCATGACGTGGGCCCATATGATTTTGCCTTGTGCAGCTACCGTGCATTTGAATTAGGTTCGCCTCATTTGCACTGAAGAATATGGTTTATCGCGCAGTCTAAACGGACTTGGGTGTTGGTTGATTCTTTTTCTTGTTTTTATTTCCCATGCTTGAAAGGGTATGATCCTGCTCATCGTGTACTTTTTTTTGATGGAGTAGGTGAAATAGTGCTGCAAATGGCGTTTCAACGCAGACATGTGTAAACGACAGTTGAATGCTATTTTCAAGATGAAGGAAGAGTTGCGTGATGCTTTGAAATATCTCTTAATCCATTCATCAATGCACAAAATTCGCTTTGCTGCTTAATCCATACCACAATGCACACAATTCGCTATGCTGCTTTTAAATAGTACATTTGAGGCATAGGCGCACGTTACACAGTAGGCCGAAACAAAATATTATTTTTTTCTCGGTAATACCGTATACCCCGGGAAAACACAGAGACGGTTTAAAGGTATCAAAATTTGGATACTGCCCAACCCTAGTTTATGATCACTATGGTTACCACGACAGGCGAAGTAGAGGTCTGCGCGGGTCGGATTTTTCAGTCCCGCCCGCGCCCGCATTGCGCAGTCCCGCTCCCGTCCACAAAGAATTATGAATTTCAGTCCCGCTCCCACCTGCGCCCACAAAAAAATTATGATTTTCAGTCCCGCTCCCGCCCGCGCCTGCCATATTTTGTCCCGCTCCCGCCCACAAATCCCGCATGATGCAGACGTTCGCGTTATTTCTCAGGAAAGTTCTTGTCTTGACACAGCGTGATGGTGCCCCGCCCCCTACTTTGAGTGGATTTGAGCATAAATATCTACAGCTCACGTTCACGTTTGTTATTATTTACCTTGTTTCTGAATTCAGCATGTAGTGTCTCTAATAATAATAAGTGCTGTCAAGCGATTAAAATATTTAATCGCAAATCGCACATTTTTATCACATGAGAAACCATTGTAATTCTCTGATCAGCATAAAAAAGTGAATGGGCTTGCTTTGTACCAATGGTGTGTTTTGTTTTGTTTTTTTTTTTTTTTTTATTGCAAAGCAGAGCTAGTAAGAGAAGTGAATTGATTTACTGCTTGAGTTAGTCTACAACTCTAATCAGAGAGACAGGTTACACAGTGACGGTAGGCTTGACTCAATGCTATCCCAGAAATCCTTCCTGTAATATGCAAATTTGGCCACCTCTGATTGGACAGCCAAATTTGCATATTACAGGAAGGATTTCTGGGATAGCATTGAGTCAAGCCTACCGTCACTGTGTAACCTGTCTCTCTGATTAGAGTTGTAGACTAACACAAGCAGTAAATCACTTCACTCATGATTGTCTTGCTAGCTGGGTGTGAACTGCGAGTCATTAGAGTGATCAAAGGATTTCCCGTTAGGGTGATCAATGGCAAATTTAAGATGCTATTCCTCACTCAATCTGGCAATCTGACTCTCTCTGCAAATTTAGGCATCTTAAAATGTTTTTATTAATGCCAAATAAAATATCCAGCACAAATTATATATGATAGACATAAATTAATAATTTATAAATTTTATTTCAAACACGTTTTTAGTTAGCGGGACTGCAGCTTATCACCGCTCCCGCCCGCGCCGCATATATGCACTCCCGCGCATGCGCGCATATGTGCACTTCCGGTCCCGCCCGCGCCCGCAATGAGCTTTCAAAATTTGTCCCGCGCCGCACTGCTTTGCGGCAGGTCCCACGAGTCCCGCGGGACTCTCGCGGGAGTGCAGGGCTCTAAGGCAAAGTCCCCAGCTCCCCTTAGGACCCCGGGGTCGAGATGGTGTGTTACATTTACATTGGAAGTCGGAACTTGGAGCTCTGAACAACATAACCTCAGAACTGAGCGCTTCCCAGTTTAAAAACTGGGACATCATGGAACATGGAATTCGAAAAAAAAGGACAGTTAATGAAATGAAACAAAACCCCCAACGTTTATGCTGGTAGATGCTAGATTTCAATGCTTTTCCGACTTCAAACTTCCAACTTACGAGTACAACTGAACGCACCATTAGTCGTAGCAGAAATACTGTTGCTATCAAATGGATGAGCTGTGCAGTGTTATTAACCCAGAATTACGTGGAAAATTGAACACCTTGCTTTCCCAACTCTGCAAGGATCTGCTCCAGCCTTTCCCCTTCTTGAATCGGTGTAATGTGGATTGATCACAGACAAGGCTACTGCTGCTGCAATGTAAGTTAGCGTAACCAACAAAACATTAATCCTCACTTTTTCTACCTATGTTTGGCGCCTTACGTACGGACAGTGGGTGGGGGGGACAGATAGGGGTCACTATAAATCTGGGGGGGGACATGTCCCCCCCCCTGTCCCCAGTGCCATCTGCGCCCTTGTCTAGCCCGCTCAGAAACGTCGCTTCTCTGACCCGTCCTTTTAAACGTCGTCGGTATTCCACTGTTCTGCGTTTTACACACCGCTGATTTGGCTTTGACAGGAAGAAAACGATGAGAATTTCCTCGAGTGCTTTTATAACTGAAGAAATGTTGTTGTGAACACACAGACTTCTCCACCTGGGGAGAAATAAACTCTCGTCTTATAACGTGCAGTTGATTCTTTTATAAAGTACTGACGTGACGGATCTAAAATCCCAGAGGTTCTCTAGAAATAATTA